>NC_045780.1:21032483-21335513 GCF_008692025.1 Phocoena sinus | reverse complement strand
GGACAGGAAGAGCATGGGCAAATATTTCTAGACCACGAGATTGTGAGCTACGTGAGACCAAAGTGAAGAGGCCAGGTAAAGCCCTAAGATCCAGGAGGAGACCAGCAGGTGCTGGGTGGGGGACTAGTGGATGCAGTCGTTGGCTGAGGACTGTAAAGGGTGAGGAATTTGCTGCTGAAGCCCTACCTAACAGTACACATTAACCCCAAAACACATCAGCAAAGATAGGACGGCAGGGCTCCACTGTCTCATGGTTCAAGAGAAGCCTGGAGATTTGGTAGACAGCAGGTAGATAGTTGCCTTCCAATAAGAGACTGGAGAGAAGTTTGATTTTAGAACAGGCCAGTGTACAAAACTCTACCTGTAGGACTCATGTCTTTCCTGTCAATCCTTCATGTGCCCAGGAGGAGGCCCTGTTAACAGTTACATCGCTTAACATTAGGGGTCAGTTTACAAAGAGGCCAGGCCTTTGGGCTAGTCATGGAGTAGCTGGTCAGCTCAGGTGCTGCAGGCCTCTCGCAGAGCCAAGGCCAGGGATGTGTCTACTGAGCAGCCCTCCTGCCTGGGCTTCCTCCTGGCCCGTGTTTCGAGCCCCTTCTTGGTTTGCTAGTCACAGCCCTGCTTTATTTTCTGGAGAATGTTGTATACATTTTCACCAGCCCTTCCAGAGGGGGATTTCTTTTTGGGATGCCGGCCTTGCTTTTGAATTTTCTTATCACTTGAAAGCGAGTCTATTCATCCTTTAAAACCTAACTCCAAGTCACCTCCTCCGTGAGGACGTGCAAGCTTTTCTGGAAGGAGTCTGTCCTCTTTCTCCCACAGCTCTTTCAACTCTTCCTGCACCGTGCGTGTGTGTTTGCATGTCTAGCGTGATGCCTGACATGTAGCAGGATTTCAGCTGGAGCCTGTGGACCGGATGGATGATCCATAGGAAGAAAGGCACACAGGAGACTGCATATCAAGTTTCTGATTTGGACTTTTCAGGCCCCCATCCACTTATCTTTCTTTTGTGTTATGGAGGAAAAACCCAAGACATGGGTTGTGGGAGGGCTCAGACAACAAAGATGTAGCTGATGAAGAGGACAGGACCCTTGGGTGTAGCTCGGGTGCTGCCAGCGCAGGCTTGGAAACCCTAGCTGGAGCTCTGGGAGAAGTCTCACTTCTGTAAAGGATCCGGGGTATTCCCTGGTGCTGTGCAAACGCAAGGCCTTCTGGTTGCTGTTGTTATCGTCCTCAGTAGCTGTTTATAATCTCTCTAACTGACTGGCAGGATTCTTGGCTGATAGCCTCCTTCAGTGAGATTCCTGGTGCCGTGCCTGTGCTGATCGGGATCCACGTCAAAAAAGGCCAGGGGGCAAACACTGAAGTCAAAAAGTTACGTTCATCGGGGCTTCCCTGGTGGCGCTGTGGTTGAGAGTCTGCCTGCTGATGCAGGGGACACGGGTTCGTGCCCCGGTCCGGGAAGATCCCACATGCCGCGGAGCGGCTGGGCCCGTGAGCCGTGGCCGCTGAGCCTGCGCGTCCGGAGCCTGTGCTCCGCAACGGGAGAGGCCTCAAGAGTGAGAGGCCCGCATACCGGAAAAAAAAAAACAAAAAAAAACAAGAAAGGAGCTGTGTATAGAAATATGTACACATGGAGACACTATGTATAGAAACGTGCGTGAGGAAAAACAGAGAGGGGCAAGTGCTATCAGTTGGAGTAGTTACTTCAAGTCACCTGGCCAAATGAAGAAGAGAGTTGAAAAGCTCCCCAAAGCGCAAAGTAGAGGGCTTCCCTGGTGGCGCAGTGGTTGAGAGTCCACCTGCTGATGCAGGGACATGGGTTCGAGCCCTGGTCTGGGAAGATCCCACATGCCACGGAGCAACTAAGCCCGTGAGCCACAACTACTGAGCCTGCGCGTCTGGAGCCTGTGCTCCGCAGCAAGAGAGGCCGCGACAGTGAGAGGCCCGCGCACCGCGATGAAGGGTGGCCCCCGCTTGCCACAACTAGAGAAAGCCCTCGCACAGAAACGAAGACCCAACACAGCCATTAAAAAAAAAAAAAAAAAAAAGTTACGTTCATCCCCTTAGACCAATCAGTGCAGTTTTTAGCAGTATAGACACCCCAGTGCGCTCATTAGAACATAATTTCCTACGGCCTTTTTAAAAATAAATAGAATTTCAGATGTATTCAGGTTTGAACTCTCAAGGAGGGTGACCTTGAGCCGTCGCGTGGCAGGAGCATCTGTGGGGTACTAGCACTGGCCACTCGGTGCCATCGCCCTGGAAGGTTGGGGCCTCTTTTTTGGTCCCATTTTAGAGGGGGTGGGGGTGGGAGCGGGGGGAAGAAACACAGATAAACTGAGTCATTCGCTTTGGGTCACAGGAGCCGGTGTGTGCCCAAGGCTGGAACTTGGGATGCGCGGGATCCTTTTCCTGCATAATTGACTGCTCTGTGCCGGCTGAAAAGGAAGAAGTCATACTGTCACACCCAGAGTATTTCCTTGAACTCAGGGCCAGGGCTGTCTGGAGTGGAAGGGGCCCAGTCCTGCTTTATTTGCAGAAGTATGGACCCGACACCGCGCTTCACGAAGGGGAGAAGCGCGGCACGGTCGGGAACACGAAGGCCAAGGGAGGAAGAGCGGAGAAAGGGAGAGAAACAAAGATGTCTGCGTGGTGTCGCTTCTTTGTTCCCCAGTCCCTTGATCTGCTCCCCACTCCCTGGCGGGGCTGGAGGAGGAGTCGGGTCTCCCCGCGCGCGCGGCGTTGGTTGCCCGCAGCTCTTACCGAAGCTCGGCGGCCGCGCGGCTCCAGCGCGGGGTCCTGGCGCCCGAGTTTGTTTGTCTGTCGGTTACCGCGGGAAGGGAGCCCCGCCCTCCCCGGTTTCCAGAGAAGCTGCGCCTCGGCGCCGGGAGTTCCAAGCCTCTGGACCTGCCCTCGGCTTCCTTTTCCCACCTTGTCTCCTGGCCGGGGAGATCTTGGGGCCAAGCGGCAGTGGCTGGGCAACACGTTTTCTCACTATGGCGTCAGGGCTACCTGCGTCGGGCGTTCCCCCAAATGGGGACGGTGGACCACAGACAGCCACGACCTGGAGGCAGCTGGCGCCTGCCGGGCCAGACAGGGCTCCCAGGCAGAGGAGGGGCGGCAAAGACCGGGCGGATTTTTATTTTGTTTTATTATTTATTTAATGGTATGTAATTTTTGTAACTTTTTCTGATTAGAAAATCACGCAGCATCTCCTTTCCGGAATCCTGGGGCGCAGCGCTGAGCTTGTTGGGTGGGCGGCTGCTAAGATGGAGAGACAGGTCTGAGGCCCCCAGAGCTGAGCCCCTTTAGCTGGTCAGGTGTGTGAGGCTGCAAGGTGGCTTGGCCCGGTGGTAACACATGAGGCACCCTGAGTGGACTCACTCGGGCTGGCCCCCAGGACAGAGACCCCTAAGCATCCTGGAGGGCCGGCCCTTTGCCCCCTCTGGAGTACTCTTGGAGGGGGGAGGGGGCCTAAGAAGCCACCTGAGGGGACAGAGTCCAGGTGCACGGGCTTGGTCTGGGGTCAAGGGTAGGAGGAAGCCAGCGAAGCTCATATGCTCTGACTTCTCTGACTGGCCTCGCTGGATGTGCAGAGAGGCCCAGGTGGGCCAGGAGGCCAGGTTGAAATCCATTTCTGTGTAGGCATTTCTGGCCAATTATCACAGAGAACCAGAAGAAAAGAACTCATATCTCTGAGGTGCCAGTAATTTTCTGTGATATCTTTCCCCATTTTAAATAAATATTCACTTCTGCACCTAAATTCATATTTATAATGTTTTTTTAATAAATTTTTTTAAAGCAGAGGTCTTCTTAGAAGCCCATATGATTTAAATTTATTTATTTATTTATTTATGGTTGTGTTGGGTCTTCGTTTCTGTGCGAGGGCTTTCTCTAGTTGTGGCAAGAGGGGGCCACTCTTCATTGCGGTGCGTGGGCCTCTCACTATCGCGGCCTCTCTTGTTGCAGAGCACAGGCTCCAGACGCGCAGGCTCGGTAGTTGTGGCTCACGGGCCCAGTTGCTCCACGGCATGTGGGATCTTCCCAGACCAGGGCTCGAACCCGTGTCCCCTGCATTGGCAGGTGGACTCTCAACCACTCACTGCGCCACCGGGGAAGCCCATATTTATAATGTTTTATCCTTTTTCTCAAAGAGGGTCCACTAGATTGTATAAGCCCTAGGTATCCACAAAACCTGAAGAATCCTGAGTACCACATGCATACCAGGAGTGTGTGCCACTGGGGTTCTTCATATTGCCTCTCCGGGCCCTGTGCCAGGCTCTTGGGAAGGGAGTGGGAATGACAGACAAGGGCGCTCCGGTGGGAGACAGAGACACAGAGAACCTTGGTGATTGTCGGTGGTTCCACCTGTGTTTGGTGGTCCCATAGGAGGTAAGCAAGTGGAAGATGACCAGATAGCGATTACTGGCCCCCCCTTCCCCCCATGTGGAGAAAGAGGAAGAAAAGCAGAGAGAAGCCAAGCCCATACTACTACGAAGGGGTGACAGCAGGAGCCTCAGTGAGTTGGGGAGGGGTGTAGGAAGGAAATAGGAAGACAGACGATGTTACCACGTGTCCAGAGAGCTCTTTGAATATTTGGTTCCCAAGGATCTCTTGAAGGACACAGGGAAAATTTGAGGCTAGGTTATCACAACAGTTTTTGCTCTGTGTGTGTGTGTGTGTGTGTGTATGTGTATGTGGTGGGGGAACTGGTCCAAGGCTACTTTAGAAATTTCTCTCTCTCATTTATACTCCGGCAGTGTCAAGGCTTGGCTTGGGGGAACTTTTGTAGCCCTCCTGCCCCCATAATCTCCATTACCTCACCTGAATCTAAGTCAAAAGTGTGCATGGTTTGCAAACACAGCTTCAAGACAAGTTTCCTAGCCTAGCACTCCCAACAGTCTGTGGCCCCTCAGGCCCTGTCATACAGAAATTTCAGCGTCTGTTCCCCAGCCTGGGGACTGGAACCTTGGATACATCATGGTAAGGCCTTCCACAAGATGGCACTGATGGGTTTTGTTTTCACTTTATTTTGTAATGTTGATTCATTCCTTGGTCAGTGTTTGATTGAATGCCTACTATGTGCTAGTATTGTTCTAGGAGGTGCTGGGGATACAGACTGAACAAAACAGACGAAGTCCCAGGTTTCAAGGAATTTTAAAAGGTTATGATTCTTACACTTTCAGAGGCAAAACGCAACTGCGATGTCAGTTTCCCCATTTATGTTGCTGGTATATACTCTTGATAGTTTTGTTTCATTTCTGACAGTTGCACACTTTTTTTTTCCCCTCCAGGCTGGGTGTGGCCTGGAGGAACTATAGACACTTTTCTTATTTGGCTGGGGACAGGATTAACTTTTATCTGTCTGTGTATTAACTTTGTGTGTCTGTCTGTGTATCCTTTTTGCCAGGAAAACACTACGTTTTAACTTGGATGATTCCACCTTGTTGCCAAACACCAGCTTATCATTCCGAGGCCTCGACTTGTGATTCGTCTGCCCATTTGAGTAAATTCACAGCTCCTTTTTAAAGAAAAATTCTGGCAGGTCTTTCAGATATCCTGGTGACCTGCCCCCAAATAAAGTGAGGTGGGCCTTGATCTGGGTAGAATTTATCAGACACTTCCGCTTTTCATAGTGAAACGTCAACTCTGCTCCTTGACCATCTACCCCAGAGAATAAGTACAGTCAAAGAGCTCCCTCTTGCTAAAGGCAAATCTGAAATCAGAGTTGAGAGAGGCCGGCTGAGGTCCTCGGGAACTGCCCATTCCTTCAGCTTCGTCAGCTCTACCTTTGCTCTAAGTTAGATTCCCAAAGGCAGCATCTTTGAGGACATTTACTCCACTAACTTGGCTTCTTCTGGAAATACCTTCACTTAGCTATGATTGAAGATCTTGACTTTTATTGCCGACTGATATAAAAATGGTCATAAAACAAATGTTTCTGTACTTTTGGCAAAAATAACTGTACACTTTACCACTCCATGTCCTTTAAGTAAGGATTCACAAGAGCCCCAGACTCATCTGACCACCTGCTTGACTTGACCTTTCTACTTGGGTGTCCAGCAGGTGTATCCCATTTAACAAGGTCAGCACCAAACTCCCGTCCTCCCCCACGATCTGCTCCTCCCTCAGTCTGTCTGCTCCGCAAACAGCAGCCCCACTGCTCAGCCAAGCGTCTCGGAACCGTCTTGGCCACTTTCTTCCTGTGTCACCTCACTTGTAACCCGTTATCACATCCTGCCTCTACCTTTAACACACATCCAGAATCTGATCATTTCTCACCACCTTCTGTTGTATGGAAAATTTCACAAGCTTCTTGACTGGTCTCTCTAGTTCTGTGTTTTGTTCCCTTCCATCCATACTCGACATACCATCCGGAATGATCCTTTAAAATATTAGGTCATGGCACTTCTCTGCTCAAAATCTTCCCAGGTCTTTCTGTCTTATCAGAAGGAAAAGAGCCCAAGATCTCCACTTCCTGTCCCTGCCTTCCCAGCTCTGACCTGACGTCCTCATAATGTCCTGATTTACGTCACGGGGCTCACACTGGCCCCATGTACTCCTATCGCAGGGTCTCTATCTGGAAGACTCCTCTCCAGATAGTGACGTGACCCCTCGCTCTTCCCCTTCATGTCTTTCCTCAAATGTCGCTTTCTCAGTGAGGGGTTTCCTAACCACCCTATTAAAACTGCAGGTCACTGTCTGAGCTCTCTCTTCTCTGTTCCAGCTTCATTTTTCTCCATAGCACTTATCACTGTCTGACACACTCTATGTGATATTTAATGTCTGTCTCAACCTACTGGAACGTAAGCTCACTGAGGATAAGGACTTTTGCCTGTTTTTTCTGCTTTGTTCACTTCTGTATCCCACCCAGTGAACACCGCCTGGGACATAGGAGGTAGTCAGTAAATATTTATTGAATGAATGATTAATTTCTTTCAGTGTCAGAGAAAAAGCATCTTTTGCATCAAAGGTGTATTTCCTTAGGCAATATGATAGCTGTTACTCATTGTACTTTACTTTTTGGTTTTACTACCAGGTAGTTCAAAGTCAAATATAGAGGGAGTTACAATGACTGTTGCATCTGTGGTCTCTGACTCAGTGATCTTCCCCCTCTACGTGGTTTCTCATTGCCTTCACTTTTAACTTTTTTTTAAAAAATGAATTTATTTATTTAATAAATTTATTTTTGGCTGCCTTGGGTCTTCGTTGCTGCACGTGGGCTTTCTCTAGTTGCGGGAGTGGGGGCTACTCTTTGTTGCGATGCGCGGGCTTCTCATTGTGGTGGCTTCTCTTGTTGCGGAGCACGGGCTCTAGGTGTACAGGCTTCAGTAGTCGTGGCGCACGGGCTTAGTTGCTCCGCGGCATGTGGGATCTTCCCAGACTAGGGCTTGAACCCGTGTCCCCTGCACTGGCAGGCGGTTTCTTAACCACTGCGCCACCAGGGAAGCCCCACTTTTAACTTTTATTTGAACAACTTTATATGTATCTGTATCCTCAGGGAGTATTCGTGGAACTTTTCGGCTTCCAGTAAATATTTGTTGAGTGAATGTACTGTATGCCATTTTAATCCTGTTGGGAAGTAAGTAAGATATGAGTAGTAAATTATTTATGATCTCTGGTATGACTAAAAAGTAGTGGGCTAGAGAGAAACCAGTGCTTATTGGGAGAGGATGGACTGGTTGAGAAAGAAGCACTGCACGTGCCCCACGGCTGGGGTGAGTGTAGCACTGATCATCCTGACTGGGACAGTGAGAGAGGAGAGATGAGTAATTTTCCTGGGACAGCAGGCATAAACTGGGACTGTCCTAGCAAACTAGGACAAATGATCACTTTAGCAATGGTTAATATTTATTAAATAGTAAATATTTAATATAGGCTCAAGTTCAGAAAAGTAAGCATAAGTAAAGTGGATTCCTTTGGCAGGATCAACAAAAGCCACCGCCAGCACCAATGAGGACACGTTCCTCTGTGTTAGAAAAGAGTTCGATCAACAGGTTGACTTTTGTTGTTACTTCTCTCCTCAACATTAACTTTGGCAGAGCAGTTTTAAAACCTGGAAAAGAGGAAGCAGCAAATACAGCAGGATATACAGAGGGATGAAGCAGAGGGAACCAAATAGAAACCCTGGACCCCGGAGAAATCCAGCTGCTTTTGCCGACAGCCCCCTGAATTCCTGTCAGACCTGGGTCTGTTTTTTGTCCATCCCTGAAGCAGGATGGAGGTGAACTGACCTCTCTTCTGCCTGATGGGGAGACCCCTGTCTTCTGTCCCCCTTCAATCCCCAAACCCGGCTTTCTGCCCTCTCCAGCCACCAGCCCTCAGAATCACTCATTAAGGCCAATTCCTTAGGTTCTGGTGGCGATAAAGAGAACCCAGAGCCTAGGTGAGGTTTTTTGGAGATAACATTTATTGCTTCCTGGCATCTACCATGGAGCCAGGAGAAGTTAGGCTAACAATTTGCTTTCCACAAAATCATGCCGGTGGCAGGTGATTGCAAATGGACTCATGGAGAATCCACTTTAACATCCCTCCAGACATCACAGTTCAAGGGAACACTCTGCAGTTGCCAAGGGCCCCTTTCCTTTGTAAAGCTGGGCACCACCTTCATCTTCTTTTAGAATCTAGGCATGGGGGCTTTGGTTGAGTAAGACCTCACCAGGGTCTTACTCATCACTGGGCCCTGTTTATCACACCCTGTTTAGTGATAGGTAGTAGTTCTTTTCTAATTTTTAAAAAATCTTTTCTTTTTTTCAAATAGTTTTTTAAAAATTTATTTTATTTATTTATTTTTGGCTGTGTTGGGTCTTCGTTGCTGCGTGCGGGCTTTCTCTAGTTGTGGCGAGCGGGGGCTACGCTTTGTTGCGGTGCGTGGGCTTCTCATTGCAGTGGCTTCTCTTGTTGCACACCATGGGCTCTAGGCGTGCGGGCTCCAGTAGTTGTGGCGTGCAGGCTCGCTAGTTGTGGCACGTGGGCTTCAGTAGTTGTGGTTCGCGGGCTCTAGAGCACAGGCTCAGTAGTTTTGGCGCATGGGCTTAGTTTCTCCGCGGCATGTGGGATCTTCCTGGACCAGGGCTCGAACCCATGTACCCTGCATTGTCAGGAGGATTCTTAACCACTGTGCCACCAGGGAAGCCCTCTTTTTTAATTTTTTTAATTGAAGTATAGTTGATTTACAATGTTGTGTTAATTTTAAGTGTACAGCAAAATGATTCAGTTGTATACATATGTGTATATGTATTTAATATATATATATACACACACACACATTCTTTTTCAGATTATTTTCCATGATAGGTTATTACACGTTCTTAATTTTTATGCTCATTTGGATTTCTACCTTCTCATTCCAAAGGTAGCTGGCTTCAACAATGGTAACTCTTTTTTTTTTTTTTTTCCTGAAAGACAACGGGGGTAAAAAAAAATGTTTTGAAAATCCTGCCTCTCTATATATGGACAATCAACGTTTCCTCTCCCAGGGCGTTGTTTCCCTTGTTCCTTCTTTAACGGTAGAATGGAAGAGCATCCTCCAAGTCAAACAGCTCTCTCATGCGCCTTCTTATGCATTCCTGCTGTAGGGAATTGTATCCCAGGGGAGCAGAGGTCAGGGAGAGAGCTCCAGGCTTAGAAGCACAGGAAGAACAGACAAATCGGCACGTTGCTAACTTGGTTCTACTGTACAGAGCCCTTAACCACAGTTGAGGGTGTCACAAGAAAGAAGTAATCACTGAAGAATAGCTTAAAAAAGGGGAAAAAAAAAAGGGAAAAGAAAAGAAATCAAGACCATGTAAGAGCCTCTCACTATGACAGGTCTAATTCTGCCATATATGGTGGCCCACCTGGAAGATTTTTCTTCTTGTGTTAGATCCCACCTGGGAAACTTCATACCTCTTAATAGACTGAGGGGTAACGAGGAACGTTCCAAGCCCCCTCATCTTCTTTTCACAGGGTGGCCACCTTGCATTCAGGACACTTGCAAGCTGTGGGGGTCTTTGCAGGGAGCCAACAAGCATGTGTTTCTTGTGGACTGTGGGGATAGGGCCTTAGTGAAACACCACACCAGGGTCCCTTGAACAGGACAGACAAATGTCAACTCCAAGCACACTGCTTCTCTGTAGACAGACTCAATGGATGCCTGGTCTGAAGCAGGCTTGGCCACTGTCCCAGCCTCCCAGCCCTCTGCCGCCACTCTGGATGGACCAAGCCCCTTTGAAGACACAGATGACACCAAGGTGGCTAAGGAATATCCCAAGCTGCCACACTGCTGGGTGGCAGGTGCCAGCAAGCCTTCCTTACACTTCTTCCTCAGTCTTTTTGGAAAATCTCCCTGGAAACTGCTAGAAGAAGCTGCTTTTGGCTGCACCTGTTTGCTGCGGGGCTCCTGGTTCTCTGTAGTGATTTGGGGTTAGGGTGGACGTCACAGCATCTGCTTTATCGGCACAATTGATTTAACCGTATCCAGGAATTGAGAGAAATTTACAAAGATTTCCTTCCCGGGAAAAACTGAGAAAAGAAAATCTTATCTCTTAGGAATCGAGAAATGTCTGTATTTCAAAGCAAAGCTTTGCTGTAATGAAAGGACGATGTGGGCTTCCTGTAAAAATTCTTTCTTTTGATCCACAGTCAACAGGATTCTTAGCTATAAGGATCAGAGCTTTATATCTTGCACCACCATTGGATATAAAGTCTGTTAGAGCTCTCCTAAACTGAGGACAGTCCATTGCAGGGCTGAGTATGGATCTGATGGTGGTTCCTTCTGTCTGCTTGCTCAGTTGGTCCACCTGGGTGAATAGTGAACCATGGTGTAAAAGAGCCTTTGAGTTATTATCTCAAAATATGAACAGGTTTTATAACCAGTTGGGTTGGGTTGATGGGTTGATGAACTCATCAAGGGAAGGGCTGATGAACTCATCAAGGGAAGAAAGTTGCCTGGCTTTGAGAGAGCTGGGCTGCAATTGGGTGCCCGTGTTCCAGTGATTTATAGTCCCTTTTACTGCAGTTGGGATTGGGAGCGAAGGTCAGAGTGGGTCTTTCAGTAGATGTATGAGAATGGATTTTAGATATAAATTATGCAACACTTGAAGTTCAGATACCAATTGAGCAGCTCTTTCATGGTGTTTGGGGAGTTATGACTGATTTGTGGTCTGCTTATGAATGGGGATAGGTCACCTTCCAGTTATGAAAGTATTTTTCACATTAGGACACCCATAATTAATTAGGGGTTCATGTGGTAAGATCATGAATGGGAAGGCTTGGTGTTTTGACCCCCTAAATCTGTGTTCCTGCCCACAGGGCCTCAGTGATAGATTTCGTTCATAGTTCACAAAGGAATTATGAGGTCTCGTCTCTGGGTCCAGCGCGAAAACACTTTTATGGCACCATTAAAATTGGAGCTTGTTCAAGTTGCAGCCGAGAAGCTGATTTTTCGAAGACAAATCATATAATATATTTTATTTCAATCCAAGATTTAACTTTGAGACTCCCGGGTGAGGCTTTTGTTTTCCAAATATTTTGGATAGAATTGGTTTACTTTTCCATTAGTGGGTAGGAAAGAATTCTAAGCAACTCAGCCTTTACCCAGTCGAGCTAATCAAATGAAAGAAAACTTGGATTCATTTGCCTCAAAGCTGTGTATCAGCCAGAAATAATTCACCTCCTGGTTACTAATCTGCTCCCCTTTCTGACGATAGCGTGGATGCCCCGGAGCTGTAGCTTGAGTCGTCTTCTGAAATACCCGAGGAAGCCCCCGGAGCCAGGGTTGTTATTTTTGCCTGAGGTATTTGATGCTAAACATAAATACTTTGAGTGTTGGGCTCCTGGGAAAGCAGAGATTTTATTTTGAAGCCCCGGAGGCTGGCTTTCCACATCCCATTAGAGAGAAGCCACCGCCGAGGGCTCTGTCAACACTTGTCTTCTGCTCCAGGCCTGTAGGATCTGGTGCTGTCACATCTTAGAGAACCTTTATTTCTAGGTCTCGGAGTGGCAGTGCCCACCTGTTCTGTTCATTTGTTCCTTAAATGTGAGATTTCATACTTAAGTGTCCCGGAGTGGACCGGCGTACACCAGGGCACAATCATCTAGTAACACGGTGGACTTCTTGTGATTTTCAGAGTCTGCCCTTAAGGTTTGCAGGTTCAGAGTGATCTAAAGCTTTTAAATCAAAATCTTATCTTCATGTGGTTGTCATGTGGTTTTTCTCCTCTGCATCAGAGGAATTTCTCTATCTCTTCTTTATAACCCATCCTCACCTCTACCTCTTGCCTCTTCTTGTCCACTTGCTCCCCTTCACTGGCTTCGTGGCTCTTCTGAGCACTTTATCCTCCCTCCTCTATACAGTAGAAATGGGCAAGGTTGGGGAGAGCTGGAGGGAGGAATGCACAGAGAATAACAGCTCCTACCTACTGGGTGCTTTTAGGTGAGAGACACTGTGCTCAGCACTTCGGATATTTTGTCACTAAAATTTGATGAGAAGTGACCGCCATCCTTGCATTCAACAGGGAACCTGGAATCCTTTGAGGGTAACGCAGTGGAGAGTGAATTGGTTCAAGCTTGGCCAAGAATGACCTTGGGTCAGGCTGGGTGTCCAGCCAGATTGCGCCAGAGCGCAATCGAAACTGTCGATTCGCTAGCTGACTCGAAACTGTCTTGAGCTGTAGGAAAGGAATGCACGTTCATTGAGAATCACCCCTGTGCCTGTCCCTGGGTGAGATGTTTTCTCTTATGTGATCTCACTTAATCTTCACAGCACATTCAAAGTGGGTGGTATCTCTTCCGTTTGACTAGTAAGAAATCGGATACTAAGGTAAAGTAAGTTGCCAGTGGCTAAGCTGTGACCACGTTTGAATGGAGAACACTGATGCCTCTAAACCATGCTGGCTGGTCCTCATTCTGGGTGAATGAATTCTCTGAGAAGTTGGGATTACCTTTTTGCTGGTCTTATGTGAATTTCTGCCCTGGGGGGGGGGGTGGAGCATGTTCGTACCAAAACCTTTCCTAGGCTTTAGCTCTTAATCCTCTTTTTTTCGTACCATCTCTTCCTGCCGCACCTCATAGGCAGCCAATTGTTAATATGCACAACTCTTCCTTGTGGTTTGGGATAACAGTCCCGGTGGAGGCGTTCCAATGGTAGGAATGGATGGAACAGTATGTGTGGCCTGAGCACTTTTTTATATTCCACTCAGATAGTCGCCATCTTTTATAAAAGTAAAGAGCTGGGGACTTTCCGGGAAGGTGGCGCCTGGATTGTGTCCCACCTGCCTTCTGTCTCTAGCTCGAGCTCTTTTTCCCTTTTTGATGGGGCAGGTCTGCAGCTCCGTGTGAGTGAGGCCTCAGTTGAGGGCCTGCAGAGTCTTCACAGCCCATTTATGACTGGGGGAGCGTCTCAGCACGAATCATTAATGACCGGGAAGGGACACGAGTACTGGGACCGTTGTGTAAAGATGTGTTGACACCTTCTGAAAAGATCAAGAAAATGCTGCGTGAAAGTTCGCAGAATGGGAGTTAGTAGCTTGGATGAAAATCTTGGAGATAACAATGGAGTGCTCTTTCAAGAACTTTCTTGATGGTAGAGAAAATAATATGTGGAAAAACATGGACGTTGACAATTCTGAGTTGACAAGTAGTTTGAGATCTATAAACTCTGTATGAGAAGAGGCCTTAGAAGTTTCTACCCAATTTAATGTGCTTATATATTCCTTTTTATTAATGCACAAGAGTAAAAAATGATTTTAAAATCTGTAAGCCTGAAAAAGCCCTTTCAATAAGTATAAAATAATATCATTCTAAGTTATAAAAAAGCATTACGTTATAGTTTAATTGGAAGTGTTTTTTTTCTTTCTAAGTGGTACATAAAATAATGGTGCATCTTACATAGATGGAATCGTAGATCCAGGGAAATATGGTCCCTATGCCGCCACGTGGAAGGAAAGACATTTACAAGTGTGCAAGTACGTGGTCACTCAGGGACTATATAACCTGCATCTGAAGAGCAGATTTGAATAAAAAACAACAAACAAAACAAGTGAAAAATCAGAATAGCAAGTTAGAAGGTAATGAGGAGAGAAAAAAATAGCAGTGAAACCTTCATCATATAGTTAAGGAAGTGCTACCTGTTGTAACAGTTAAACCCTCAGCGGCTCATACTGGAGGATCATATCGTGCTCTCGTGAAGCCACGTCATCGTGGTGGTGAGCAGGGGCAGGGAGGGTGCTCTGCTCCACTCAGTGTCCTGGCCTGGGCTGTGGGGACTTTGCTGGCTTCAATTTGTCGCTCCCGAGATTGCCCGGGGTGTCCAGACAGCAGATGGGGGAAGAGAGAGAATCCAGAAATTGGAGACTTTGCAGGTTTGGAAAAGTCTTCTACTTCTCGACTTAGATAAATCTAAGAAATATTTGAACAACTAATTTCCATTAAAATTCAGACCTTTGGAAAACATCAGATTATGGGGGTAGCTTTTCCGCCTCCTATTTCAGAGAAGTTGAGAGAGAGGCATGGAGGCCAAGGGCTGTGGAGAATGAGAGCAGGGAGTTCATCCTGGAAGCAGGATCAGGATTTCAGAAAGGAACTCCTCCAACCCCATGGCAGGGCCCTCAACATTCCTGATAAGCAGGCCTTCACAACCTCTGTGGACCGGTGACCACCGAGCAGCTCTCAAGTATTACTTTGTCGTAAAGAGGAATTTTTATTGGGGTTACTCTATCCCTGCTCTTCCATTCCAGACTGGATCTGTGTGGTGTGGAGGTTAACTTGTCTTTTTATTTCTTAGCTCACTGCCCACTCTGAGCCCCAGATTCACCTGATAGAGAGAATTTCACATCACCGGGGAGCTTCTGGGTTTTGAGCTGGATTCAGTAATTAGATGACTTTGGGTTGTGTTTCTTGAAGAGATGCTGAGGGTCTCTGGATTAAATGGATATTTAATGACCAGAAGTTGTTCACCAAAATCTATTTCCATTTCTTCCAGGAGACACAGCATAGCTACATTACTCCATCTTTTTTGCAGTTTGCGGTAGCCATGTGCTGAGTTCTGGCCAATGGAATGTGGTGGAAGGGATGTAAGCCACTTTGAGGCTTGGTCCATGCTGTGTCTCCTCTACCTGCCAGTAGGATGCTGATACTTACGGCGACCATGGAAATAAGAGTTGAAAATGGAGAGGCTTCTGTCAGTCTAGGTTTGAGAGCGACTGCACAGAGCAGAGCCTCCTGCCTCCAGTTTGATTTTACCTAAGTGCAAAATAAATTGACATTGTTTTAAACCTCTGAGATCACAAGGTTTATCTGTTACAGCAGTTGGCATTACCTTAGCTCATACAAATTACTGAAGGATGCTGGATTGGGAGTGTGTACTATGAATGATGAATAACTACTCCTGAAATAGAAGAGACCTACTGCAAAGAAAATTCTAGTAATATTCTGGAAAATAAAGTAGTAAATTATCCTAGAAACACCTAGAAATTGGGATGGGGAGAAGGAATACCTCAGCATGGACTGCTCAATTCTATGATACTTAGAAGAGAATGAATCCTAGATGGGATTGTGAAAGCACAGCTACTGACCCAGAAGAAATCACAATTTAACCCAAGTTCACCAAAGAAGATGGAAATTGAAATTGAACAGTTACCATTAAGAGAATGGAAATAGCACCAGGACCAGATGAATCCAACTGTTTCTTGAATTCTATCTAATCCTTAAAGACCAGAAAACTTAATATTATATAAGCAATTCCACATCAAGGAAAAAGCGGGGAAACTTCTCCATTTTGTGAACCCAGCATAATTTTAATATCGAAAACTGATAATGATAGTATAGAGAAAACTATAGACTAATTTTACTGATTAATATGTATGCAAAAATTCTGAAAAAAAGTATTAGCAAATGGAATCCAGCAATGAAAAAACAATAATTATGATCAAGTAGGGTTTAGCCAAAGAGAACAAGGATAATGAGATACAAAGGAAATCTATCAGCATAATTCATTACATCAATGAAGGGAAAAATGGTCATATTAATTAGTGTTGAAAAGTCTTTAGGTGGAATTCAGCACCCATTCGAGACAAAAATGACATATAGGGCTTCCCTGGTGGCACAGTGGTTGAGAATCTGCCTGCCAATGCAGGGGACACGGGTTCGAGCCCTGGTCTGGGAGCATCCCACATGCTGTGGAGCAGCTAGGCCCGTGAGCCACAACTACTGAGCCTGCGCGTCTGGAGCCTGTGCTCCATAACAAGAGAGGCCGCGATAGTGAGAGGCCCCGTGCACCACAATGAAGAGTGGCCTCTGCTTGCCACAACTAGAGAAAGCCCTCGCACAGAAACGAAGACCCAACACAGCAAAAATAAATAAATTAATTAATAAACTCCTACCCCCAGCATCTTCAAAAAAAAAATGACGTATACTTGGTTTAGAATATCTGGCAAATTCTGAGGTTGGCTAGTCCTGACCCATTTCTAGTCTCCTTTGTGGGGACTGGTTCCATTATTGAGGCTGGATGAGTTAAATAACTGTTTTCTTGAAGTTAGGAGTTGCCATGTGACTTCGTGTTACCTGAAGTCTGATAAAAGTTTTCTGATGAAGCTTTTGCTAATCTGATAAAAAGGGATTAGTCTAGTTGGTGCAGTCCCTTTCTCTGTTCTTTCAGCCTTGAACACGGCTGTGATAGCCTGCAGCTAGGACAGCCATTCTGCAACCATGAGGCAACAAGCATGAGCGGTAGGCCAAACTAGCCACAAATACTCCATTCCCAAGTTTGCTGAGCTGCTAAGTAAACACCCATCATTGTCTGCCTCTATATCTCATTATTATGTCTACATCTACTGACTCGGAGGATGGATAAATTGCCATAGGAATGGTCCCCAGTGAATCGACCCTCCTGTATCTCCACCCAAGTGTGGACCCTCTCATTTTGACCCTGGGCCTGGTCACGGGACTCACTTTGGCCAATGGGACACATATGATGCAAGCAGACGCTTGCATTCGTGCATTGGGCTTGCCCTCTTGGAATGTTGCCGTCATGTGAAGAAATCTCCTGGACACCTTTGCTGAGCTGATGGCCAGCACCAACTGCCAACACGTGAGTGAAGCCATTTGGACTTTTCAGCGGCCTAATGACTGTATCCCCATGAGGGACTGTAGGTGAGACCAGCAGAAGACCTGTCCGGCCGAGCCCTGCCCGTATGGCTAACCTGCGGAACCATGAGGCAATAAATGGTTGATATTTTGAGGGTAGGGGTGAGCAGACGTTTGCTTAAAGGGCCAGATGGTACATAAATAGCTCCAGCTTGTGAGCCATACGATCTGTCACAACTACTTATCACCTCTCAGGTTGTAGGGCATGAGCAACTGTAGACAATCCAGAAATGAATGGGTGTAGCTGTGCTCCACTAAAAAAAATGTTTATTTACAAAGGCAGGTGGCTGGCTCAGAGCTGTAGTTCGGCAACACCACACTAAATTAGCTGTGCTGTAATTGCTAACTGACACAGAAGGATGCCCACGGTACCGTCAAGTGAAAAAGTCAAATTACAGAATAACGTATAGTGTGTGATTCTCTTTATTTGGGCAAAAAACTCCAGACAAAACCCAGAAACCCGCTGTATATGTGCATGTCTGCATGACGACATGTGCATGAGTGAGGAGAATGGTCTGGAAGAATACACACCAGCTCCTGGACTCTGAATTCCTCAGAGCAGGGATTGTTGGGTGGAAGCGTGGAAGGCGTGAAGGGGTATGCTGAGATGAGTAACTTCTTCATACAGTTTTGTTTCATGTATTACAGTGAACATATGACTTGTGAACTTGGAAAAAAATTAAGGAAAAGTGAAAAATAATTAAAGGCCTAGAAATTTCTGTTCAGTATGATTGAGGACCACACAGAGCTGAAGATCCTGTCCAAAGGCACCTCCAGCTCTGTCCGCAATCATCGCTAGAGCGTGCTGGGCATTTGCCCCGTGGTGGGAGTGAGTGAGTCGGTGAGCGGTGGTTGGAAGCATGTGCATGCTGAGGAAGGCGGGTGAGTTTTCTGTTCGAATCACTTTTCTGGGCTTGTATTTTCTGAAGGCAGAACAGAGGCCTAAAAGTCATCGTCATTGCCTAGTGGCCTGGACACCTAGAAATTGGGGCCATCAACCTGGATTCTTCTGACTAAATCACTTTGTGTCGAGCCTCTGCTCTTGGCCAACTGTGGTCTTTAGGGCATTGTCACAGAATACCCCAGAACAGCCGGGCCTTCTGAGGAGCTCTTGCAACCTCTGTCCATGAGTTGGGGGAGCCTCTGCTACAATTTGTGAGAACTGGTCCTCACTGGAATGTGAAATTTCTTCCTTTCTCTGCTGAAAACCTCTCTTGATCGACCATTCCAGATGTTGTGAGAAGGAAATCATTTAAAAGAAGGATCGCTGAAGAGCGTAGCAATTTGAAAAATCGTGTTTAATAGCCTCCACCAGCAATTCCCTGCCTGGTCAGTGAGTGTGGGTGGGGAATGTGAGATGAGCCCGGGTGGAATGTTCTGGTGAATCCTCTGGCCCTTGAACACTCAGCCATCCCCTCACACAAAAGCCAAGGGAGCCAATTGGAAAGAAATTGCTCTCAGCCCCAGACGGCTGAGAATTTGAACATATATGGAAATCATGACCCATCAAATGGGTGGAGGGGTTTTTGGGGGGAGGAGTTAAGTTTGACCAACTCTAATAGTGCTTCACCTAAATATATATTATATATAGGCATATATATGAAATCTCCTAACACATACAGGCATAGCTCATACTTAAGCATAGTGTTTTAGCTTTTCCAAAGCAATTTGATATCTATTATCTCATTCAAATCAGCACGTAGACTTATTGCTAACTACTTAAGTGAAACTTTGGTTTAGTTTTTAGTTTGTCTGTAGGCGAAAATAATTTCATCAGTTAATAACGTCATCATGCTGATGTAACAATGAATATTGAAGAAGGGACAGTGGGGACGTATGTCCCCAGGCTCCAGGCTGTAGAGGTGCAACAAAGGCTCTAGTTTTGCAGGTGCCAGCCTGGCAGCCACAGTGGTAGGAGGGAGGGCACCAACCTCCCTCTTCTGCCCTCTGTGAGCCAAAAGCAAGAGTCGGGAATAAAATACACCGAGTGAGTTAGACCTATCAAACCCAGCCACCTTTAAAGGATATGGAACAGTAACCTCTTTGAGATTTATATATTATTAGTGCTTTGTTTTAGTGTTTGTTTTTTTTTTTAAAATAAATTTATTTTATTTTTGGCTGTGTTGGGTCTTCATTGCTGCGCGCAGGCTTTCTCTAGTTGAGGTGAGCGGGGACTACTCTTTGTTGTGGTGCGCAGGCTTCTCACTGCAGTGGCTTCTCTTGTTACAGAACATGGGCTCTAGGCATGTGGGCTTCAGTAGTTGTGGCACGCGGGCTCAGTAGTTGTGGCTCGCGGGTTCTGCAGCGCAGGCTCAGTAGTTGTGGCGCACAGGCTTAGTTGCTCTGCAGCATGTGGGATCTTCCCGGACCAGGGCTCGAACCCGTGTCCCCTGCCTTGGCAGGCGGGTTCTTAACCACTGCGCCACCAGGGAAGCCTTTCGTGTTTGTTTTTAAAGAAAAAAAATACCACCACAAGTAAATAGGGTTTGATACAACAAAACCAAGTTTTAAGAGTTGGTTTGTAAGCAGCAAGGTCCTACCGAATGGCACAGAGAACTATGTTCAATATCCTATGATAAACCATAATGGAAAAGCATATAGAAAAGAATGTATATATGTATAAGCGAATCACTCTGCTGTACAGCAGAAGTTAACATTGTAAATCAACTGTACTTCAATGAAAAAAAAAAAAAGTTGGTTTGGAAAAAGTTCTCCCACCACTTGGCAGGGGTTTGGAATAAATGATCTTGAAGCCCCTCCCAGCCCCATTTCTGTGGTTTCTTTGATGGTGGGTTTACAGACCACCATGTCAGCACACCCCAGGATCCTCTGTCCCTGAGCAGGATGGCCTTGGTATCACAGCTCAGCTGAGATTTTGGCCATAAGACTGGCTTCTGCACTTTCTTGGAAAGCCAGGAGGACTTCAGTTCTGGAATTTCGGACATGGGAGGGACTCCAGAATTTATCTTGTCCCACCTACATTAGAGGGGCAACTACCTTCTCAGTGTTTTGCTGGGACGAGTGACAAAAACAGTAGCTGAAGTTGGGAGAAATGGAGTCCTTGGTGTGGGAGCATATGTATAATTGTGTCGTATAGGGGTGGTGGGAATGGAGGGAGAAAGGTCCCTCCGTTTCCCCATCTGGGACAAGAAGACGGGTTTTCGAGGGCACTTGCCATGCCCTTTGCTCTTTACTGTCCTTTGCCAGCACTGGATGCGGAAGGGCCAGAGGGAGGGCAGAAAGGAGGTTTTATAAGGAGCCTGTAAAGCTCCCTACTGCATTTGTCTCCTGTAGAAAGAACCTCTGTGTAGCTGTCTGCCCTGTATCGCTGGCTTCAGGGATTGAGTGCTGGGTAGGGAGCCCTCTATTCTCATGCAGGAGAAGCGAAGTGTAGAAGTTAAGAGCATGGGGTCCAGAGCTGGACTCTTACTGGCCGCATGACCCTGGGCAAGTCACTTACTCTGTTTCTCTTCCTTCATCCATTAAAATGAGGACGGTGACATGCTCATAGGATTATGTGACGATTCAATTAAATCTTCATACGAAATAGAGTATTCCAGACACATCACAATCTAAGTATTTAATAAGCCACTTCATATGTTCATTGATTCTCATCAGGCATTTATTGAGCTCCTTCTGGACATTGACAGTCAGATCAGGGGCAACTCCTACCCCCAGAGTTCATGACCAGTGGTCTGAGTTTTTTCTCGAAGTAGCTGGGAGCATGGAACATTCACCGGAGGTGTGCTCTCGGTTTAAGTGATTGGCTGAATTGTAATGAGCCTGATCACGTGGGCCAGCGGGGTGGCAGCCCCCGAGGACAGGCCAGGGGACAGACGTAACTAACAGCAGTGTGTTGTTACCCGAATGCTGTGTTTGGGGACCTCCAATCCCTGAGCTAGTTCTCTCCGTTAGTGAGACTGTGCTTCCCACTCGAAGGTGCCGCTGGTCGGTAACGCTGATTCCACCATCATCCATTCACAGAGTGCTGGTGACAGTTGTTCATTAGTTCCCTGAGAGGGCTCTTCTCCGGCTCGAACTGCAGAGAATGGGACCCGCGCTGCTGACTGGGGAGGGCACTCAGCTTGCATTAGCACAGAGCGGGGAAAGTGACAAGTCTGCAGTTCCTGTTCTTACAGAGATGATGAGCTGTCTCGAACCAGCAATTTGGCCAGAGAAGAGTCTGCAAGACTCCAAGTAAATTTGTCACTTTATGTTCCCCACCTTTTTGCTAAGTGTTAACGCAAGTTTGCAGTTGAATTTCAGATATTCTGAAATTGTGTTTCTTTCTTGGCATTCATTGATGCTACACTGAAAGCAGAGTGGGAAGTACAGTATAGTTTTCTTTTGCACCCAAAATGAATCTTGGAACTACATCCATAGTATATATCTTTCTTCAATTATTCTCTCTCTTTTTTTTTGCGGTACGTGGGCCTCTCACTGCTGTGGCCTCTCCCGCTGCGGAGCACAGGCTCCGGACGCACAGGCCCAGCGGCCATGGCTCACGGGCCCAGCTGCTCTGCGGCATGTGGGATCTTCCCGGACCGGGGCACGAACCCGCGTCCCCTGCAGCGGCAGGCGGACTCTCAACCACTGCGCCACCAGGGAAGTCCCAATTATTCTCTTTGCTTTGGCTTTTCAGTCTCCTGACCCAGACAGCGTCCCATCTCATTTAGTTCCTGAAGTTTCTGTTTAGCCATTGCTACTGCACCAACATTACCACATGAGTTGTATGCAGACTTTTAAAATAGGAGGCAAATGTATTTTTTTGGAGTCAGGTAAATAATGTCTGATTTTAGGATTTGTCCTGACATTCTTTAGGGTCAGAAAAGACTTCAAAGACAATATTCAGAAGAGAGGGCCTTGAGAAGAAATCAGAAGATATCTTTTAGAAATACAGTCTTAAAATGCCACTGGCCAGAAAGGGCAATGTTTCAGATCAGAGGAGGAATCAGAGCTGTCCCAAGGAGGAATTTGCCTGTGGAATTCTAACCGAGCTGAAAATGATGTCGAGTGACAGCAGTCATATCAGAGAAGAGCAGGGAGCAGTCACTATCAGAGGCAGGTGACAAAGTTATGGGCTGGAGCCCGGCGTCTCCTTGAGATAGATAATGCAGGCTTTTAGAAGGTGTAGTCTTAAAAGGGTCATGGGGCTTCCCTGGTGGCACAGTGGTTGAGAATCTGCCTGCTAATGCAGGGGACACGGGTTCGAGCCCTGGTCTGGGAGGATCCCACATGCCGCAGAGCAACTGGACCCGTGAGCCACAACTACTGAGCCTGCGCGTCTGGAGCCTGTGCTCCACAACAAGAGAGGCCGCGATAGTGAGAGGCCCGCGCACCGCGATGAAGAGTGGCCCCCGCTTGCCACAACTAGAGAAAGCCCTCTCACAGAAACGAAGACCCAACACAGCCATAAATAAATAAATGAATAAATTTTAAAAAGGTCATGAAAAGCCATGACAGCTTGATGGATGTGGACATCATATATATATTTTTCCAACATAAAGAATGGGATCCTATAAAAGCATTTCATAAGTAGGAAAAGGATGGTCTTTGTGTGGATAGACTGTGAATGCCTCTGGGCCCCGTGTCACTTGCTACTGGCTCTCCTCACCATATACCTGTTTACCCTGCTGTGCTATTGGGTGTTTCAGGCCTCCTTTTTTTTGTTGCTGTTTTTTTGTTGTTTGTTTGTTTTGGTGGCATGTGGGATCTTAGTTCCCCAACCAGGGATTGAACCTGTTCCCCCTGCAGTGGAAGCACAGAGTCTTAACCCCTGGACCTCCAGGGAAGTCCCTCAAGCCTCCTTTTAATGGCAGTGGTGATGATGTGTTGTTTTCAGCCTTCTTGGACTCTTTCTGCATCTTGAGAACTCTTTTTTATCTGGGTTATTGGAGCTAGTGGTATCCATGCCCCCTCGCAGAAGACAAACTCATGAGCCTAGCTGCAGCTCCAGTCAAAGGTCGGGCAGGTGCCCGAGTCTTGACTGTTCGTTGAAAAGCCTACAGCAGTTCCTTGCCGCCGTCAATAATGGTAATTATAGTTATAGAGCCCCGTCCCCTGAGGAGCTCAAAGCACTCACTGGCGCCGCGGCATTGATCCTCATAACAGGAGTATAACGGCAGGAGCAAGCATTGTCATCATTTTATAGACGGCAAACTTCACCAAAGGAGGCAGAAATGACTTTCCGTTCACGTGGAGCAGGTTATGGTGGCGACGTTTTATGGATTCTGATGTGTGCGCTAATTGCCTCGCTAAAATGCACCCCTCCGCCCCCCGCCCCCCTAGATCAGCCTTTCTCCAGAAGGATGTCACCACAGGCGTACCGCAAAGACTTTGCTCCATAATGCCAAGTCATTTAAAGATAATTTAGTTCTTTTTCTTTTATTTGTATTTTCACGAAACAAGCTATAGAGTAGCTTGTTGTAAAAGTTATACCCGAGAAAGGGTAAAAGAACAAAAGCATAACTTTGTCACCTACCTCCTGACGGTGACTGCTCTCCCTTCTCTGATCCGACTGCTGTCACTCGACATCATTTTCAGCTCGGTCGGAATTCCACAGGCCAGTTCCTCCTTGGGCACGGGGTGGGGGGCAGCGGTGGGACAGGGGTAAGGCAGTGGAGGCGGAAAATGTGTGCCAAAGCTAGTTAGTACAGCTGAGCATAGCATTTAGCTTTGTGATTCCTGGCAGCCAAGGCTAAAAGGAAAGCTAGACTACATATGAAGGTCTCTATCTAATAAAATAAAACGTGCTGTGAGACGAGAGGAGTTCGGGTGTGTGAGCTCAAGCAGACAAGTTAGTCTAGGAATAAAAGTTTAATTTTGCATCTTGTGAAGGAGCATCTTAAGGCCAAATCACAAAGAGTGGCTGCTCACCCCAATGCACCACACATACACGCATGCGCACACACCACACACACACCCTTGTGTTCCTGTGCTTAAAAGTTCAAGGCGAAATGTGGTTAAAATTAGCATCAAGGGCAGACTTGAAAGGGCCAATGGGATTAGAAGGCTGTAAGTGGCCGCTTGGTGACTGACAGGTGGAAGGCAGTGGAGAAAACATTTTTGCCAGCCTCCATCTTTCTGCAGTATTCCATGATGAATAGATTCTTCTTACATCAGTTCTTTCAGTTTCCTTCTCCCTGACTTGCAGTACTGCTTGCTTGTGTAGAATCTCCAACTGTGAATGACCCTTGGGGGCAGTTATATCAACATATACCCTAGGGGCAAGCTCTGATCTCCAAATGAATACCAAATTCCAGAAAAGACACCTTGCAAAATAACCAGGTCTCCAAACTCCCTGCAAATTGGAGGCTGTGTGAATTGGTACAGCCACTATGGAGAACAGTATGGAGGTTCCTTAAAAAACTACAAATAGAACTACCATATGACCCAGCAATCCCACTACTGGGCATATACCCTGAGAAAACCATAATTCAAAAAGAGTCATGTACCAAAATGTTCATTGCAGCTCTATTTACAATAGCCAGGAGATGGAATCAACCTAAGTGTCCATCATCGGATGAATGGATAAAGAAGATGTGGCATGTATATACAATGGAATATGACTCAGCCATAAAAAGAAACGAAATTGAGTTATTTGTAGTGAGGTGGATGGACCTAGAGTCTGTCATACAGAGTGAAGTAAGTCAGAAAGAGAAAGACAAATACCGTATGCTAACACATATATATGGAATCTAAGAAAAAAAAATGTCATGAAGAACCTAGGGGTAAGACGGTAATAAGGACACAGACCTACTAGAGCATGGACTTGAGGACATGGGGAGGGAGAAGGGTAAGCTGGGACGAAGTGAGAGAGTGGCATGGACATATATACACTACCAAACGTAAAATAGATAGCTGGTGGGAAGCAGCCACATAGCACAGGGAGATCAGCTCGGTGCTTTGTGACCACCTAGAGGGGTGTGATAGGGAGGGTGGGAGGGAGGGAGACGCAAGAGGGAAGAGATACGGGAACATATGTATATGTATAACTGATTCACTTTATTATAAAGTAGAAACTAACACACCATTGTAAAGCAATTATACTCCAATAAAGATGTTAAAAAAAAAAAGAGGCAGCTGGGCAGTTCTGTCTTTCTTGTATACGCTCTTTACGCTAAACCGAGAATAACCTTGAGGGTTGTGCTTTTAGAGGCTTAGCTTTTTCAGTTCTAGACAATGGATGAGGATGTCTTGCCCAAACAAAACACTGATGTTCCCAAAGTTCGGAGATCTCGAACATTCTTTCAAACGTCATCTTGATGAGCAATACCCCCTCCATTAAATCCTGCCCACGGTGTGTGTGTGTGTGTGTGTGTGTGTGTGTGTGTGTGTGTGTGTGTGTGTAAGAAAATTTGACAGCTAGAAATGGAGCAGAAAAGGAAAAGATTAGTTAATGTCGCCTTAGATAACAGTGCCTCTCAAGCCACTTGCCGCCTTTGTAACCAGGGGTGAAAAACAACTTGATTTCAGTATTATTGATATTATTTCTGTCTCTTGAAGACCTATGAAATGAAAACTAAGCTTTAAAAGCTTTGCAGTTAATTGCTGCTGAGTTAAGTGTTTTTTTCAAACACCTTTTTGCTGACACATAGTTTAGAAAATCAATCAGGGAGATGAGGAATAAAAATATGGGTCTAAAATACTCCTGGCTAATTAAAAAATGCTGTAATAACTCTGAATGGCCCAGAGCACCACGGAGAGGGCCCAAGGCTAGTGTGGAGAGCTGCTGGAGAGCTAGTGTCACGGCGGGCACAAGGGCAGAGGCAGAGAACAGGGCAGAGGAAAGGACCCTGTCTGCCCCGATAAAGCATTTCTTATTACTCACAGTCAGTCCTGGCGTAACATTTTCTGTAAAGACTGAGCGTGCCAAAGTGTGGGGAAAGCGAGTAAGTTTAGCATTGGAGGCAATATTTGTGCCTTTCATAAATGAATGGACACTGTGTCGGTAAATAAGGCCAAGTTTCACGCCTGGCCCTTGACAGTATTATAAAGGATGTAAATTGGTCCCCTGCTTCCTCTCTACCCTTTTCCCCCTAATTGACCCCCTTTGCTCTCAGTTTTCTCCACTCAGTAGGACATGCCTTGATAGCAAACCATCACACCTTTACGTTACTGAAAGTGAGGTCCGGCTACTTGCCGCTCAAAAGCCAGTAAGGAGACGAGGTTGGTGGAAAGGCAAGTTTGCTTTATCTTGGAGGCTGGCAGCCAGGGTGGCGGGGCGGCAGGGGGAGGACTCCACAGGCCTCCCCTCCCCCTACCTCCGACAACCCATGGGCAAGAGCTTTCGTAGACAGAGCGAGGGGGCTCCATGCAGAAACAGCACAGCCAGCTCTGACGGTCACCTTGATGTTGGTCATGCGGTGGTCTGACGAGCATCATCTTGATTGTTTTAAGTACAATTAACCTTCAGCTCCAGGGCCGGTTTGTTCCCATTTCCTTGAGGACAGTTTTCGGAATCGTGGCAGCTTATGTCATGGCTACAGTCTGGTCATCATGTAGTTAACTTCTTCCACCTGATGGGGGTTTCAGTATCTACAGCAGCTCACAGGATACGGCTCAGAATATTATCTACACCCCTTGAGGAGGAACTAAAGGTCCTTGACTTTTTTGTTCATGACTAAACTATTATTATTTGGTCTCGTTTGACTGTTTTCCTTTGTTTCTGCATTTTCTCACTTCCCTGATTAAACTTACTGTTTGGCTAAAGTTTTTCCACAGACAAAAGGCAGGCGGAGTACATGGGGGTGGAGGGAAGGACCACAGGGTCCTGCTCTGTTTCCTTTAGTGTGAATTTAAGTCTGTATTTTCCTTCCCAAAGAGGGAGATAACACTCCCAGGAGGGCCAACCAAAAGTTATTCTTGGGAGGTAAAAAAACCCTTATTCTTGTTATGTATAAAGCTCAGATAGATATACACAATGCACAAACAGATTCACAGTATCTGTATATCTGTGGCATTAAAATTCCGTAGATGGCGGAGGGGGGCGCAATTAGGAAAAAAATGTTTAAGGCTCCGGAATGGGAGGGGTTGAGATCGTGAAAATAAGGTGGGAAAATACTTCTATAGATTGAAAGGCTTTGGCCTAAGTTAAAGTAAGCGGCCATTGTTAGTGTATAGGAATGCCAGAGATTTCTGTGCATTTATTTTGTATCCTGCTACTTTACCAAATTCATTGATTAGCTCTAGTAGTTTTCTGGTAGTATATGGCCTTTATTATGTTGAGGAAAGTTCCCTCTATGCCTACTTACTACAGGGTTTTTATCATAAATGGGTGTTGAATTTTGTCAAAAGCTTTCTCTGCACCTATTGAGATGATCATATGGTTTTTCTCCTTCAGTTTGTTGATATGGTGTATCACGTTGATTGATTTGCATATGTTGAAGAATCCTTGCATTCCTGGAATAAACCTCACTTGATCATGGTGTATGATCCGTTTAATGTGCTGTTGGATTCTGTTTGCTAGTATTTTGTTGAGGATTTTTGCATCTATGTTCATCAGTGATATTGGCCTGTAGTTTTTTTTCTTTGTGACATCCTTGTCTGGTTTTGGTATCAGGGTGATGGTGGCCTCGTAGAATGAGTTTGGGAGTGTTCCTCCCTCTGCTATATTTTGGAAGATTTTGAGAAGGATGGGTGTTAGCTCTTCTCTAAATGTTTGATAGAATTTGCCTGTGAAGCCATCTGGTCCTGGGCTTTTGTTTGCTGGAAGATTTTTAATCACAGTTTCTATTTCAGTGCTTGTGACTGGTCTGTTCATATTTTCTGTTTTTTCCTGATTCAGTCTTGGCAGGTTGTGCCTTTCTAAGAATTTATCCATTTCTTCCAGGATGTCCATTTTATTGGCATAGAGTTGCTTGTAGTAATCTCTCACGATCTTTTGTATTTCTGCATTTCCCAGACGGCCAGTGCTTCCACAAGACTCTTTGCCAGTCTTTCTTTTGGGGGTAAGGAGATTGAAGAAATTTACTGAGAACGATTGCCTTGTCTCGGTCATCCGTGAGTGGGAATAGGGTTAAAATTAGAATTCATCGTGCAGTGAGTGAGTTATTCCTGCCCAGGAATTGAAAATTTTCAGAATCACCCAAGAGGCGTTGGGAAGAAAAGAAGGAGGAGAAGAGCAGAAGAGGAAGAAAAAGAAGAAGCGTCAGCAGCAGAAGCAGCTGGGACTTACTGGAATTTGCTCTCCTGTGAAGATCATTTACCCCTCTTTCTTGGCTTTCTGTGACTGAACACACTTGACTGATAAAGAACACTGTCTTGGGAACAGAAATTCGGGAGGTAAATGCGTGCCTCCTGTGGTCTCCCTTGCAGGAGTTTAAGCGCATCCTTCCCACTGCCTGGCAAAGTCCAGCCCTGGGCTCCTTCAGAAAACAGTGCAAAGCTTCCCTTCCCCGCCTTTGGCATCTTCTGTCTAGTTGGGTCCTCAACTTCTCCTTAGTCCTTTCTTTTAGCTGAACAAGTTTCCTGGTGCCCGACCTTGTGTCTGCATCAGCCAGGGACATATTGCCAGTCAGTGAGTTTTGGTAAGTCTTGCAGATAAATAATCAGCTCTCTAGTCATCATCAGGGCATCCAAGCAGTGCAGTGTTCTCACAAGGATTAAATTAGCACCAAACTTTAAGAAGTGAAGGAAGAAGTACACAGGAAATTACTAGCCTGTAACTCTAATTCCCTACCTGGTAAATTGCTGAAACAATCAATGGCACAAATAGTTTGGAAGCCCCCTTGAGAAGTGAGGGGTCTGCAAATGGAGGCCCTTCTCAAGGGAGACATTGAGGAGCTGCCATGGTAACCTTGGCAGTGTGCTCCTTGTGTCTTGCAAGTAGGTCTGGAATGTATTGGGCTAATTGGTTGGAACAAGCAAAGGGAAGGGTTCACTGAAGGATTGTCTGAGGCTTTTCTCCAGTGCGTCACATGAACAGAAATCCATATGTGTTCAGGCGACATGAATTTTTTATTGGTAACAATACTGAGTTGGGAGAGTCCCTTCTGGGCAATGAGGATCAGACTTGATTCCAACACGAATCGGGTCTGTTCCGGGCCTTATTCATGCCTCCATTTTGGTCATTAATCCTTTATAGTGTCCCAAGTTTATGGTATGCTCTTAGTAATATTGGACATTAAGGACTTAAGTTTGCATGATTAATTACATTGAACTTGGTTTATACTAACTAATTAATCTTTGCTGGCTGGCGTGACATCTGGTAGTGGTCAGTCATACAAGGATAATGGTGGACAGATGGTCAGGTCCTATGGCCCATGTATCCACGTGGATCAGAGTTTGGGGAAAACGTTTTTTTTTTTTTTTTTGCGGTACGCGGGCCTCTCACTGTTGTGGCCTCTCCGTTGCGGAGCACAGGCTCCGGACGCACAGGCTCAGCGTCCGTGGCTCACGGGGCCCAGCCGCTCCGCGGCATGTGGGATATTCCCGGACCGGGGCACGAACCCGTGTCCCCTGCATCGGCAGGTGGACTCTCAACCACTGCACCACCAGGGAAGCCCAACAGGGTTTTTTTTTTGCTCAGAATCTCTAGACAGGTGGGTTTGATTAGTCATTCTCAGATCCTGTGTTGGATGCATGGGTCTTTGAGGGTTAGAGCTGAATGACAGTTAGGGATTGCTTTGGGCACACTGTCTAAGATAGGAAGCTGTGGAATAGCTGCCTTCACTGCCTTCAAAGCCAGAAAACCTGGCTTCAAACCTCAGCACTGCTGCATTTGAATGACCTTGGATAAGTTATTGCATCTCTTTGACCTGAGTTTCCCCCTCTGTTAAATGGAGATAATTCTACTACTCTTAAGAATGAGATTTTGTATTTGCGTGTGAAAGATCCTGGCGTATCATAGGCGTGGAATAGGTGCCTTGGTCTGACTTTTAAAGAGGCACGTGTGCATCCTGGAAAAGGAGTCAGCGACATTGATTCTCAGGGACGGATGTGATGCTAAAGGACTCATAGGAGAAGAGGCCCATGTCTGTTTTCTCGAACTGATTTAAGGAATCTCTGTGCTGAGCGAGGCATCCTCTTCCATTCCTCGTCTTTCTAATGACCAGGCAGAGATGGTCCAGAAGTAGTATGTGTCATTTCTACCCACAGAGTTGGATAGCACTCAGTGACCTGGCCTCACCCTAGCTCATGGGGGCTGGGAAGTGCAGGTCCTGGCTGGGCTGTCACTTCCCAGAGACATGTTCATTCCGTGGAGGTGCAGGAACACACTTCTTTGGTGATCTGTAAGCTGTCATTGACAAAAGTAGTAAATGCAGAAGGTCCAAGAGTCATGGAATAATGGGAAGTAAGGGGAAAGGGCAAAAAATGCTGGTTAATCTACCAAAAGCATCTTGCTGCAGTAATAAACAGAGCTGTCTGTCTCTAGAAACTGGCCTTTTAGCCACCCTCATAAATAAGTCAATTTTAAAGTCAATTCTCTGGGAGTAGTTAAAAACCACTTGACAACCATTTGATCTCTCATTCATGGCAAGCATTTCATTGCAGTTTGGGACATATCTGCTGGGCACAGTGGGACATACCTGTAGAAAAAGGAATTTTGGCTCTGATAGGATTTGTAAGGTAGGCATATTTTTCTTCCTATTTATCAATCTGGGAAATTGATAGAAGACATTTAAAAGCCTTGGTTCAAGGTTACATGGCAGATTAATAGACTGTCAGGGAGCTGGACCCAGGAGTCTAGCAACGCCAACCGCAGCCCTGGGGACCCATTCAGTACGTGCATAAAACTAGGCTCCACTTTCCAACTCCAGCACCTGCAGTCAAAGGAAGTCCTTTTGTGACTCTGGCCATGAAAGTAAATAAATGCCTTCTTCACCCCCTGCCCCGCCTCCCAAGCTTCTTTTCATATTGGGTTGCATTACTTTTGTGGAAAATAACTTGCCATTTAACTGTGCTGTGTGGCTGGAAATTTTGAGCTGCTTCCTCCATGTAATTCCCTAGGAAAATGAGCAGTGGCTAGAGCCAGAACCTGCATAGCAGGCACACGCACGGTCCGGGCTGGGTGTACGCCTTCTGTTTCCCCTCCTTCCAGGTCCAGTGTTCATAAATAGCATTCTGTATTCCTGGACACACCACTTTTCTTCATGCCCTCCCTATTAAGAGTTGAGTTAAAATGGAGCTTTCTTTAATGATAGTTGATGAAAGCAGTTTCACAGAATCAATTTCAATTTTAAGAGCACCTTGAGGATTACGGGGAGTTTGTAAGTTTTATTGTATTGAATTAATAGGCGTTTCTGAAGTCAAGAGTCTGGAGTTCAGACTGTCAACTTTTTTTTCCCCCCTCTTGGCTTCACTTCAATGATCATAATAGAAAGAATGATCTTTTTTTTTTTTGAAAGAATGATCTTTAAATGAAACTTCTGAACGACGTGCCTTGCCGATGGATGGTCCTCGTGGAAATACCGTCCCTTTTGGCCATTAGAGTCTGCAGCCATTTAAAGTTGATGGTCTAGATTCGTATACAAAGTTTTCAAGGAACCGGGTCTTTCTTTTGGAGCTATTGCTTGTATTTTCTACTCAGGGGGTAAAGGGGCAATCATGTTCGAGCGTACAAAACTTATCCTTTGGCTCACCTGTCCTGAGGATTGGTACTTGAGGATAGAAAGTGACACGGTTCTCTCTTTGACTGATAAGTGCTGCTGCAGACCTGACGCTGTAATAGTACACAATGCAGTCCTTTGTAGAAGATTCTTCTGGTGATTTGGTCTTGTTGCCTTGGACTTATGGTGAGAAGGGATTTTGTGACCTGTTTTGAGATCTTCAAGGTCATCTGAGATTCCAAACTTGCTTGTGCATTGGAATCATTTAAGCAATTTTTTTTTAAAAAAAGAAAACAGATTATTTAGGCTCTACCCCTATATACTAACTCTGAATTATTTGCGGGGAGGGGGGTGGCTCTGGGGGATTCACATATTTTTTAAAACGTGCCTCCGGGAGACTCCGATGTAGTCGGTTCCTTCCATTTGGGAATCGTGTTGGTTATTCTGTCTGTTCCTTAGGTCCAGGCTCTGCCCTTCTCTTTGCTCCAGGATGCTGACTCCGTCGGGGAGATCTCTTGCTCTCTGGCTTCTTGAATTTGACCAGGAGACAGGAGGGCAGGAAGGTGGTACAGGCAGGGCATACTTTCTCCTGACTCCCCTGTGGCATCTCCTTGGGCTAGCTGTGGCCTATACTGAAGACACTGCTCCTCTCCCACTGGCAGTCTTCCATACTGTCTTCTTGCACGTTCCCATAACCACTCTCTTTCCTCACCTCCTTGGGCCTTGGGCTGGGAGAACTGGCCTGTGTGTTGGCCAGAGGGGCTGCACTACAGCCTTGGGTGTCCCTGCGCCCTGCCCACCATCTTGTGAATGTGAGGTCATTCTGAACTTACCTTAAATTTGAGTGGCCATCTGCTTTCTGCTGGGACCTTGAATGGTATAGGAATCACTAGAAAACTTGACTTTCTAAGTCAGCCCTCCTGTTCTGAAAGAGCTACTGCTTCTTTAAAGGTGCCTGGTAGAGCCCAGACTGCGGGCTGAAAGTGAAAGGACCGGGAGGAAGCCTGATTCCCCTGCAAGAGGCAGTGCTGCAATGACAGGCAAGGCACAAAGCCATCACTTCCTTTCAGTGGGTTTGAGATGTTTCCTTTACCCTTAGGGAAACTCCTCTAAGTGAATGATGTCTTTGCTTCTTGGAAAAATATCCAGACATTTGTCCTCCTGCTTCCCCCTCCCTTTTATGAGCACCACACTTGGGTCTGTTGTAGGTTTCCCATCATTCCGTGGAGGCCTCTGTGATCAGCAGCCCCCTCCACGCGGAGGCGAGATTAGGGTAAACCTCGAGCCATCCAGTGCAGGGTTTCTTCTGGGGGTCCCGTCAGCTAATCCTACTTTACAGGGAAATGTCACCCAGACACACGTGACCGGTGCTACCCAGATGCGGTGTGAGTGCTGGTTAACACCTTTCAAAGGATTGCACGCTGGCTACTTTGTTTGACAGCAGTGCAAGAGAATGCCCACTGGATGGCTGCTGCCTTCTCGGGTTTGGCTTTCTAGGAAGAGAAAGGGAGGCCTGGGAAATGTGACCTTGAATTTGGGGTCCTGCCTGTGTCAATTAGCACCCAAGGTAATTTGAAACCAGGTAGTTGAGAACCACCTTGCCGCTACCTCAAATCTCAGTCTTACTGTAGAAATAAAGGTGTTTCATCTTTTACTGACTTCTTAGTTTCCTCTGAGGACGGAACATTGCTTAGTTTGTTGCTGAGTAAAACTCAGTTTCTGACAGAGCATAAAAGGAAGTTCAACTCAATTTTTGACTATACATTAGATGTAACACTTTCCTCAGGAGAGAAGTTCAGGTTCTTAATCTGCCTTGAATAGCCAAATTGACTCAGGAGGCTGTGAAGACATGCGAAAATAATCTTTTCTAACCAACCTACAAAAATAACACCAGTTACTTCAGGCAAGAAAGTCAGCCTAGTTTTATCATTTTAATAGACTCTAGGGAAGCCTTTAAAGTTTCACAAGAGTTACTGTAGCTTTTTAGTGTTTTCTTTTTTAAGTTTGGGAACTCGGTGTGAACTTTCACTGTTCGGTGCCCCTGGGGCGTGTGATAATGGAGGTGTTAACAGGAATTGTTTATTCAGAAGCTGGGGCCAGGCTCATTCTGACTCTGCAGCAGTGTAATTGTCATCTTCTGTGACAGTGAAATGGACCCGATCAAGGCAGAGTGTGCCTGCTGCAAAGGACACACAAGATGCACTAGGCGGGGGATGGGGGGTGGGAGGGTGGGTGGAGAGACTATTCCAATTTCTATTTATGTTTATTTTCCCTAGAAAAACTAGAAAGAAACTGAGTTCTACTAATGCACAATGCATGGACTGTCACTGGCACCTTCCTGTGGCCTGAACAGTGTCACATTCTTGTTGGAGAAGGGAAGTGTCTTGTTGGAGAAGGGAAAGCTGGAGTTTCTCAAGGGGTTGTGGTGACCCCTTTCTTTGATATGTGGTGTGATGGTGGATGGCAGTTCTCATGTGTCAGGGAGAGAGGATTTGTGGATGATATCTAGTCTCACATAATGAACACGTGCCTTTAGGAGATATCTGCAGTGATCATGGGTGGAAGGTAATAATAAGGCAAGAATAAGTGCACAAGAAGAGAAGCAGCAGTGACAGTCCCACTTCTAGAACTATATCTCTTTTTTAATTTTAATTTTTTTCATTAAGATACTTTTTTTGGTAGCAGTTTAAGATTCACAGCAAAATTGAGGGGAAGGTACAAAGATTTCCCCTATGACCCTTGCCCTCACACATGCACAGCCCCACCCCTATCGATGGCCCAGTCGGAGCTGTGTGTTTGTTACAACTGATGAACCTACATAGACACATCATAATTACCCAAAGTCCATGGTTTACATTAAGGGTCATTCTTTTTTTCTTTTCCCCCTGTGCTATATAGTAGGTTCTCATTAGTTATCTATTTTATATATAGTAGTGTATATATGCCAATCCCAATTTCCCAATTTATCCCACCCTCCCTTACCCCCTTTGGTGTCCATACGTTTGTTCCCTACGTCTGTGTCTCTATTTCTGCTTTGCAGATAGGTTCATCTGTACTATTTTTCTAGATTCCACATATATGCATTAATATACGATATTTGTTTTTCTCTTTCTGACTTACTGCACTCTGTACGACAGTCTCTAGGTCCATCCACGTCTCTGCAAATGGCACAATTTTGTTCCTTTTTATGGCTGAGGAATATTCCATTGTATATATGTACCACATCTTTATCCATTCCTCTGTTGATGGACACTTAGGTTGCTTCCACATCCTGGCTATTGGAAATAGTGCTGCAGTGAACATTGTGGTACATGACCCTTTTTGAATTAGGGTTTTCTCAGGTTATATGCCCAGTAGTGGGATTGCTGGGTCATACAGTAGCTCTATTTTTAGTTTTTTAAGGAACCTCCATACTGTTCTCCATAGTGGCTGTATCAATTTACATTCCCACCAACAATGCATGAAGGTTCCCTTTTCTCCACGCCCTCTCCAGCATTTATTGTTTGTAGATATTTTTGATGATGGCTGGGTTCATTCTTGATGTAGTACATTCTATGGATTTGGACAATGTATAACGGTATGCATTCATCATTATGGTGTCATACGGAGTATTTTCATCGTTCTAAAAATCCTCTGTGCTCCACCTGTTCATCCCCCATACCTCGTACCCACTGGTAACCAGATATTTTTACTATCTACACTATTTTGTCTTTTCCAGAATACCATATAGTTGGAATCATATTGTACGTAGCCTTTTAAATTGGCTTCTTTCACTTAGTAATATGCATTTAAGGTTCTTCCATATCTTTTCATGGCTCCATCGTTCATTTCTCTTTAGTGCTGAATAATATATATTCAGCACTAAATAATATATAATATCTAATAATATAATGTGTCTGGATGTACCATAGTTTATTTATCCAGTTACCTACTAAAGGAAATCACAGTTGCCTCAACTATCTCTTTTTCAGTGAAATTACTAAATATGTGTACAAATACAAATTTACACCCACTATCGCTAATGATGACCTTTACCTGGACTGTGGTATGTCTTGGAATACTATCTAATAAGAGTATGACGCTTTTAAGATTGGAAAAACAGACAATAAAGATGTCTACAATCTTTTTTATAGACTTAAAATAATGTGTTCAATGTAATAGCTTAAAAATTTTTTAATTAGTGTAATAGAAAGTGCTTAAAAGCCACTTTTGAGGTTCCTTACTTAGTCGTGAAAAAATAAAAGCTGCATACTGCTGGGGGAAATACTTGTTCTTCCCATGGCAATAAATACCGCTGAAATAATACATGGGAAAATATAGTGACAAGGCTTTTAATGCCATTTACACACTGACAAGTCTCAAGTTTATATTTCCATTCCAAATGCCTCTCTTGTAACTCCAGACTCTTTTAAGTGGCTGGTTTCTTGACACCTTCCCTTGAATGTAGTCTTTCTCAACTTAGCGTGTCTAAATGAATTCTTTTTTTAATGTATTTTAAAAATAAATTTATTTTATTTATTTATTTTTGGCTGCGTTGGGTCTTCGTTGCTGCACGCAGGCTTTCTCTAGTTGCAGCGAGCGGGAGCTACTCTTTGTTGTGGTGCACGGGCTTCTCAGGGCGGTGGCTTCTCTTGTTGCGGATCACGGGCTGTAGGCGTGAAAGCTTCAGTAGCTGTGGCACGTGGGCTCAGTAGTTGTGGCTCGCGGGCTCTAGAGCGCAGGCTCAGTAGTTGTGGCTCATGGGCTTAGTTGCTCCGCGGCGTGTGGGATCTTCCTGGACCAGGGCTCAAACCCATGTTCCCTGCATTGGCAGGCAGATTCTTAACCACTGCGCCACCAGGGAAGTCCCTAAATGAATTCTTAATCTCCATTCCACCGTCAGTCTTCTCCACCCCTGTAAATGACCACTACATTTTCCAAGTGCTTAGGTGAAGAGCTCTAGCTCCCTTCTCACTTACCCTATATCCAAATCTATCAGCAGCTCTCATTGGTTCTGTATCAGAATATATCTAGAATCTTATGATTTCTCACCCTCTTACCATGGCCATTTGAGTCCATCTCTTATCTGGACAGTTGAAATTTGTCCCGTTCCTGCCTTGCTACATTGCAATCTATTCTCCATGGTGTGGCCACAGAAATCTTTTTAAACCCAAGTCAGATCAATCCACACTCTGCTGAAAACCCTCAGTGGCTTCCTATCTCAACTGGAAAAAAATCCTCTGACCTCTGGTCCTCACGCATCCCCACCCTCGCTGGCTCCAGGGACACTGGCCTCCTTGTGGTTCAGCTGCACCAATCAAGCTCCTGCCTCAGGGGCTTTGCCCCTGCTGCCCCTCTGCTGACGTGCTCTTCTCCCAGGTATTCCATAGCTTACCCGCAACACCTTTGGTCAAATGTCACCTCCTCAAGGAAGTCTTCCTCATCACCTGAAATAGCTCACTCTGCCACTCTCTGTCCCAATATCCTGTTGAACTTTTCTTTAGAGTGCTTACCCTGACATATACTTGGGTTTTTATTTGCTTACCATCTGTCTTCCTGCACAGGCACACAGCTCCGTGAGAACATAATTTTGTTCACGACATCCTCACACCTAGGACAGCGACTGGCACAGCCCAAGTGCTCAGTAAATCCTTTCTGAATGATTGAATGAAATGAATATTCATTCCTTAGCCAGCAAAACTGCTGATAGATGCAGAGAAAACTTGGAAGAAACAAGTACTGAAACAAATCAAGCAGTATTTGTTATACAGCTGAGTGAAGTACAGGTATAGCTTCCCCTTCAATAATAAAACAAAGTGCTATTCTTTTGTGAACCAATTATAGAAAGACATGTCAGAAAAGATCTCAACTGTAAATAACTTTACTAGAAATAATGTTCTGATGGAACAATTGTTTAAAATAACATTTGATGGAGCGGCTGCTTTAGAATATCAAGAGGATGCTGGGGTGAGGGTACAGGGATAGCATCACTCATGAAATTTATTCACCGTAGAGTAATTTATAGTCAAACTATCGCTGCAAAGCAATCAAAGCCAAGAAGTGCACAATGAACTAGATGATATCCTGGATGCAGTTGATCTGATTTTAACAAGTGAGAGAGCTGTACAGAATGCCAGGATTTTTGCAGTACTTTGTACCAAGATGGAGAATGACCATAGACATCTGTTGTGTCTCAGAGGTTTTGCAGTTGTCCCGTTTTACAAAAGAGCAGTGTTACAAGTTTGCTAACCTTTTCTTGTGGTGACAAGTGGTTGTTAACAGTGTGCTATATAGGAACCTGACATTTTTTGAAAGATTAAAAAAATATATTTCCCCCTTCATGGAAATGATGGTGTTTTAACAGTAAGCAAGAGAATTCAGTGTTTTTTATGTGTGAAAAACCTCACTCAGTGAAAAGAACATTTTGGATGCAAATTTTAAATTTTAGCAATAACCATTGCATTATGTGGGGATAGGACTGAATATTGAATATTGTTTAGAAATTGCAGTCAATAATCTATTTTTCCATTGGGATATATACATCATTGTGAGGTACCCTCTTCAGCAAGGACAGTCATTAAATCCAAAAACATAAGTAAACTGAACTTAGAACTTGACTTTTGGCTCACTGTGTTAAACCAAGATTTTAAGAAAGAGGGAACCACACTTTTTAAAATTACACTGTGCTCACTAAAAATATTACTATCGATAATTGTTTTTTGTGGAAGCAAAACTTGTTTTGTGTTTTTAATGAAGCAGATAAAATGACACTATTATAAAACAGTTATTTTTCTTTGTTTATCCTGTAAAATTTCAATTTGGGGTATGTTTTATATATAATATGCATACCATAATAATAGGTTAGAAAAAGCATCAAATTTATAAAATAAGAAATATAGGTTTAAGGGTTTGCACTTAAAGTATTTTTTTGCTGGGATTTACTATGAAAAGATTTTGTAGCTCACTGACTGTAGATTAGCGATGTTCATATCGTAATTCCTTGGTACAGTGTTCAAAATAGTCTGGGTCAACTTTTTGAGAAGATTGGAAGCATATTTAGTGTCCAGGTTTTATCTGGGGGATCAGAGAATTTTTAGCTGATGGAAACTCTGGTTTATAAACAGTGATCAGATGTACCTGAACTTCATTAGACACATACCACATGCCAGGCACTGCACGGAGCACTTACACTCACCTACTTTCATGATCACAACAGCCATTCAGTGGGGACTGTTAATTCATTTTACAGATGAAGAGACTCCCACTCTGAAACTCCACTGTTTTACCGCAGGGCTTCTCACTGTTGTGGCCTCTCCCATTGCGGAGCACAGGCTCCGGACACGCAGGCTCAGCGGCCACGGCTCACGGGCCCAGCCGCTCCACAGCGCGTGGGATCTTCCCGGACCGGGGCACGAACCCGCGTCCCCTGCATCGGCAGGCAGACTCTCAACCACTGCACCACCAGGGGAGCCCAAAGCTCCACTGTTTTGAAGTCTGAAGTAGTTAGGACTACACAGATGGTATGGATGATTCAAATCTAGAACTCCAAGTCTAAGTGTAGGCCCACCCCCTGCCTCCAATACTACAGGCAGTATTAAGGATGCAGAATTGGAGCTCATATCCTAGCTCTGGCACTTACTGAGTGACCCTAGGCAAGTTACTTAACTTGGGGCCTCAGTTTCCTTATCTGTGAAATGGGGCTGAAAGTTACATTACCTACCTTATAGAATCGTTGAGAAGATTAAGTGATGCTTAAAGGGCTATAGCAGTGCATGATACAAGTGAACATTCAATATATGTTGGCTATTATGATCATCATATCTCCTATTTCCCCAAATTCTGCTCTCTAATTAGATTACAGTCTTTTTGAGAGTGAAGAATGGTATCTGATTTCTTCTCCTCTCCTTTCTTTCCCTCCTTTCCTTCCTTATCCCCACTACCAAGTGCAGTGTCTTCCTCAGAGGTGATGCTCACGTGTTTATTAATAATGATTTCAGTTCACCTGAACTTTCTTTTAGGAATTATTTTATATTTTTTCAATTGTGGTGAGATATACATAACTTCAAATTTAGCACCTTAATCATTTTAAGTGTCCAGTTCAGGGGCCCTGAGAACATTCATATTGTTGTACAACCATCACTACCATTCACCTCCAGAACTCTTTCCATCTTGCAAAACTGAAACTTGGTATCCATGAAACAATAGCTTCCCATTCCTCCCTCGTAAGTATAACTTAAAAAAATGTTTATTTATATTATTATTTTATTATTGGAGTATAGTTGATTTACAATGTTGTGTTAGTTTCAGTCACCTGAACTTGTCAATCCGTACACATTTATTGATCGCCACTGTGGGCGAAGTCTGCTCACCACTGTTTCGAAGTCTTTCATCTCCTATGTTATCTAATTTGATCCTTACCAACAACCCTAGATTTTAAGGACTATCACACCCATTCTATCACCAAAGAAACTGAGGCTAAGCAAAAGTAAGTGGCAGAGGTCACACCGCCAGCCGGGGTTGGAAAAGGGGTCCCACGTAGGTGCTGACTTTGCCTTTTTAGTTACCCAGTGTGGAGGTGAGTGTTTCTCTGACATGGTTACCTTTAGAGGTTGTCCTTCCTTATGGTGATGCCAGCCCGATCTCAGATCCACTTTTCAGTGGCCTGAATGCATTAAGATTCACTGAGAAAGCCGAGCAAACGGAACCCTTGTTACTTCTTGAAGAAACATTTTAATCACTTTATTTGGCACTATTCAGAGATCACATGCTATTTGGTAAGTATTCCATTATCATTAAGGAGCAACTAATGGATAATTAGTTGAAGGGGTTACACATTTAACTACTTTGCTGATTTAAAATTTTTGCTTAGGGGGGCTTCCCTGGTGGTGCAGCGATTAAGAATCCGCCTGCCAATGCAGGGAACATGGGTTTGAGCCCTGGTCTGGGAAGATCCCACATGCTGCGGAGCAACTAAGCCCATATGCCACAACTACTGAGCCTGTGCTCTAGAGCCCACAAGCCACAACTACTGAGCCTGCGTGCTACAACTACTGAAGCCCACATGCCTAGAGCCCGTGCTCCGCAACAAGAGAAGCCACCACAATGAGAAGCCCGCGCACCACAACGAAGAGTAGCCCCCACTCGCTGCAGCTAGAGAAAGTCCGTGCGCAGCAACGAAGACCCAGTGCAGCCAGAAACAAACAAACAAACAAATAAGTTAATTAAAATATGGAATCTAAAAAAAAAATGGTTCTGATGAACCTAGGGACAGGACAGGAAAAAGATGCAGACATAGAGAATGGACTTGAGGACACCGGGAGGGGGAAGGGTAAGCTGGGACGAAGCTTTGATATATATACACTACCAAATGTAAAATAGCTAGCTAGTCAGGAGCAGCTGAACAGCCCAGGGAGATCAGCTTGGTGCTTTGTGACCACCTAGAGGGGTGGGATAGGGAGGGTGGGGGGGAGATGCAAGAGGGAGGGGATATGGGGATATATGTATACATATAGCTGATTTACTTTGTTATACAGCAGAAACTAACACAACATTGTAAAGCAGTTATACTCCAATAAAGATGTTTTTTTTAAAAAAGACACTATTACAAAAATGTCATGAGGGGGACTTCCCTCATGACAGTGCTTTAGACTCCATGTTTCCAATGCAGGGGGTGCGGGTTCGATCCCTGGTCAGGGAACTAAGATCCTACCTGCCAAAAAAAAAAAAAAAAAAGACATGAATAAGTATGAACACGCTTGAAATGAATGAAAAGATGAAAAGTCTCAATGAAGAGATAGAAAGTATAAAGAACCAAATGGAAATTTTAGACCTGAAAAATACAATAACCAAAAATTTTTAAATGACTGGGCTTTGTATTAGTTCCTCATTGCTGCTGTAACAAAGTACTACAACTGTAGCGGCTTAAAACAAAACAAACATAGTAACTTACAGTTCTGAGGGTCAGAAGTCTGAAATGAATCTTATAAAATTAAAATCAAGATGTCAGCAGGGCTGCATTTCTTCTGGGGACTCCAGGGAAAAATACATTTTTTTGCCTTTTCTACCTTCTGGAGGCTGCCTGCATTCCTTGGCTTATGGCAGCCGTCATCTTCAAAGTGCATCCCTCCAACCGCTGCTTCTGCTGTAGATCTCCTGTTTTTTGTCTCTCGCATTCCTGTCTCCCTTTTATAAGGACCCTGTGATTACATTAGGCCCACTCAGATAATTCAGACTAATCTCTTAGTCTAAAGATACTAATTTCTTAGGATCCTTAATTTAATTAGCATCTGCAGAATCCCTTTTGCTGTTAAGGCCACATATTCACAGGTTCTTGGGGTTAGGAAGTAGACATCTTTGGGTGGCCATTCTGTCTACCACAGGCTCAGAAGCAGAATAGAGATGACAGGGGAAAGAGTCAGTAAACTTGAAGGTAGATCAGTAAAAAACTATCCAATCTAAACAACAGAGAGAAAAACGATTGAAAAGACGGGGGGCACGGTGAGTCTATGGGAAAATATGAAAAAAGGTCTAACATTTGTGTCATTAGAGTCCAAGAAGGAGAGGAGAAGGAATGTGATGCAGAAAAAAATATATATTTGAAGAAATAATGGCTGAAATGCTCAAATTTGATGGAAAATATAAAAGGCTCAGTGAATCCAAAACAGGATAAATTTAAAGAAATCCCAGCCTAGACACATAATAACAGCTAAAAACTAATGACAATGAAAAACATCTTGAAAGAAGCTGCAGAGAATATGATATATTACGTACAAGGCAACAGTGAATCAAATGACTGTGGAGTTTGCCTTGGAAACCATGAAGCCACATGGAAGTGGAACAACATTTTTTGAGTACTACAAAGTTCATCTAATTTACCTCCTTCGTTTTGTTGATGTGAAAACGGAGGACTGGAAAGATGAAGTGGTTGTCTTGAATCTCAAGACTCTTTAATCCCATATTTAATATGATGACCATTTTTCCACTGTCACGGTTTTCCTGGCTTTTCTGATGTGTTAATCACAAAATAAAAAAAACGTGCCTTGGGCTTCCCTGGTGGTGCAGTGGTTGAGAGTCCGCCTGCCGATGCAGGGGACATGGGTTCGTGCCTCGGTCCGGGAGGATCCCACATGCCGCGGAGCGGCTGGTCCCGTGAGCCACGGCCGCTGGGCTTGCGCGTCCGGAGCCTGTGCTCCGCGGCGGGAGAGGCCACGACGGTGAGAGGCCCGCGTACCGCAAAAAAAACCAACAACAAAAAACAAAAAAAAACGTGCCTTAACTAGCTCAGGCAAAGAGAAATAATTAAAAGAAGTTGGAGTCTCTCAAGATCAGGAGTGCAAATAAGCACAGCTGCATAGCACAGGGAGATCAGCTCCGTGCTTTGTGACCGCCTGGAGGGGTGGGATAGGGAGGGTGGGAGGGAGGGAGACGCAAGACGGAAGAGATATGGGGACATATGTATATGTATAACTGATTCACTTTGTTATAAAGCAGAAACTAACACACCATTGTAAAGCAATTATACCCCAATAAAGATGTAGAAAAAAAAAAGAATAAATTAAAGTTGAAATGATGGAAAAAAAATTTTGCTTAGACTGAAATGTACAGAATCACATACATCACGATTAGAGTTGTGCTAATAAAGAAAGCCTTCAGTTTCACCCCTCCTGGTTGGAAGTGGAGTGGGACCGCCCACCTCTTCATTTGGAAGCATCCGCTCCCAGGACATCTGCCTGCCTGCGACCAAGGTCAAGTTTTGTTTCGGGATGGGGCCGGAGACCAGGCAGTTTACCTCTTTTGACTTTTTCCAAAAAAAAAGAGAATTTCTTAGAGACTGATAGTCTTTTCCATGGGATGTCTTTTGATACAGCCTCACTCTTGGATGGAGTGAACAAATTAACTAGTATTAGGAAAAAGTCTGAACTTTGGGGGGACTTCTAATGGCTTCCAGATTCAGAAGGGAAGTTTGCAAGGATGGTATGCAGCCCTCGAGACCCCCAAGCTTCGATGTTACCTGTGGGGACCAGCCCTGCACATGGTCGCCTTTCTGACTTCACCAAGAAGGATTTTTTAAAAATTAATTAATTATTTTTATTGGCGTACAGTTGTTTTACAGTGTTTGTTGGTTTCTACTGTACAGCGAATTGAAGTAGAGTTCCCTGTGTTATACAGCAGGTTCTTATTACCTATTTTACACATATTAGTGTATACATGTCAATCCCAATCTCCCAATTCATCACACCAACACCCCCCACTTCCCCACTTGGTGTCCATACATTTGTTCTCTACATCTGTGTCTCTATTTCTGCCTTGCAAACCAGTTCATCTTTACTATTTTTCTAGATTCCACATATATGCATTAACATACGATATTTGTTTTTCTCCTTCTGATTTACGTCACTCTGTATGACAGTCTCTAGGTCCACCCGCATCTCTACAAATGACCCAATTTCGTTCCTTTTTATGGCTGAGTAATATTCCATTGTATATGTGTACCACATCTTCTTTATCCATTCGTCTGTAGATGGGCATTTAGGTTGCTTCCATGACCTGGCTATTGTAAATAGTGCTGCAATGAACATTTGGGTGCATGTGTCTTTTTGAATTATGGTTTTCTCTGGGTATATGCCCAGTAGTGGGATTGCTGGGTCATATGGTAATTCTAGTTTTAGTTTTTTAAGGAACCTCCATACTGTTCTCCATAGTGGCTGTATCAATTTCCATTCCCACCAACAGTGCAAGAGGGTTCCCTTTTCTCCACACCCTCTCCAGCATTTGTTGTTTGTAGATTTTCTGATGATGCCCATTCTAAGCAGTGTGAGGCGGTACCTCATTGATTTGCATTTCTCTAAAAATTAGTGATGTTGAGCAGCTTTTCATGTGCCTCTTGGCCATCTGTATGTTTTCTTTGGAGAAATGTCTATTTAGGTCTTCTGCCCATTTTTGATTGGGTTGTTTGTTCTTTTTGATATTGAGCTGCATCAGCTGTTTATATATTTTAGAGATCAATTCTTTGTCCATTGATTCGTTTGCAAATATTTTCTCCCATTCTGAGTGTTGTCTTTTCATCTTGTTTATGGTTTCCTTTGCTGTGCAAAAGCTTTTAAGTTTCATTAGGTCCCATTTGTTTATTTGTGTTTTTATTTCAATTACTCTAGGAGGTGGGTCAAAAAAGATCTTGCTGTGATTTACGTCAAAGAGTGTTCTTCCTATGTTTTCCTCTAAGAGTTTGATAGTGTCTGGCCTTACATTTAGGTCTTTAATCCATTTTGAGTTTATTTTTGTGTATGGTGTTAGGGAGTGTTCCAATTTCATTCTTTTACATGTAGTTGTGCAGTTTTCACAGCACCACTTATTGAAGAGACTGTCTTTTCTCCATTGTATATCCTTGCCTCCTTTGTCATAGATTAGTTGACCATAGGTGCATGGGTTTATCTCTGGGCTTTCTATCCTGTTCCATTGATCTATGTTTCTGTTTTTGTGCTAGTACCATATTGTGTTGATTACTGTAGCTTTGTAGTATAGTTTGAAGTCAGGGAGTCTGATTCCTCCAGCTCTGTTTTTTTTTTTTCCTCAAGATTACTTTGGCTATTCGGGGTCTTTTGTGTCTCCATACAAATTTTAAGATTTTTTTGTTCTAGTTCTGTAAAAAATGCCATTGGTAATTTGATAGGGATTGCATTGAATCTGTAGATTTCTTTGGGTAGTATAGTCATTTTCACAATATTGATACTTTGCATCCAAGATCATCTCTCCATCTGTTTGGGTCATCTTTGATTTCTTTCATGAGTGTCTTACAGTTTTCTGAGTACAGGTCTTTTACCTCCTTAGGTAGGTTTATTCCTAGGTGTTTTATTCTTTTTGTTGCAATAGTGAATGGGATTGTTTCCTTAATTTCTCTTTCTGATCTTTCATCATTAGTGTATAGGAATGCAAGAGATTTCTGCGCATTAATTTTATGTCCTGCAACTTTACCAAATTCATTGATTAGCTCTAGTAGTTTTCTGGTGGCATCTTTAGGATTTTCTGTGTATAGTATCATGTCATCTGCAAACAGTGACAGTTTTACTTCTTCTTTTCCAATTTGTATTCTTTTATTGCTTTTTCTTCTCTGATTGCCATGGCTAGGACTTCCAAAACTATGTTGAATAATAGTGATGAGAGTGGACATCCTTGTCTTGTTCCTGATCTTAGAGGAAATGCTTTCAGTTTCTCACCATTGAGAATGATGTTTGCTGTGGGTTTGTCATATATGGACTTCATTATGTTGATGTAGTTTCCCTCAATGCCCACTTTCTAGAGAGTTTTTATCATAAATGGGTGTTGAATTTTGTCAAAAGCTTTTTCTGCATCTATTGAGACGATCATATTTTTATTCTTCAATTTGTTAATATGGTGTATCACATGGATTGATTTGCGTATATTGAAGAATCCTTGCATCCCTGGGATAAACTCCACTTGATCATGGTGTATGATCCTTTTAATATGTTGTTGGATTCTGTTTGCTAGTATTTTGTTGAGGATTTGTTCATCTGTATTCATCAGTGATATTGGTCTGTAATTTTCTTCTTTTGTAGTATCTTTGTCTGGTTTTGGTATCCGGGTGATCACCAAGAATGATTTGCTGTCCTGTTATCTCTGGAACCTGGGTGTGTCAGTTGCCCTGCTTTCCAACACCTGCCCCTTCCGTTGGTTCCTTCAGTATTCCCACAAATGTGAGTGATTCAACAACAGCTATTCACCTCAGCCAGCCACCTCTGAGAGCAGACATTGTATTTTTCTACTTCCTTCCCGCCCAGACTTTTTCCAACAGTTGATCTGTATTTTTTGCCTGACAGACTCATCTGCTGCTCTCTTGCTCTTCCTGGCCGTTGCCTCCTGCTTCCTCAGAAGGTGAGAGCTCCTAGCCTGTCCCAAGAGCAGCTTGGCCCAAAGCCTGGCTGGGCTCGGGCTGCTCCTCTGGCTCCAGAGTAGAGCTGCCCTCTGCCCTATGTAGCGAAAATAACAAACCTTCCCAAACATGTCATGCAATTTGGAGAGGACAGCCATCATGATCATCTGCTACACCCACGCAACCCCCCATCCCCTTCTCCACAAATGACAAGGAGAGAAAAGTCAGAACATATGCCCCATGCCCACCTCTGACTCCTGGACCAAGAGCTGCAGTTTCTGTGGCTCTCTGGGGAAGGGCAAGGGGCCCGTGCTCTCTGATGGACCCTACTGCTTGTTGAATTTCCCCGTGTAATTCATCACCAGACAAGCTGCAGACATGGAAAGCGGGGAGAGGCTCGGATGCGTGCTTGCCCTTTCCTTGTCTCTGTTCTACCTGTCTGTTTAGATTAGAAAGCCACGAGGCACGTCTACCTCTGCGCTCTGTGCAGTACCCACCAAGTGTGGAAGCTCATGGAACGTGGGTGATTGATGACGGTGTTAATCTGAGTAATAACATTTGGGGCACAATCTCAAGGAAGTTTTTCAGTACTGGGTTACAGATGTGTGTGTCCTGCTGAGGAGGAAGAGACCCAAGTGATGGGCAACTGCAGGAGCCGGTACCAGGATTCCCAGTTCAAAATGCTCTTCTCTTAAAAACAAAAGGCAGGGCTTCCCTGGTGGCGCAGTGGTTGAGAGTCCGCCTGCCGATGCAGGGGACACGGGTTCGTGCCCCGGTCCGGGAAGATCCCACATGCCGCGGAGCGGCTGGGCCCGTGAGCCGTGGCCGCTGAGCCTGCGCGTCCGGAGCCTGTGCTCCGCAACGGGAGGGGCCGCAACAGTGAGAGGCCCACGTACCACAAAAAAAAAAAAAAGGCAAAGCAAACAAACAAGCAAACAAACAAGCCCTCAGCCAAGCTGTAGTATGAAGCTGTTTTAACAGCAGCACCAGTTGTGTGTCAGCTGCTTGAGACTTTAGGTCAAAGGGAGCATGTCCGAAGGCACCAAAACAATGATTATTGAGAGCTTACTGTCGGCTTCTTTACGTATGTGATCTCAAATTAGATGTCATTTCCTTATTTTGGAGATGAGTAAACTGAGCGTCTGAGAGCTGGGGTAACTTGCCCAGGTCACATAGTGATATGGACTGAACGTTTGTGTCCCTCCAAAATGCATATTGTGTAGCCCTAAAACACAGTGTGATGGTATCGGAGGTTTGGCCTTTGGAAGGTAATTACGTTTGGATGAAGTCTTAAGGATGGGATTAGTGTCCTTATAAAAAAGAGAGAGACTAGAACACACACACACACACACACTCTGTCTCTCTCTGTCTCTCTCTCGCTCTGTGTCTTTCTCTCTTGTGTAACGACACAGTGAGAGGGTGGCCATCTGCAAACCTGGAAACGGGCCTCATGAGGAACCAAATCTGCCAGCACCTTGATTTTGAACTTCCCAGCCTTTAGAACTACGAGAAATAAAAGTCAGTTGTTAGGCCATCCAGTCTGTGGATGTTATAGCAGACAGAGCTGACTAAGACACATGGTAAATAACTATTTCTGGACCCGCAGATTTGCACACAGGTCTTCTGTGGCCAGTGTCTGTGACCTTGCTATCTGCAGCCTCATTTATTCTTATCGGTGCCTTTCCTTTGGGTTCGGTAAAAGAAGTTCTTTTCATGCCAATGTGGCAGGCCAGTCCGTGTGCCTATTTGCTTTGTTTCCTTCCCTCAGCACTCCCCCTCCTAGGATGAGGTGGGGGGGGCCTTTGACCAGATGGCGTGGATAATGAGTCACCTGCGTGCTGTGAGGGCCGTCGCTGTCAGCCACAGATCTGGTGGCTGCCCCTTGCCCTGGAGCCAGGCCTCTGCAGAGAAAAGGCAAAGGACTATGGCAGAGGTGAGGAAGGAGGGAAGTAGTGCCCTAGGTCCTTTCTCGCTTACCCTATATCCAAATCTATCAGCAGCTGTCTTTGGTGATTTGCACCATGGTCTGGACCCAGGGAGTCTCCATGATCATCCAGTAGCAGGACTTCCTTTCTAGGAGTGAACTGTACCATGAGCTCCCCTGATATCATGGTCTGATTTGGGGGTCATACTAGCAAACCACTGAGTAACTTAAATGGGTGGTCTGTTTCTTTCTCCAGATATGGCCTCAGGGCAGGATTGGGGTAAGGATTTTCTCACCCCGGAGCGAACTAGGGGACAGATGGTCAAAACTATGGAGAAGGAAGGGGGTCTAACAGCAGGCAAAATAATAGAATGGAAATGATAATAAATATGAATAATATATAATATGTGTAATAGTAATAAAATACATCAGGCTTACTAGCAGGTTCCTTTGTTCATGGGGAGCCTTACAGGGCAGAGCTTGTGTTCCTTGGCACTAGAGGTGGAAAAAAAGGGAATCAACTGAACTTGCTGGAGGTGGGCCAGGGTGATGGGCCTAGGGACCCCAAGGGTGGGCTGTATCCCAAAGGTGGTAGGATCTGCATATTTGCCAGTGACTCTGATTAAGTGAAGATAACATAAAGTACCTAGCACAGTGCTGGTTTTTTTTTATATATTTGGTTAATATTAGGTTATGTTATGGGTTGAATTGTGTCCCCCCAAAATGATATGTTGAAGGCAGAACCCCCAGTACCTCTGAATGTAATCTTATTTGGAAAGAGGGTCATTGCAGATGTAATTAGTTAAGATGAGGTTATACAACAGTAGGGTGGGCCTTAGTCCCATATGACTGGTGCCCTCTTAAGACGAGAACAGATACAGACCCACGGGGAGAGCGCCATCTGATGCCATAGGCACAGACTGAAGCACTGCAGTGCAATCAGGGCAGGCCAAGGACTGCCAGCAGCCTTCAGACGCTCAGGGAGAGGCGAGGAAGGTTCTCCCCTACAGGTTTCCGAGGGAGCCTGGTCTTGCCAATACCTTGATTTTGGACCTCCAGCCTCCAGAACTGGGACACAATGCCTTTCTGTTGTTTTAAGCCATTCGGTTCATGGTCCTTTGCGCAGCCCTAGGAAATGAATACAGCCACTTCCCGCTCTGTTTAGTCTTCCCAGCTCAGCCTCAGAGGTGCATGTGCCGGTGCTTCCATGAGGTGTGTGTTTAAGGAAAAACCGAATTGTCTTTTCAGGCAGTGTGGGAGTTAATCACTTATAGAAACACTCGGAGAAAGAGAAAACAAGTGTCAATGAGGATGTGGGAAAGTGGGAACCCTTGTGCACTGTTGGTGGAAATGATGGTACAGCTGGTGTGGAAAACAGTATAGAGGTTCCTCAAAAAATTAAACATAAAACTACATATGATCCAGCAATCCTACTTCTGTGTATATATCCAAAAGAATTAAAAGCAGGATCTCAGAGAGATCTTTGCACACTCACGTTCATTGCAGCATTATTCACAGTAGTCAACAGGTGGAAGCAACCCAATGTTCATCAATGAATGAATGGATAAAGAAATAAAATGTGTGGTATATAAACACAAAGAAATATTATGCAGCTTAGAAAAAGGAGACCCTGTCACATGCCCCCAAATGGAGGTTTTTTGAGGACGTGATGCTAAATTAAGCCAGTCACAAAAGGACAAATACCATATGATTCCACTCATATGAGGTATCTAAAGAGGTCAAAATCATAGAAATAGCAAGTGGAAAGGTGGTTTCCCAGGGCTGGGGGGTAGGTGGGAGAGGAGGTAGTGTTTAATGGTCATAGAGTTTCAGTTTTGCAAGATGAAAAAGTTCTAGAGATCCATTGCACAGCAATGTGGATGTACTTGACACTCCTGGACTGTATACTCGAAAATGTTTAAGATGGAAAAAAAAATTTTTTTTAATAAATTTATTTATTTATTTACTTATTTTTGACTGCGTTGGGTCTCGTTGCTGCGTGTGGGCTTTCTCTAGTTGCGGCGAGCAGGGGCTACTCTTCATTGTGGTGCGCAGGTTTCTCATTGCGGTGGCTTCTCTTGTTGCAGAGCACGGGCTCTAGGCACGTGGGCTTCAGTAGTTGTGGCATGTGGGCTCAGTAGTTGTGGCACATGGGCTTAGTTGCTCCGTGGCATGTGGGATCTTCCTGGACCGGGGCTGGAACGCGTGTCCCCTGCATTGGCAGGCGGATTCTTAACCACTGCACCACCAGGGAAGTCCCTAAGATGGAAAATTTAATGTTATGTGTTTGTAACCACAATTAAGAAATAAAATAAAAATTAAAAAAGAAACCCTAGGAGAAGTTCCCATTGAAAATGAGAAATTCTTTGATAATGTGATTAATTACTTTCTTGGTTTTTGCATATGTGTGTCCTTGATTTTTTTGTACATTGGATTTTCTTAAAGCGAGGCTTGCATGTAACTTGGGTGCGGGAGCTTCCGGTGGGTTGTTACAGTGACCCTACCCTGGTCCACCACTTCTTTCCCTGCATGTGGTATAATAGTGTGGGGTTGGAGTTCCCCGCCTAATGGGAGACTTAAGGTACATAGGAGGGCTCCCACTGACAGCCTCTAGAGGCAAATGATTTGACAGAATTGAGGCCAGGGGACTAGGCTGTCCCTTTCGTGAAGCCCAGGTGTCAGCAGTTTCTACATGTGGTCTAATAAAAATATATGTTTGGTCTTTGTTCCCAGTTCCTGGCACAGAGTAACTTAAAACCCTTGGGATTTCTTGAGTGATAGATGTATCTTTTATTATTCGATCACCAAAGGCCAATGAAATAATCAGTCATGACCATATAATGAAACCTCCATAAAAACCTCTAAACGACAGGGTTTGGAGAGCGTCCGCGTTGGGGAGCACGTGAAGATGCAGGGAGGGTGGTGTGCCCTGTTGGGTATGGAAGCTCTGCCTCCCTCTCCCCTCACACCTTGGCTTAAGCATCTTTTCCACTTGGCTGTTCCTGAGCTGTATGTTTCATTGAAAAAAAAAAAAAACCCAAAACCTGTATTTGTAAGTAAAGAGTTTTCCTGAGTTCTTTGAGCTCTTCTAGCAAATCATCAAAACTGCGAGCCTCTGATTTATAGCTGGTTAGTTAGGAGTACTGGTGGCCCAAGACTTGTGACTGACATCTGAAGTGGGAGCAGTTTTGTGGGACTGAGCCCTTTAACTTGTGGAATCTGGCACCACCTCCAGGTAGGGTGTGTCAGAATTGAAGTATAGGACATCCAGTTGGTGTCAGAGCACTGAAGAATAGATTGGTATCAAAAAACATCTCAGACTACATTCTTTCTCTTGGTCCGGCTTTCTTCCTTCTTGAGTAATCCAAGTAGAAGATGCCACCCGTGGAGAGAGGATAGGGGTCTCGGCCCAGCCTGGCAGTGGGGATGTTAATGTCAGCCAGGATGACCAAACAGGGGGCCCGTGTTTGGGCTATTGTGTGTCACACCGACCTTGACCGGCCATGTGGACACAACCAGGGTGAGCTCTTGCTGACCATCAGATACCTCATTCCCACCTGTGATGCTCAGAGAGAGAACATGAGCCTTGAAAAACATCATAGTGTTTTGTGATGTCACCCCTGGAATGTTCTGAGTGTTTTGGTGACCAACTTCTGCATAGGACCTATACCTCGCACCTAACATTGGTATGGCTTTTTACTTGAGATAGAAATAATAATTTTAGAAAAGGTAGTAGGTATCGGTATCTCTGCTCCACACACTTTCAGAAAGCTTTTCCATCAACTGTAATACCTGTCTTAATTTCTGTTCAGAGACTGATAAAGCATCGTATCAGATATCATCTTCACATTCTTTCAGACTCAGATTTTCATAACGTACATAATTAATAAGAGGGGATAAGTGACTAGTAAAAAGTCCTCTGTTTTTCAGGTGAGAAGTTGAGGTCCAGAGGATGGGCTGGGAAGCAGAAATCTACTTATTTCCTCTTTTCCACAGCACTTGAGGCCAAATTTTACAAGAAAAAGAGATACCAGATCTGAAAGCCTAGTAATTCCAATCAGTGTGGTTCTACCTCAGGTAGGGATAATCACAGAAGGATGCAACCTCTCCGTTTTAGCGAGAATAGCCCTCCTCTGTCAAAACTCTAGCAGGATGTCATAGAAGGAGCAGAGTAGTCAGGGCCTCAGATTCTAGTTCTAGGTCAGCCGCCAGCCAGCTGTGTACCTGGGGGAGGCCACTTAGTCACTCAGCGTCTTGGGTTTCTCATCCCTTGAATGAGCGGGGTGGGTTAGGTGATCTGGGAAGACCTTCCAGCCCTACCACTTAAAGTTTCTGTGACTCTCGGAAATAAGCCAATCTTCTCAAAATTAGATCTTTTGGTGCTTGCTGTTGTACAACTACTCTGGATTTATGGGGGCAGAACTAGAACTGAGACTTGCAGTCAAAAGCATACGACTGAATCCATGAACCTAGGATGTGGGCTGAGGGGTACAGGGTCATGCGGAGGGGTCAGGAGAATGAAGGCCTGCTGTATACCAAAGACAGAGAGAGTGTAAGAGGGGTGGGCCTGGGGGGGTTCAGAATGGAGGCCAATGAACGGGTGACAGGCTGGAGATTCTCAGTTCTCCTCCTGCTAAGCAGCTGTTTCCTGGGAGGGGTCCTCCTGATTGGATTGTTCCTACTGCTGTGTCACAAAGGGGGCAGCCTTGCTTCTCCAGAGTCACCCAAGGCCCTGTTGTAAGATCATGGTGGTGCAACTAGAGGGGCTGAAATGTAGAGTGGAGGAATCCAATGCAGAGGTAACTATCTGAAAGCTCTGTCCAGGGACGTGTAGGAACAGGATTGATCGCCAGTGGGCATCCTGGGATCTTGGAGAGTATGAAATTAGAGGACACCTGCTGCCTGGGCACATGGGCAGATGTGTCTCATGGGTATACCTGCCAAGGGGGCACAAGTCCTGCGGCAGGTTCCAGACACCTGGCAGGGTACTCTAGGCTGGTGCTTGGGGTGAAGGGGGCATCTATAAGTTTAGATGATCGGAACTGGGCCATCACTAGAGCTGTGAGAGGGACCAGTGTGCTGACTGGACCTCCCCAAATGAGGACTTCTCTGGTGGTCCAGTGGTTAAGACTCTGCACGTCCACTGCAGGGGGCACAGGTTCGATCCCTGGTCGGGGAACTAAGATCCCGCATGCTGCATGGTGTGGCCAAACAAACAAACAAAAACAAAACAAAACAAAAAACGAGGGGAGGAAGGGAGATTGAGCCCTGATTTGATCATGTGGTGGCACTGGGCCATGCAGCGCGAGGGAGAGATTGTAGAGGAACGGGAACTGGGAACCCTAGGAAGCCCACTAGTAACGTCAGAGCTGGAGTTAAAGGCTTGAAGCCAGGTCAGTGCCCACTTCCTCTGCTATGCCGCAAGCTGGGCACATGCCACCTGCTTCTTCCCTTGCTCTTAAGAGATGGTGCCTCTTCTCCGCCCATCTTCGCCGCCTACCGTGAGCTCCCTGCATGTATCTGCCACATCCTGTTTCGTTTTGAGGCTGAGCCCATTCATTTGGGAAGGGGATTGCAGCAGCAGCTGTGTGTCTCCAGAAAGTACCTCTGGCCTCCCAGCTCCCAGTCATGCCTGGCGCTTCTCATTTACATTGCACGTGCCTATGGTTCACTATTTGTGTTTCACCCTTAGGTCTTTTCAGGTCTTATCGATTTCCAGTTTTTCTTCCTCACATTAAACATTTGTGTTTTCTGATCTATTTCCCTCTAGCACATTAACTCGCCAGCCATCAATGTTACTTCCTGCCCAAGCTCTCTGCCCTCCTGGTTCCTTTTGTGCATAATGATTCAGTTCTCACCAGCATTCCCATTTCCCCAGTGAGCGCTATCTGTGAGTTTCATAAAGGCACTGTTTCCTGTGAGATCACTAATGAAGGATCTATACCAGGTCAGAATGAGCTCCCACAGCACCCTCCAGGGCCCCGCTCATCCCTCGCTGTTGCCTTTTCTCAGTCCCCTTTGTTTGGGTTTGTTCTTCAGAAGCTATGGAATCCACCAACAATGCCTGTATCTCTACCAATTTGAATAAGTGTCAGGAGGAAGATTTCAGAAGATTGTGTGTTAAACAATTAGCGGGAACTACCAGATACATGACAGATGACATCTTCATCCTCTTTGCTGTTAGTGTTATGATTCTACCAAAATCAGTCACACTGACCTGTGAATTAGCCTCTTATCTGTTCGCATTTCTTAAAACCAACATTGACTTTCTCATGGTGCTCAGGAACGGAGTTAATTTAAAACTATGATAATGAGACACTCAGCCTTGTCAACCTGGTCTGAAAATTAGTGGCGCGTCTGGCTTTTCCTTCCAGCATCCTGGGCCTCTCAGCTTCACATGTTTGAAAAGTAACCCCAGATGGTTGAATGTTCTCTGACCGTAACCCTCAGTAATGCTGGCAAAATAGGGCTTTAAAAAACTTGGTCAACAGGCTTGATGTCTGCTGGGAGCATTTGGACGTCTCTTCTGGTCTGTGGTAGCCGTACTTCTCCAGGAGTGGAGAGAACCTCAGCGCATGTCAGCTAAACTGGCTAGTCATTGTCTAGCCCTGTTGCCGAACTATTTAGATGGGAGGCCAGCAGCCCCAGAAATTCCAGCCCAGAAGGTCCCACTCAGAGTCCTGGTCCTTAGACACCCCTTAGCATCAGAGAGAGACTTTGGTCTTATCACCTCTCCTTTGCCTTTGCCCTGCCCGCCCTTTCACTGGCTTTTCCTCCTCCACAGTCTCCACTTGCCACGCACAAGGCTGGTGATCTGACAGAAGCACATAGTTGGTGATTTCATGCATTTTCCTTCTAGGACCAAATGCATTTAAAAAGGAGATGCACTGGTTGAGAGTCTGCCTGCTAATGCAGGGGACACGGGTTCGAGCCCTGGTCTGGGAAGATCCCCCATGCCGCGGAGCAACTAGGCCCGTGAGCCACAACTACTGAGCCTGCGTGTCTGGAGCCTGTGCTCCGCAACGGGAGAGGCTGTGACAATGAGAGGCCCACAAAAAACGGAGATGCCAGGCCTGATGTTAAGGACGGATTCCCAACCATAGGTGGGATTCAGGCACCGATGAGGGAGATGTTGGTGCCCAGGACCCTTCCTGGATCCTCAGCACTAATGCCTCTTACTTAGGTCACAAGTGGGAGCACATTGCCCCTGAGGGCAGAGTCTCTTGGTCACCTTCCTAACAAAGCCAGATGCGAGGTGTGATGAGCGCCATGGCCATTTGTCTTCCCCTCCTGCATCCTTTCTCATATCCCGTTCTTTCATGAGGAAGCCCCCCTCTTCCTCTCCCACCTACTGGGTCTGCATCCACATGTGAGGGTGTTTCCCACAGTTCAAGGAAGAGACCGTCCTTTCCTTCACGGGGAAACCAGGCCAGGCTTCTTTGGGGGCTTGAATCAGGCTGCTGTAGACTCCGCCTCCTAGGCTGAAGAGAACTTTCGGGGGTGTTCCAGGAGCTTTTTCTTGGCCCAGACCTCTTGGTGGGGCTCAACGACATCAAGGACAGATTAGTTTAGCCCATGAAACCAACCCAGTGATACCACTGGTTGAGGAGACCCACCAAGAAGGAGCTGGCTTCAAACATTGGCTAAGGGGGCCTGGGATGTTTACCTCGAGGGTTTGCTTATCAGATGCTCACTTTTTGCAAAGTCCTTTTGTAAAGAAATACATCAGCATTTGCTATAGTGTTTTGGGCCAGGAATGTTTAGGCTTTACTAGTAGAGCTGGCCATCTGTTTGGTCTTTTTAAAAATTTTTTGGCTCCGCGGCATGTGGGATGTTAATTCCCCGAGCAGGGATCGAACCCGCGCCCCCTGCATTGGAAGTGAGGAGTCTTAACCACTGGGCCGCCCGGGAAGCCCCTGTTTGGTCTTTATGATAGCTTACCGACCACTTTCTTAGCATCTCACACCACCACCAGGAACAGGGCAGAGCAGCTACATGGGGGTTCATTTTAGAGGTGACATTCAGAGAAGTTAAGCGACTTTCACAAGAGCAGTCAAAGATGGGACTTTTAAGCCCAAAGCTACTGGGAATTTAAGACCTCTAGCCTCATTGGATTATAGGTTCAAGATGGCAGTGTGGACCACCAGCATGCTTGTGTGTAGAAGACGGCTTCCTTTAGGGACTGTGTAGATGGACATGGGGAAAACCCCATGATGTAAAAGCTCTGCAGTTTAAAAATGTGAATTGAAATGTGGATATGGCTTTCCTAAATAGACTAAAAATATTACGGTAAACAAAATCACCACTTTTGAGGGCCCAAAATAGTATAATGTTAACAGTTTTGTGTAGTTGAATCTGATATCTCCTCCTTACCTTTCAGTGCACTTTGGTTGATTAGTGCATTGGCAAGGACTCATTACACCTCCAGTGTATGTGAAATGTGTTGTTCTAACTTCCAGGACTAGGGATGTCAAAAAAAAGTAAGGGACGGGTCACTGTGCTCAGATAATTACAATTTATTCATCTGGGGACAAGATGGGACAAGACGTATGAGAATCACTGCAAAGGAATGATATCAACACACATGCAAAATAAAATATCTGGGCATTATGAAGAGCTAGAATGAGCCCGCAGTTTGGAGTCAGATATCCTGGTTTTAAACCCTTGCTGGCTATGTGATCTTTGGTGGAACCATGGTAGCTCTTTTCAGTAAGATATTACTTATGACTATGGAAATCAGTTAGCATATCATCACATAATAGTCATTCAGTGTTACTTCCTTTTCCTTGCTGTATACAATAGAAGGAAATGCTAAGCAACTTCTCTTCTGAATTCACAGTAACCATTCTTGCATGTCTGTAGCTCTCTATAAACAAAGAAGATGTCACATATTCTCCTTTTATTTTTGAACTCTACAACAAAGTGTCTGAAATAAATAGGGCAGATATTAGTAAAACTGCTGTGGATGGTCGCACAGGTTGTGCACTGCAACACCAGTTGTGAATGGCACCCTCTAGAGCTGGGCATTGTATAGCCTGCACAAACATAGGGGGTGGCTCTGAATCATGCTAGCATCCACATTTTCTAGATATGGAAACTGAGGCAGAGAAATTAAGTGATTTTGTAAAGGCTATGCACTAATACAGCACAGACCCAGGACTCTTTTCAGTTTTATGATGTCCAGTCCCCTGTTCCCCATACTGTACTGCCAGAGTTAATGCTTGCTGCACGTCAACCTCCCTCACTTACCCCAAGAAATAATGGTTGCTATGCATTGATTTTCAAATTGATTGGAAGTTCCCTGAGAACAGATGCCAAATTAATGTTAGTTGATTCATTGACATAAATGTGATTTGGTGCAAGAATGTTTAGAGTGGGAATAGATTAGGGTGAGAAGTTTTCACAAGGCCAAGAAAGAGATTTCCTTGGAGGACTAATAAGTCCAGCTAGGTCTGATTGGAATCAGGGAAATATGGGAAAGAAAGAATTTGTCTTGCCTCAATCCCTTCCCGAAGTTTAAGCATGATTCTTGATATATCTGAAATAGTGTATATTTAGTATTTTCCCTTAGATGGTCTCATTTTCAGAAAAAGAAAAGATGCTGCTCTACTTTAGCCTCATCTTAATCCTATCCATAGGATTGTGGGTTTGATAAAATAGGTATATTTTTCCAATACCCATTAAAATAAATATATGACTATTAAAATTTTTACAGTATTTAAGTGTTTTATCTAAGAAACTAGGCCATGAGGCAGTGCCGGACTTGGCCACCTTCTGGGTCCTGTCTGCGGATAAGAGGAAGGATAGAAGGACTTAGTCATAAGAGGAGCATTTGGTCTCTTGGTTAAGGAGGTAAAGGAGACCTATCAGCCCATCAGTATTTTCTGGATTAGGTGCGTGGGCACGGAACAGAGACAGCACAGGACTTGCTTGGAAAGTGTTGGTCATTTAAGGGAGGGGACATGATGTCAGCTAGGTTGATAAAAGAGGACTGCTGGGGCCATAGTGTTGCCAGTTTATAAACATGGATCCCTTCGACCAGAGGAAGTTAGACAAGAGGATATTAGAGATAATGCTACTGACCTTTCATTATACAGAAGTGGAAACCAAGGTCAGAGGGTTAGAGGATGTAACTGAGGTCACCCAATGGCATGCGTAAGGACAAGGGCCCAAATACCCAAATTGTCTATATAGCTAGGGATCCGCCACCCACATGTTAAGTTTTTATTTAGTGCCTTTATGTTGAGGGGATAGTTGAAAATCCCTTGGGTACCCAGTTCAGGATATGGATATAAAATAAAGGCAGCTGACTGAGTAGGGTGATTTAAAGGCCATCAAGGATATTATGAACAGGTATAAAGCACCAGAGGTTTCTCTTTGGTTGTTCACCTGGATAAGGAAGACTATCTTTCTGATAGAAATCAATTATAAAAAAGAAATGAGAGGGCTTCCCTGGTGGCGCAGTGGTTGAGAGTCCGCCTGCCGATGCAGTGGACACGGGTTCGTGCCCCGGTCCGGGAAGATCCCACATGCCGCGGAGCGGCTGGGCCCGTGAGCCATGGCCGCTGAGCCTGCGCTCCCGGAGCCTGTGCTCCGTAACGGGGAGAGGCCACAGCAGTGAGAGGCCTGCATACCGCAAAAAAAAAAAAGAAAAAGAAAAAGAAATGAGAGAGTTGGGGAAATCTGAATCAGTATTTGTTGATATTAAGGGATCATTGTTAAATTTTAAAGGGAAGATAATGGTATTGTGGTTTTGTTAAAAAAAATGCACATTGATGTATTTATGGATAAAACAGTACAGTGTCTATACTTTGCTTTGAAATAACCCAGTGGTAGGGGAGTGGTTCTGGAATTGGATGAAGGTATAGATGAAGCAGGTGTGGCCTTGATTTGATAACTGCCGAAGCTGGGTACATGGAAATTTATTAGACTATCCTCTCTCTTTTTGTGTATATTTGAAATTTTCCATAATAAAAAGTCCCCAAGCAGTGAAAGTCCTTTGCTTAATTCATGGAGATTTCCTACATGTGTGCTTTACATATATAAGTTCAGGGAGCCAGAACTGGATTTGTGACTTACTGAGTGAACTGGTGCTGGTTATTTAACTTCTCTGAGTTTTAGTTTCTCCATCTGTAAAATGGGAATAATAACACCTTATTAAATCAGTGTTGTGAAGATTAAATGAATTCAGTAGCGCAAAACTTCTTCCCTTTCTTTCTCTTGATGGGTATACACATCATGGATTAAAACTACATTTTCCATAGTAACATCTTCAAGAGCAGGATATTACTGCTGAGACGGATTCCTCTAGTGCTTCATCTTTGGAGGATGAAGAGGACCTCTCAAGATTTACTCCTTATTGACCTTGGCTAATCTTCCCAGTCTGGGATCAAGGCACCTTAAATTTATAAGGAAACGGTCTAGGCTCTTCACAATGGGGTTCATTCTGATCACAGGTTCAGCCACAAGAGCCATTGTGCTTCTCCCATTGAGAAAGATGAAAACCATGGGGGCTGGATTTATTTAAAATGAATAAGGTTCTGATTGCAGAATGTCCCTGCACCTTCGCTCTCTGGAAGATTAAGCACAGCCTTACAAAGTTAATGAAGTGCTTATTGGAAAGTTAATAGCATAGAATCATGCCTTCTATTTATCTAGCTCTTTGGGTCTTAAAGAATTCTAACCAGCTTTATACGCTGTACAAATTATATATCTCTATATATGCCTATATATATATAACGTGAATAACCTGACTTGTTTTCTATCTTCTCTATCTGTAAAATTTTGAAAATACCCTAAGAAACGAGAAATTAATATTTGGAGAGCCTTGCAGTGTACTTGGATGAAATGCTTTTGGTGTATTTAGAAGCAGCTCTCATGATCTTATTTTTATTTAAATTCATTGCTGCAATTGTTATCTCTTCTCCAGGATGCATCCCACTTGTTCACTGCTTTTTGAATTCATCTCAGAATTCCTCCATTAGCGAAATCTCCTTTTCTTGGTAACAATACCTTACATTTCTTACATGTAAGATGGCACCTGGCAGTTTTAAAAACACTTACATTTCTGTGGCACCTGGCAGTTTTAAAAACACTTTTGCATTCATTATCTCATTTAATCCTCACAACGGTGTTGTGAACTAAGCAGGGCACGTGTTATTATTTCCATTTGACAGGTACAATTTGCTGACTTTCAGTGTTGGAAGGTGGTGCCTTTAAGGTCACAGAGTCTGACTCTCTTTTGTACTAGTGAAAATCTGGGTCTCAGAGAGGGTGAGAGCTCTCTAGTTCCACGCTGCCCATCAGCAACAGAACCGGGATGAGCATCTGTGTGACCCCAGTCTCGACCCCTTGGCCTTCAGCCCTGGTGTAACCCTCACCTGAGCAAACTGCATTCTACCTGGCTCAGAGCGGTTCTGACCCCCGGAAGCCAGAATCACCGGAGGGAGCTGGTTAGAAATACAGATGGATGAGTGAATGAGGCTTGTAAGTAAAGGCTCCAAAATGTGCATTTAAAACGCACTCAGCTTATTCTTCTGTATTGAGAAGTGTGACAGTGGTTTGTTGGGTTTAAGCTCTGTGGCTCCGATCCTCTTTTTATGTGTTGGTTTTGAGGTGCGTGGCCACCATCATGAATTCCTCTGTATGAATTCCTTGGTATCCTTTGATGTCTTCACTGCCACACGTTGAACTCCCATTGCTCGGTAATATGTCTGTGATGGTGCCCTTCCTTTCCAAAACTATCAGCTGGACTCTGTTTTAAGCTTAGCACCATGTTGGCTGGTGTTAAAGGGGCTGTGGGACTTACCAGTAGCACTGCCATTTGGGACAATGTGAGTGGCTGTTGGGTGATGCCAATTGTGGGTACACATCTATAGCTCCGGTAGCTGGAGAACGGTGTTTATTCTTCCTCTAGGGTGACAGAAGTGTGCCAGAACCCGTGCTTAGTGCTTTCATACATTACCTCTTTTCATCCTAAAATATTTCTATGAGGCAAGGCAGTAGGTGCAGTTACCCCAATTTGAAAGCCTGGTAACTAAAGCTCACATAATTTGTCCATGTTCTTGTAACTAATCAAATAATGGGGCGAGGACTCAAACGGTTGATTCCAATATCGATGCCTTTATACTCCATGATATATTCTTTTTTTTTTTTTTTTTTTTTTTTTTTGCGGTACGCGGGCCTCTTATTGTTGTGGCCTCTCCCGTTGCGGAGCACAGGCTCCGGACGCGCAGGCTCAGCGGCCATGGCTCACCGGCCCAGCCGCTCCGTGGCATGTGGGATCTTCCCGGACCAGGGCATGAGCCCGTGTCGCCTGCAGCGTCAGGCGGACTCTCAACCACTGCGCCACCAGGGAAGCCCCATGATATATTCTTGATTCTCATTATTCATGGATTCCGTATTTATGAATCTGCCTAAATGTTTTTCACTAAAATTAGTTTGCAGCCCCAAAATCAATACGTGTCTCACTTGCATGATTATTCATAGACATGCACAGAATGATGGAAAATTTGAGTTACCTGATGCACACATTTCCAGTTGGAGGCGCCTTCTTGTTTCAGCTCTCAGACTGTAAAAGTGTCCTTTTCACAGTTCATTTAGTGTCACTGTTTTCACACTCTTGTGCTTTTTGTTGGTGTTTCTCTGTCTAAAATGGCCCTCAAGCATAGCGCTGCAGTGCTGTCTAGTCGTCCTAAGCACCAGAAGGCAGTGATGTGATGTGCCTTACAGAGAAAACACCTGCTAGGTAAGCTTCCTTCCCGCGTGAGTCACAGTGCTGTTGACCGCAAGTTCAATGTAATGAATCAAAAGTACATTTAAAATAAGGTGTCTTTCAACAGCAGACAAAGTTATTTATTGATTGGTTGAGGAAAATGTGACCAGAGGCTAGCAGGAACCTAACGCCGTGCATCTCTTTGGAGCAATGGTACAGTAGTTGCGAATTGTGTGTTCGCGGGACTTTATAGAACCGCGAATAACGAGGACCGATGTCATTTCCTCGCGAGGAACCCAAGAGGCCAAGTGCAAAAGCGCCCTCTGTGGCCAGTCCAGACCTCCAGGCAGGGTTTCTTGTGGGGTCTCCCGGCCTCTCATGTGGTCAGCCAGCCTCGGGTGCGTCAGCTCCTTCTCTAACTCTGGGCTTCCCTGTTCTCTCCCGCAGAGGGGTACAGCCGAGCCCTTCCTGAGGCTCCACAACTTGCACCCCACCCCGCGCTGGGCCAGGCAGGACCGCCCTGCCCAGGCTGAGCCGCCGGGCGGTCAGCCAGCACTCCTACCTGCCAAACCGCTTCCCCTCCGTGCCCCTGGACCCCATGGAAAGCCCCACCTCCCAGGCGGACCTGGAGCTGGACTACAACCCTCCCCGCGTGCAGCTCAGCGACGAGACGTTCGTCTTCCAGGACGGGCGGTGGGTGAGTGAGAACTGTCGCCTGCAGTCCCCCTACTTCTCCCCGTCCTCGTCCTTCCACCACAAGCTGCACCACAAGCGGCTGGCCAAGGAGTGTCTGCGGCAGGAGGAGAACAAGTCCCTGCACGCGGAGAACCAGTCCCTGCGCGCGGAGAACCAGTCCCTGCGCGCGGAGAACCAGTCCCTGCGCGCGGAGAACCAGTCCTTGCGCGCGGAAAACCGCACGCTCCGCGAGGAGAGCAAGATCCTGCAGGTCCTATGGGAGGTGCACCAGGCCGCCCTGGGCCGCGAGGATGGCCGGGCCTCCTCGCCACTGCTGCATAAGGACAACGCCTCGTCCCTGGAGGCGGCGAAGAAGGACCCGGACCTGCAGGTGCACGGCGGCCAGGAGAGCAGCACCCTGCAGCTCCTCCGGGAGGAGAACCGGGCCCTGCAGCAGCTGCTGGAGCAGAGGAAGGCCTACTGGGCCCAGCCGGACGAGAAGGCGGCCTCGACCGAGATCAAACCGGCCCCCTCGCCCCACGAGGCGCCCCACGGGCTGCTGCCGGACCAGGGCGCGGGCCTCTCCTCCCCCTTCGAGGAGCCCAAGGGCCCCCAGGCCCCGCAGGAGGACTCCAAGACGCTCCGGGCCCTGCACGAGATGCTCAGCAACCTGTCGGGGCAGCCCAGGGAGGAGGCAGGCAAGGCGGGCCCGGGCCTGCCCGACGGCGGCCAGTCCCTGGAGCTGCTGCGGGAGATGAGCCAGGCGCTGCAGGCGCTGCAGAAGGAGAACCAGAACCTGCAGGCCCTCCGCGAGGAGAACCGGCTCCTGCAGGAGGAGAACCGGGCGCTGCACGTGCTGCGCGAGGAGCACCGCATTTTCCAGGAGAGCAAGGCGCTGTGGGAGAACAACAAGCTGAAGCTCCAGCAGAAGCTGGTCATCGACACGGTGACCGAGGTCACCGCCCGGATGGAGCTGCTCATCGAGGAGCTGTACGCCTTCATCCCGACCAAGAACAAAGACCCCAAGAAGCCCCGCAGGGTCTGAGGCTCCCCGTCCGAGCCACACCGAAGCCCAGAGCTGGGCCACCAAACGGCATCGCCCGCCTTCCCGTGGCCGCCTCGCCTGCCTCCACCAGCTGGTGCCCGTGCAAGAACAACAACGAGTGGCCTGGTCAACTCAGAGAAGCAATAAAGGCGTGAGAAGGCGAGGGCCGCTAATCGCGCGTGCTGCTCTGCTTTCTTTCTCATTTTTCTTTCTTTTGAGCACTTGCGGGCTCACGGCAAAATGGAGCAGAAAGTACAGAGATTTACCACATACCCTCTACCCCACACACCAACCCGCAGCCTCCCCGCTATATCAACATCATCCGCCAGAGGGCGCACTTGTTACAACTGATGAACCTGCAGTGACACATCATTATCACCCAAAGCCACGGTTCACATTAGGGTTCACTCTGGGTGGGTTCATTCTGTGGGATGGACCAGAGTATTTACAGAGTATATTCACGGCCCTAGAACTCCTTTGTGCTCTGCCTGTTCATCCTTCCCTGCCTCCCACCCCCGGCAACCACTGATCTTTTTACTGTCCCCATGGTTTTGCTTTTTCTGGAGTGTCATATAGTTAGAATCATACAGTAGGCAGGCTTTTCAGCAGCAGGCATTTCAGTCTCCTCCATGTCTTTTCATGGCTTGATAGCTCGTTTCTTTTTAATGCTGAATGCTGTTCCCTTGTCTGAATTTACTGCAGTGTGTTTATCCATTCACCTACCGAAGGACTTCTTGTCTACTTCCAAGTTTTGGCAATTATGAATCTGGCTTCCTTTTCTTCTTTTTTCTCTTGTCTCTTCCTTATCTCAGCCTTCATTATCATCTGTTTTTCATTTCCTCCCTTTTTCCTTCCTTGTTTTTCTCCTCTTTCTCCTGTCCTTCTTGCTCTCTCATCATCTGATGAGATCATAGTGTGGAGGAGAGGATGCGGGAGTAGAGCCCACTCGAGGCCAGGACTTTTCACCTGGGCTGCTGGCGACACTGGGCTGGAAAGCTCTGTCTAGGACTGTCGCGTGTGTTGTAGGATGTTTAGCAGCATCCCTGGCCTTTGCCCACTAGATGCCAGGAACAGCCACCTGACCCCCAGCTGTGACAAGCAAGTGTTTCCAGGCTTTGTCAAATGGCCCCCGGGGGTGGGGGGTAAAACACCTGCCCCACTCCCAACACTGCTCTCGGAGAATCTTCCTGGAAACAACAGCCCTTGAAATGCTCTGAGAAAGTGAAGGTTTCCATGAGGGGAAGACAATCCTTTCGGGCAGATTCATGATCACACTCCAGCTTAAAGGGTCTGAGAGGTCCTGCGATGAAGAAAACCGCTTATCTTCGGTGAACCCAGAATTGACCAATTTTATCTGATCTTGAAATCTCTTTAAGTTTTTTCTTTGAAATCTCTGTTTATGTGACTCTGCTGATCACCCAGTTTGGGAAGGGGTGCCCTGTGCACTCCCGATGCCTAGACTTGCCTTCCTGTCCAGTAGAGGCTCAAGACTGGGTGTCCTGGGCCCCAATTCCCATTTCAAAGGCGGACGTACTTTAGAACCAAGAGGTTGAAAGGTAACCTCAGGGGACTGCAGGAGGGAGGTGGACAGAGGTTCCCTAAAGTTCGCTGTGGAGTAGAGTCACCTCAGGGTCTTTGAAAAATACTGATGCCTGGACTCCACCCCCAGACGTTCTGACTTATATGGTCTTGGGTAGGACTGGACATCGGGAGGGTTAAAAGCTCTCTAGGTGGTTCCAATATGCAGCACAGCTGAGGAATCACCATGGTAAGGTGAGCTAAGACACCTGATTCTCAATAGAATGCTCCATTCTCTAGTCATGGGTATAAGTGAGTAGGTGCGTGTGAGGGCAAAGAGTTTACTCACTTTGCTGATGGAAAACTAATTGTGACGGATGTGAGCTTGAGACTGGAATGTCCTTACTCCTAACCCATAGTTCACGCTGGCTCGATTGCTGAGCTGTGAGCAAACTGCAGAAGGTGAGCCAAAGGCAGCAGCCCACACCTGCAGAGCTCTTCGCCCATCACTTTTCACTTGATGTGACCCCCGTGATCCTCGCCACCTGCACGGTAGGCATTTATCGTTCCTCGTATGGCTCTGACACTAACATGCTACGTGATTTGCCAGAGGCTATAGCCAGCTAGGAAGAGCCGAACTGGGGCTTCAGCACAGACCTAATGGTGGTGGATCTCAGACTCCTATTAGATCACATTGCCAAGTAAACCTGGGCTCCAGAAAGTGAAGTTTAACAATGGTTTTGGTGCCTGTTTTCCAGATTCAGGAACTCGAGTCTTATCCAGAATAGCATCAGAAATTCCAAATGAGGGAGAAGAGAGTATTTCCTCTCTCCAGGCAGTGACAACATATCTAATCGTACACAAGGGTGGAAGGTGACTCATGGGCATGCAGAGGCCACGTCATTTATTCCCCTGTTGCCGCCAAAATCTGTTAAATAGGAAGTTGTTGCTCACGGGCCTCTGGCCCTTTGTAGCTTTTCCCTTCTGAACTTGGTAAATGCATCGTGCCAGGCATCGTGAACTGGTCCCTGGTGCCAAAGAGGTTGGGGACCACTGCCATACTTCGTTTAAGTCAGTGTACTAACCCCAGGGTGTAGGGCTTTTTTCATTTTCGTTTCTTGGTGAAACCAAATTGATTTCTGTGATTCTAGACTACTGGAAGGCACGCTGTCACCATGTTTGTGTTACAAATATTTAACTTCGAGTAAGCTATCTAACAGCAGTCGGAGGGTTTCTTGCAAGTTGAGGGAGCTCGGAGGACTTAATGCTATTTAACACTGCGAACTTTCTCTGTCATGCAGGATCTAAATGGGTGAAAAATTAGCAAGACCAACCATAAAATGTTATTTTTATGGAGTGGGAGAGCTTTACTTCAAAACAGTGTTTCACTGTGTAGTGCAATCTGTCACAGATTAGCTAACATCCAGCGGCAGCTAACCTCTTGGAGAACAGAGTGAAACTGCATTCTTCGTGGAGAGCTTCCTTTAAGCATCTCTGCTCCTTTCCCAACTCTTTCTGTTGCCTCCGGGTCGACCCTGAAGTCCTTCTCTAACGGCCAAGTTTGTTTTCTCTATGCAAGTCAGGTCTTGGCTCCAAGCTTCTAGGGTTTGCCTTTAGAGAGCTAAGCATGCTGCCTTTCCCAGCCTCTCTCATGTGGCCTTGGCTTGGCTGGCTGGCACTCTTGGTTGCTGGAATCCACTGTAATCCTCCTACTGAACCGCCTGACTCCTGGCCGTCGGCCTATTTTGTGCTTGTAAATTGAGGGTCAGGTCAAATAGGGAAAATTCACAACCTTAAACTAGTATTTAGTTCATGGAAACTAAAGAATTAGAACGAATTTTTTCAATAGGAAAATCATCTGTGTGAGACTAATCCTTCGGCCATAGGAATCAGAATCAAAACAATTGTGGAGAAAATCTGATAGGCTTTTGTACGCTCAGATTCTGTTCTTGAACTCTCTCCTTTTCTAAGGACTTTTCATAAAGTGGAGTGACCTCCACCTGCCTGTCGGGAATGCTTGCAGGAGCCAAGTGGTAGGCCGGACAGCATGGGAAGCAGCTGGGAGCTGGGCGCGTTGGGGTAAGGTGTCTGATGGAGGAAGTTGAAGAGCCTTATCAATAACCATCATTATGGGCTTCCCTGGTGGCGCAGTGGTTGAGAGTCCGCCTGCCGACGCAGGGGACACGGGTTCGTGCCCCGGTCTGGGAGGATCCCACGTGCCGCGGAGCGGCTGGGCCCGTGAGCCATGGCCGCCGAGCCTGCGCGTCCGGAGCCTGTGCTCCGCAACGGGAGAGGCTACAACAGTGAGAGGCCCGCGTACGGCAAAAAAAAAAAAAAAAAAAAGTAACCATCGTTATATTGTCCCCTGAGTTGAATTTCTGAATCATCAGATGGGAAATGGCTTCCACCGAGAAACCGGTCAATGTTAGAATATCCTGGATATGCCAAGAGCAGCTACTGGAAACTGCGTTCTTTCTGTTCATAACATTGAGTCCCTGAGTTATTTGCAGCAGACAGCACAGTTTGTGCTTGGAGCTGCCCACCGCCCTCCTCATTCACATGCAAGTCTTCTTCAGCTTGAGCTCTTGCCAGTGTCTCTGGGTAAACAGTTCTTTCCAGATTCCTTACCCCCTTTGTTCATTCAAACAATGGCCTTTGTGACCAAAAACAAAGTTAGGAGCAGGTGACAGATTATTTTTAATGCTGTCAAGACAAGTGGCTGTTTCATTTATGACATGTTCTCCCTCCAAGCCCGCCTTTATTCTTTGCAAATAGGGTGATTCAGAGCTCTCCATCAGGAACCCTTGCACCGTGGGAAGTCTAAATCCTAAACCCTTTTCAGAAATCGGTCAGTTGTCGCTCAGTAAACACTGTGAGGGATGGAATAGAACTTCCTGGTTGTCAGTTACCTTTCGTGGACCTATGGTCAGGTTGTCCTCACCTTTTCCCCTTCCTTCACTCATTGAGCCAGTTGTCAGGTCCTGCTGGTGTTACCTCCTAAATAGCCCTTGAATCCTACCTCTCTCTGTTCCCATGGGTGTAACCCTAGTCCCGGCCACCGTCATCTCCTGGGTGACTGCTCCAAGTCTGAGTTTATCTCCATATGGACAAGGTTACTTTCAGCCCATTCTTCATATTGCAGCCAGACTGATTTTGTTACATATGTGAACGTTATATTATTTCCTAATTTAAAATTCATCGCTAGCTTTCCACGGTCTTTAGGGTACACTAAAACTTTACTATGGGTCTCTGGCTTAAGTGTGGATGCTACTTTATAGTCTTCTGAATATACTGAATTCATTTAACACGTCAGTGCTTCTCAGGGTCCCCAGTGGGCTCCTTCAGAATTCAACGTCATCTCATCAAATGTCCGCTTCGTCTCTTGGAGGTTACATCCAGAGACGGGAGATTCCTTCTTCTGGGAAGGGCAGGCAGAGCTCTAGGGAAGATGTACTCAGGGTAGTGAGGAAGGATGGAGACACCTCTCTTGTCAGGTGGTTGTAATGAATCTTTCCTGGCCATGATTGGGCCATTGGGTATCAAAGCCCAATAGCCTCTCACCTTGCTCCTTTGTCCTTACTCCGAACAGCCATGCACCAGCAGCATGGACTCCAGAGTCAGACTTCTGGGTATCTGTCTCAGCTACACCACTTACTGTGTGACTTTGGGCAAGCCTCTTAACCATTCTGTGTCATGGTTTCTTCTGCTAGAGAAAACAGTGACACCTGCTATGTCAGTTAACTCTTGTTGCATCATAAACCCATTCCAGAACTTAGTGGCTGCTGAAACACTTATTTAGTTAGGCTGGCTTCAGCTGGGCAGCAGCTGAGCGCACTCATGCCCCCGCGCTTGGCTGGCAGGTTGCTAGGTGGCTCTGCTCCCGGTGATTGTCCGACTGTCATTTACGGCCCTTTCGTTCTTCTGCATGTGGTCTCTCATCCTCCAGCAAGTTACCTCAAGCGAGGTCTCACAGCAGAGGCCCAAGAGAGAGAAAGCAGCGAGGTGCAAGACCTCTTGAAGTCTAGGCTTGGAACTGGCCCATCCTTACTTCTACTGACCACTTTCTATAGGCAAAAGCAAGTCACAAGGTCAGCCCAGATTCAAGGGATGGGAAATGCATTCCACCTCTTGAGGAGAAGAGCTGTGACAGACGTGGAGGCAGGGGAGCATTTGGTTGGAGCTCCCAGTGCACTTCGTCCACTATACTACGTTATAGGTTGTTGTGCGAATCAGGCAAGATAGTACATACAAAGTGCTTATTAGAACAGAGGCTAGCGGGGACTTCCCTGGTGGTCCAGTGGGTAAGGCTTTGTGCTCCCAATGCAGGAGGCCTGGTTGGGGAACTAGATCCCACATGCGTGCTGCAACTGGGAGTCTGCATGCCATAACGAAGACCAGGTGCAGCCAAAAATAAATATTAAAAAAATAAAAATTATAGCTACATTGAAAACAAGAACAGAGACTAGTACATTGTAAGCACTCAATACGTTTTACACATTACTATCATAATATTTTTTTGTGTGTATCTTTAAAAATATAGATAGAAATTAGGGCAATTCATAGAAAACTACCTCAAAGACTCTTGAGGATGTTTTGGTTCGTTTAGAATAATTTTTGTGTGGTCCTGGAAGAGCTGTGTCTAAAGTCAGCACCTGGCCTCTTTACGCTCTTTTCTTTTTTTAAAAAATTATTTATTTATCTGCATTGAGTCTTTGTTGTGTGGCATGGGCTCTTCTTTGCAGCACGCGGGATCTCTCTAGTTGTGGCGTGCGGGTTTTCTCTCTCTAGTTGTGGCATGCAGGCTCTAGGGCGCGTGGGCTCTGTCGTTGTGATGCACAAGCTTAGTTGCCCCGCGGCATGTGGGCTCTTAGTTCCCCGACCAGGGATCGAACCCACGTCCCCTGCATTGGAAGGCAGATTCTTTACTGCTGGACCACCAGGGAAGTCCCTTCTCCTTATGCTCTTAGACACAGATTTATTGTGAGGATTGAATAAATCAGTGTATACAAAATGATTAACTCGGTATCTGGAATGTAATAAACACTAAATGATATCTATGATTATTATATTATGGCAACAAGGTTAATGCTTTGGAAAAGAATCTGCCTTTTATACAGCCCCACTTCACTGCTAGAACAAATACAAGTTGGCATAAGCCTGAAGTAGAAGCAGAACAAAGTGGAAGTTTTCTCACATGCACATAGGTAGAGAGAAAACATAATAATTCCCCATACCTCCATTATGCATCTTCTGTAGATCAATGGGTCTGTCTTCATTTACGCCCCAACTTTCTTTCTTTTTTTTTTTTTTTCTTTTTTGGGTAGAGTTTTTTTAATGCAAATCCCAGATGTCACATAAATGTTTCAGGATGTATCAGTGATAGACATTTTTACTATAATTACCATATTATAATCACACCTATCTAAATTAAGCACAATTCCTGAATATCATCTAATATCGAGTCCATAGTAAAATTTCTCCCATTGTCCGATCCAAACGAGATCCATACACTGCATTTGTTGTTACGTAAGAAACATAAGTTTGTTTTATAGGAGGAGAATCTTGTGCAGTTTTTGGAGCATCCAGAATTGGCTAGTGTTATTCGAGGTCCAGCCTGCCAGGGACATGAAAAAGGCCTAATGGACCCAGGGTACATGTACCAGTGTGGTTTTCGGAACTTTTTTCTGCATCTCCCAGGAAATGTTCATGATGCCATCTGGTGTGTCTAAAGACACCCTGTTTTAGGGCTTCCCTGGTGGCGCGGTGGTTGACAGTCCGCCTGCCGATGCAGGGGACACGGGTTTGTGCCCCGGTCCGGGAAGATCCCATATGCTGCGGAGCGGCTGGGCCCGTGAACCATGGCCGCTAAGCCTGCGCGTCCGGAGCCTGCTCCGCAATGGGAGAGGCCACAGCAGTGAGAGGCCCGCGTAATGCAAAAATAAAAAAAAATAAAAAAGACACCCTGATTTAGAACTATCCAGAAATGTGCTCCCGAGAGCTATGACATGATGAATCAATAATGCCTAAGTGACCTACTTTATTAATATCAAGGTCATATGAAAGATTTGAGACCCACACCATTATCTTGAGACCTGAAGTCTTGGGAAGAACGGAAGCAAAGAAGGTGACAGATGGCGAGCTGTCCCCAAGCTAAAGAGAGTTTAAAATCAGGCTGTCACACAAGAAACCAAATTTCTTTTTTTAAATTATTTTTTTATTGGAGTATAATTGCTTTACGATGTTGTGTTAGTTTCTGCTGTACAGCAAAGTGAATCAGCTATTTGTATACATATATCCCCTCCCTCTTGCGTCTCCCTCCCTCCCACCCTCCCTATCCCACCCCTCTAGGTGGTCACAAAGCACCGAGCTGAGCTCCCTGTGCTATACAGCAGCTCCCCACTAGCTATCTATTTTACACATGGTAGTGTATATATGTCAATGCTACTCTCTCAATTCGTCCCACCCTCTTTAAGGGTATTGGCTCTGGTAGTCAGATAGGACTTGGAGAAGGAAGAGAGGATGCCAAAAGCCCCCAGTATTTTCTTTGCTTGTCTGAAATAGGAAGTCTTAAAAAACAAGCCAGCAGGCCCTCTAGTTTTCTATGTGTGATGTGGTTAACGGGGAAAGATCTCAATCTTTTGGACAAAGTAGATTTATGTATTTACACATTCATTCAATATCCAGGCTAGAAACCAGAAAGCTGCTCTAGACCATGTTTTCTCCCTCATTTTGTCCATGTAGTAGATCACCAAATTAGGCCAATTTTTCTTCCTTAATGTTTCTTGAACTTGTCCCTTTCTCTTTATCCATATGACCACTGACCCAGCTCCTATCCTCATCAGTCTTTGCCTAATCTATTGTGGTCAAATCCTAAGTAAATCCAATTTCTGCACTGCAGCCGGAGTGAGCCATTTAAACTACAATTCTGACTGTGTAATAACCCTCCTTCAGAGCTTTTAATGGATCCTTATTTCTTTCAGTGAGCCTTCCCCACCAGTATGCTGGGTTGGATTACGTGTGTATGGAAATATTGATCCCTTTGGCTCCAGGGGTGGCCCGGTTGTGAGCAGCCTCATTTATTTACCTCCATATTCCACACAGGTGTCATTTAGCATGTGTACCACGATGCATAAAGGCTTATGGAATAAAATCCAAGCTCTTGTCTTCAGCCCTCTTGATATCATTCTTTGCCCACACAGTTCTCAGTATCTGAAACATTCTTTGAACACTTTTGTATCTTGCAATTCTTATTTATCGTCCAAGACTCCATTCAAGAATCATCTGTTTTAGGAAGCCTTCTTGGAAATTCAAGTTTAGGCCAATGGGCCATCTTTTGTGTCTCCCCACCAAACCTCTGGCCATGAGTATTCTTTGACCAGATCACTCACCATACTACCAAGAAGTAGTTTGGTTTTGTATGTGTCGCCTCTCCCAGCCTGCGAGTTCCTTCAAGACAACATCAATCATCTAGGAATTCCTACTGCCTGGTGCAGTGCCTGGCACACAGTAGGTGCTCAGTAAATACGAAGCTCAAGAGAAAACGTGGAGGAGAGCTACAATGCTCATTCATATGCTCACAGTTTAGCTAAAAACCCAGTGCCTTCCTGCCCTCCGCTAATGGGGTCTGATCAAAATTGTCCACCAGCACTGGATTATGAGGTGTTAAGTCATAATCAGTGACTTATGTGTACTGATAAGGCGGGGGTGTGTGTGACAGAGAAGTGAGAATTGTTACATTAGAAAGGAAACCTCCGGATGCCGAGACGCACTGTGATCTTATGTTGCCATTTCTGCAGCCCTGAGAGTTTAGTGTTATTTTAGTTGTTAGGGTTTGTAGACTATTAGTTGGTAGAAAATAACCACTTCCTAGATTATGTACGAGTAAAGAGACTGGTGGTACAGGGTCAAAACTAGAGAATGATGCTGCCAGTTGGAGACACCAGAAGTCTGTAGAAATCTCACATCTTGATCTTGGAAACACACACATACACACACACACTTGAGTTCGGAGGACGTGCTCCCTTTAGAAATATGATTTGTGGAGCCCAGCAGCTACAGAAGTGTTCGCCTAGGGCTCTGTGTCCCGAGGTCTTCAAGATGGAGATGTTCTCCATTGGTGTCCTTCATGGGACACCATGGTTAAGTTACAATGGCCTCTTTTCTTTCCTGCTCTGTCTTAGTGGAGCAAAGGTCAGGGAGGAGGGCAGTGATGCGTCTGGGTATTTGAGTAAGAAAGAGGACAGAGGCAGTACAGCAGTGATTTTTGATAACGGGGCCCTCTTGGTAGGGAGGAATTAGCTTTCCCTGGATGAGTGTTATAAACCGTGGGAAGGTATAATCAGACAGCATGTCCGTACACCATCTGCTAGGTTCAGCGGATCCCTACAGTGTCAGCAAGGGAACATTTGATCATCACAGCCTAACTCATCTTTCTGATCTTGTGGGCTCCAGGGGTTCGCTAATGTTCAAAAGAGCTAGGCATTCTCCAACATTAACAAATTTTAATATCCAAGAACTGATATACTACAATGTAGTGAAACAAAAATCTGTCTGAAATAGAACAAGTAGCACTGTGACAAAAACATATTATTATGGATATGAGAGGGGGGAGATGAACGGAAGTCTTATTCTAACCCTAAGTCTTACTCCCGGCTACTAACATTCTGCTTTCTCCATGTCTGTGAAACAGATAGCGGCTGCCCGATGGCTGTGGCTGACATCTTTCAATATGGAGACAGTTTTGATGATATGTGTATGCATAGCTATGTTATCATTCATCATAAAGAGCTGGAGTACAGTGTACACATAAAATATATGCATATATACACACATTTTATATATGTGTATATATATATTTTTTTTTCCCAAGAAAAATGGAAAGCATCTTAAGAATATCCAAGACAGGGCTTCCCTAGTGGCGCAGTGGTTGAGAGTCCGCCTGCCGATGCAGGGGACACGGGTTTGTGCCCCGGTCCGGGAAGATCCCACATGCCGTGGAGCGGCTAGGCCCGTGAGCCATGGCCGCTGAGCCTGCGCGTCCAGAGCCTGTGCTCCGCAACAGGAGAGGCCACAACGGTGAGAGGCCTGCATACCGCAAAAAAAAAAAAAAAAAAGAATATCCAAGACAAAGAAGAGGAGCTGATCAAAATACATGTTCTGAGTGTGAAAGTCACGCTACTGATGCCTAGACCAACGGGCTTGTGTTTATTCAGTTATTCAGTAATTTACCAAATATTTTCTAAACACCTCACTCTGTTCCAGCTTTGTTACAGGTACTGGAGTTTCACTGAGGAGCAGGGCAGACATGGAGTTTATATTCCAGTAGGAGAAATAAACAAGTAATCATGTAAGCAAGATGATCTTAGGTAATGCTAAGTGCTATGAAAAAAGACATAGGAAATGAGCTGCTGGAATGGAAGGTGTGTACGGTTTGAGACAGCACTGTCAAGGAAAGGCCTCTTTGAGACTGCTTAAATAAGGTGTGAGATGTGAAGTTCTTTATTGCATTCCCCTGTTTTTATACAGGATGTGTACTGATGGGAAGGTGTGATGTGATGTGATATGTCATATGTGATGTGATATGTGATGTGATGTGATGTGGGAAGATGTGATGTCATGTCACATGTATACTGATGTGTTGCAGAGGTGTGGGGGAGGGGAAGCAGTCTGTTGTCCTATGGTCTCAGCCTTTTGGTGATTCTGGGCTGTGACCTTCACAAGTGCTTCTCAGTTTTCCCCCTCTTTAGGTGGGACAGGATGGCTAGAGGGGGCTGGAGTTAGGTATTTCCCTTCCCCAGGGTAGGCTGGGCTCCGATAAAAACCCCACAGGTTAGGTGCTGGTGAAAGTGTCTCCTCAGGGCAGGCCTCCTTAAGAAGAACAGAGCATTCTGGTGTATTTCAAAATGGCTACCTTTCTCCTCCCCGTGCCGAAAGTGCGAGGGGTTTTTTCTCTGATCTCCACCATGAGAATCTGATGGAGCGTCTAAAACTCTCAGAAGTATGACGGTTCCCCCATGGCTGGGTCCCTTTCAGAGTTGTGCACTCGGAGCCTCCAGCGATTCATCAGTTACAGTGCAGAGCTTCCTGCCTCAGCGCTCGTTCCCACGGAAGCTTCTGCTCTAGTAAGTTGTGATTCTGTTCCCGTCTTCCTGTCTCTCCAATTTGGGGGGCAGTGATTTTCCCTGCGACCTCAGTTCTCTGACAGGTCTAAGAAGAGGTGTTGATTTTTAGGTTGTAAAAAGTTTTTCTTGTGAGGACGGACGGGAATGACAACTTCCAAGATCCTTGCGTGCTGACTGGAAAGCAGAGTGAGAGGCCCCCTTGATATGTCTTGAGCCGAGATTGGAATGAAGAGGAGGAGCTGCGGAGGGAGGAACGGGTGGGGGTGCTTTTCCGGGCAGGTGAGTGGCACGTTCAAAGGCCCTGAGGCAGCAGGAGCCTGCTGTGGAGGCCAGTGTGGCTGAATGAGCGTCAAGGCAGAAGGTGGCTATGGGTGACTCTGGAACTGCTTATCATGTAGAATCATCGTGGTCTGTGAGTTTACGATACTGCAGCCTGTGTTGTTTCATCTAATCCATTGTTTCATTAGTGTGTTGCTTTTCTCTGAATGATTATATTATGGTTAATATGTTAGCATGGCAATATTTCAGATAGCTTTGTTAGGAGCTTGGGGGGGGTTGGGGGGGACTGGGGATTTCTTTGAAGTTTTTGCATGAAATACCTTACTTTATGATGATAGAATTGCTTTTTCATTTGTCTTGTGATTGTTTTTAAAAAAAGATTTAACTTTTTGTGTGAGTAGTACTATTATGTCCATCTTGAGTGTCTTGTATCACATTCCATACCCTCATTTAATTCTTAATAAACTGATCACTTGTTTTAAAAAAAAAAAGGCAGGTGAGAGGAGGCAGGTTCAGGATGGAGGCAAGGGCTGGATCTCAGGGCATCTGTGGGGCCACGTGGGAAGACTGGAAGGTCTTAACATTTTATTTTTTAAAAAATATTCATTTATTTATTTGGCGGTGCCGGGTCTTAGTTGTGGCACGTGGGAGGTTCCTTGCGGCGTGTGGGAACTTTAGTTGCGGCACGCGGCATCTAGTTCCCTGACCAGGGATGGAACCCGGGCCCCCTGCACTGGGAGCATGGAGCCTTGGCCCTGGACCACCAGGGAAGTCCCAGGTTTTACCTTTTAAATGAAAACACTTATATTGGAGATATAAGCAAAAAAGATTAAATGGCACGCTCCTGATTACTTCTACACATACTATAGAGATAGAAAATTTACAGTAGAAATTGCCCACCTCACCTCCTTTTTGCATGCATCTCTTGGAACGCTAACACGCGACCCAAGCAAGCAGAATGGAAGAGGACACAGTGCTGATGGGAATCGCCCATTGCAGTAAAGGAGCTTGTGCAAAGCGTGGGTAAAAGCTGATTTTCGAGGAAGGCAGAGTACGTTCCTGGCTGAGCCTTATGGGGAAGGGTGACTGGGACTGAGTTCTGGGAGGACGGAGAGTGCCCCCTCCTGCCTCCGTCTACAGACGAGGTTGGTTAGGTGACCCCACAGGGATGGGGTCGTTCAAGCAGTGGCATCATGGCCCTCAGAGTAATCTGCCCTGTTGTGTGGATGAGGGGGATGGAGAAAGATGGTGGGGCTGCATGAGCCACAGGGCCTGCTCACAAACTCCCCCTGCATTTCACCTCTCAGAGCACCTAGGTGGAGACCTTTGGTTTCCAGAACTCTTGGAAGCTGTTGAAATTGTCTTTACGGTAATTTGATTGTCCTGCTGTCAGAGGATGTTTTCCTAACCTCAACTAGGTACTCCTAAGAAAGGTAAATGCATTTTAAAATCTGGGTGTATACAAAGAAGTAGACAAGCAATTGCCAGGTAAATTCAATCCCCATGAAGATAAAATGCAGATTTTTCAGACAAGAGAACTGTTTTAGTCCCAAAGAGCGTTTTTCTTTTTCTTCCTGAATCGTTTGAATAATAGCCTGAGTGATGCATCTCGCTTCTCCTGTGTGTATCCTGCAGACTGATTTAGCTTTAAATGTTCTGAGTGACAAGTCTTCCATCATCTACCTATAGAAATCATTTTGCACTCTAATTTTAGTTCTTTTTTTTTTTTTAATAGAGAAGAACAGTAGTCCTTGCTCTAACCTGGTTTTCCTCCTGTTTTCTTTCTTTCTTCCTTTCTTCCTGTCTTCCTTTCTCTCTCTCTCTCTTTCTCTCTCTCTCTCTCTCTCTTTTTCTTTTTCTCTCTCTCTCTCCCTCCCTTCCTTATTTTTGGCTGTGTTGGGTCTTTGTTGCTGCACATGGGCTTTCTCTAGTTGCAGCGAGCGGGGGCTACTCTTCGTTGCAGTGCGCGGGCTTCTCATTGCGGTGGCTTCTCTTGTTGTGGAGCACGGGCTCTAGGCGCACGGGCGTCAGTAGTTGTGGCCCGTGGGCTAGTAGTTGTGTCTCGTGGGCTCTAGAGCGCTGGCTCAGTAGTTGTGGCGCACGGGCTTAGTTGCTCTGCGGCATGTGGGATCTTCCCGGACCAGGGCTCGAACCCGTGTCCCCTGCATCGGCAGGCGGATTCTTAACCACTGCACCACCAGAGAAATGAACTTGTGAACTTGTCCAAGTATTTCTTTTCTCATTTTAATTCCATTATTTCTTTATCCCATCCATCCGCTTCGTTATATTAAACCTTTCTTCAATATCTTAGGAAATTGTGACTTTCTCTCTTAAGCATGTCCTGGTGCTACAGATTTTCCTCACGATCCACCCTCCTGATTTGGGGTCTTAAGACTGTTGACATTTGCTCCCCACCTTCTTCCCAGTGTAAGCATGTGGGTTGGTAGGGAAGAATGCCACGAAGAATACTGGGCTGCAACCTGGGAGACAGCTCTCCAAGAGCGTGTCTGAAGTCTGAAAGCTCAAGGGGGAGAATCCTTCCTTGCCTTTTCCAGCTTCTGGTAGCTCCAGGTGCTTCTTGGCTTGTGGCTGCATCACTCCAATCTCTGCCTCCATCTTTACATGGTGTTCTCCTCTGTGTCTGTGTCTCCTCTTCTGTTTCTTATAAGGACATGTTATTGGATGTAGGGTCCATCTGGGTAATCCAGGATGATTTCATCCTGAGATCCTAACTTAATTATATTTATAAAGACTCCTTTTCCAAATAAGGTCACCTTCACAATTTCCGGGGGTTAGAATATGGACATATATTTTGGGGGCCACCATCCAACCCACTACAGTGGTCATCTCTCCCCCCACCCCTTTCTCTCTCAACTTGTTGCCTTGGCCTGAAATTGCCACCATTTAGAAACACAACTGAAATTTAAGCGCTGTACCTCTAGAGAGCTCCTATTTAAAAGTAAAATATCTCTGCAAAAGGTCAACTGAACTTTTATTTTATTTTATTTTTTTTGCGGTACGCGGGCCTCCCACTGCTGTGGCCTCTCCCGTTGCGGAGCACAGGCTCCGGACGCGCAGGCTCAGCGGTCATGGCTCAGGGGCCCAGCCGCTCCGCGGCATGTGGGATCTTCCCGGACCGGGGCACGAACCCCTGTCCCGTGCATTGGCAGGCGGATTCCCAACCACTATGCCACCAGGGAAGTCCCCTGAGTTAGGCTTTCAGGAGTGAACAGGATGTCAATAGCCATTTATCCCATCATGGAACATAGGTCCACGAGCTGAGGGTTGCGTGCTTAGCGGGTGGAGGGATCAATAGACCCTCCTCCAGGTGTATGTTTCTCCTACCGCATTTGTTGTCGCTAATTAGCTCAGTGAATTTTAGGAATGTGTTTCATATATACGAACCTTTCTATTAGAGTTGAAGTTTATTTAGATAACCAGTTGACGTCACAAAACCCCAAATTTGTAGAGATTCCAGTGGTGTACGTTTCTTGCTCCCCATGGGGTATGATTTTGACCTCTCTGTTATATCTTAACTATAGCTTACAAGCCCTATTGTAATGAATAAATGAGTGAATGGATGAATAAGTAATTTACATCAACCTCTCCTTTAAGGATTTTTTTGTTTGCCCAACGTAAGAATCAAGGTTAGCAAATACAGCCCTGGGTTGTAGAAGTCTCATTTTAAGCCTCTTCTTATATTTCTATTAATATTTGGGAACCTCAGGTCTACTAGTAGAACTCTCCGTGTTGTTTGCTCTAGGAGACTGTGTAGAAACAGGGTGGGTAAGCACTTTGTATTATGGAGCCAGACAGACTGGGTTCAAACTCTGGTTACTCGATTTAATGCACTAGGGGGTTGGGGACTAATTACTTAACCCTTCTAGGACTCAGTTTTCTCATCTGTAAAGGGTGGTGGGCCAGTAATAATTGCTGTCTCCTAAGGCTGTCTGAAGGAATGAACAAAGCAAACTTAAAGAGCTTGAGTTTTGGGGCTTCCCTGGTGGCGCAGTGGTTGAGAGTCCGCCTGCCGATGCAGGGGACACGGGTTCGTGCCCCGGTCCGGGAGGGTCCCACATGCCGCGGAGCGGCTGGGCCCGTGAGCCATGGCCGCTGAGCCTGCGCGTCCGGAGCCTGTGCTCTGCAACGGGAGAGGCCGCGGCAGTGAGAGGCCCGCGTAAAGAGCTTGAGTTCTCAGGAAGAGTTCATTTGCTGTGACTTCTTACAGGAGCAATGCTGTTCACCAGGTTAAGATCAGATGCGTTGGAAGGACAGGAAGTATTTGGTCAACGCACTGCCCTCTGGGCGGGGGGTCGGGATAAGGAGATAACAGTTCCTTATTGAGGGTCCAGTTCTGTCAACCGGGCTCTCCCCTTGAGCATTTACTCCCTGTACCCCTGCAGGCTCTGAATGTGCCTTGCCTTTGATCAGCTCTCCCTGGAAACCAGCTTTATGTGCACAGGTATTAAAATGAAATTAATCATTAGGAAGATTTCCTCCAGGCTCCCCAAGCACATGGTGTGGTACGCTGGTAATTATGTGTGTTGTTTGGAATGTGAGGCATTAAAAAATTGAAATGCCATAAACTTTATAGAAGTGAGGGTGAGATTATCCATGACTGTAATGGTTTCCAAATGCAAATTGAACGTCTTTCTTTTGATCCCGAATGATGGCAGGAAGCGAACATGGATCTTTGATCCTTTGCCAGTGTCTAGAGAAATTATGAGGTCTCTAGGATGGGGTAGTAGATCCTCATCAAGACTTCTGGCTTTAGGAAGCTGTTTAATCTCCATTCTCAGTGGCTGTGGCTTTGAGGCAGCTGTGACTGAAGGGTCCCAAGAGCTATTGAAAACAGCTCATCAGTTCAGAACAAAGCTGATTATGTAAATTGTACATTAAGATGCAGCTCCAGTTTAATTGTACTCTGTAAATAAATATCCCATTAATATCCATCTGTTGAAAGTCAGGTAAGACATTCTCTAAGACTATATGGCTAGGACCTCAGTGAATGCCCCATAAATACTGATGGGAGTGATTGCCACATCCAGATTCACTATGTAGAACTTTATTATTATTATTTTTCTTTAAATGGCAAGTCAGCTCTAAAATCAATTTAGAGCAAGAAGAAGCTCTGATTGGCTGAGAGATTGGCATCTATTCCTGGTCCTGCTCTTTTGAGGGTACACGAAAGCTTTCTCTGATTGCTGTCCCAGAGATCAATAATAATTATGGCTCACCAATTCTCTCCAAAAATAAAAACATTTCAGCTGATGAGAAGTGAATACTAAATTAGCCCCAGCTCTTTCTGCTGCAGGGCAATTTTCCCAGCCAGAAATGCCATTTGTGAGAGATTGTCTTTACGGAATGGGCGCAGCTTCCCTCTCAGAGTGGGGGTGGCAGAAAATCCCATCTGGCCTCTGGAACCGGAACCGGAACCGGAAGTGGGATTGCAGGAGTCAGACAGCCTGCCTCCAGAGAGCTGCCCTCTTCTCTCAGCCGCATAACTACCCTAGGGCCTCGAGCTCTAGGAAAAGCTTTGCTACTTCCGTGGTAGCCTCTTAGTATCAGGGGCTCCCAGGGGCATAATGCTTGGTCATTATCTGCTAAGATTTTGGTGGGGATGAACTGCCAATCAGCTGCCGTAAGGAGAGGTAAGAACCTGTTGTGTGTCTGGATCCTGCTGCTAGTGGTGGTGATGGTGTGGGAAAGAGGTGCGGATTGAGATTAGCACGGGGCTGGAGAGATTGCAGCGATGACCCATCGTGGGCTACACACTCTAACCCCAAGGCACTGTGTTCCAAAGTGTTGGTCACTTTTGTAGGAAAAGTGAGCATTACTGCCGGCTGAGGGCATCCTTGGAGGGTGAGAAGCAGAGGCTCTTCAACTCAGGGTACTAGGTCCAAGTCTACCAGCATAAATAGTGCTTTTGTGCATATTACAAAAAGGAGACCCCTCCAAGCAAAAAAATTTCAAAAAGGTGACCAGCTGATAAAACCCTGAGTCATGGCCTGTGGATTTAGGAGAAAAAGGTACATCTCCCCCACACCCACCTTTCTAAAGTATGCCCCTTCTTCCCCAAGTGTGAGGCCTGGGCATCTGCCCTACCTTTTGTACCACAGGGTTGGGACTGAAGCTAGTTCCTCCCCTTTTCTTCTTCCCATCATGAAGGTAGATGTGATGCTGGAGCTAAAGCAGCCATCTTACAACCATGAGGCAATGTACCAACCTGCTTAGGAAGGTGAAAGGAAAGATGCATGGAGTCTGGGTCCTTAATGCCATTGTTGAATTGCTGCACTTGCCCTGGACTGACTATCCCTGAACTTCTTGTTATGTGAAAAAGAAATTTCCTCTTTTGAACCACTGTTAATTAAATATTCCGTTACAGCCATAAACACCTGTAATGGAAGCAGGGAATGAGGGCGGTAGCAGATAGGTGAATGGTAGGGGAATCTAGATTTCTGATTCTTGGCAAGCCCATTGTTGGAAACACCACTCACACCTCCTTTACGACAGGACTTTATGATCCCCCTTCCTCAGTGTTCACTGAAGACCAAATGTCTAAGTCCACCTTTTGGTATAGTACCCTTTTCAGAATTCATCCCAGGATTATTTCAGAATTCATCCCAGGATTATTTTTCCCTACACTATCACCATGGGTCCCGACTGAATCAAGGATGCAGGTTGAATGAGGCATTATGGTGATTGTCAGCCCTAGAAGTAAATTATCAGAGGTGGTTCCATGGACAGGAATGAGGTAAAAACAGGCGGGTGCTACACAGCCAAGCCCAAAACCCCAGCGTCAACCATTCTTCCAAGACAAGTTTTTCATAAGACCCATGCAGCCTTGTCTGCTACTGGTGGATTTGAAATGTCACTGGACGAAAAGAGTGTTTCATGTCCTGGCTCCTCTTCCATAGGACATAAACAGGTTGTATGTGTGTGTGTGTGTGTGTGTGTGTGTGTGTGTGTTCGCACACGTGCAGGGATGATTATAGGCAAGACAAGACATGAGAAACATCTCCTCTGTGTCCCTATCTTACTGTATGTCTTACCCCACCTGTATCCAGACTGGCTCCAAGTGTCTTCATCCTTCTTGCATCAGTTAGAATAGACTGCTGTGGTAATGAACCAACCCAGTCATAGTTGCTTGGATTAATAAAAGGTTGACTTCTTGCTTGTGCTGCATGTCCTTTGAGGGTAGCTGGAGGGCTCTCTCCACATCATTGTCATTCCCACCTCAGGACCCTGGTCACCAGGAGTAATCTTATCTGGCACATTCCCAGTCATGTAGAAGAGGAGAGAAAAGCTCTAGGGCAACGCTGTCCAATAGGAATATAACGTGAGCTGCATGTATAAGTTCAGATTTTCTAGTAGCCACGTTAAAAAGGCAAAATGGAGGTGATTAAGGTGAAATTAATTTTGATAATGTATTTTATCTAGCCCAGTGTTATAATTTCCACAAGAGTATTTTATGCTTAGAGCACATCTCAGTTGGGACCAGCCACATTTCAAGTGCTCAGTAACCACACGTGGCTGGTGGCTACCATATCGGGCAGTGCAGCTCCAGGGTTTCTCTTCAACCATTACACGCTTGGTCTACAAGTGACTAACACACATTCTTCTGCTTACAATTCATTGGGTAAAACTTGTCACATGGCTCCATCCAACCACAGGGGAGCCAGCAAGGACAAGCCTTCCCTACGCCTTAATGCAGAGAAATGGGAATATTTGATATACAGCAGTTATGACCAGCAAGCCCTCCTCTGCCACCACTGCCCTTCGCTAGGACATCCCACCGGGTGGTGCCTGCTCTGGTATGAATGTTTTCTGGGCCAGCAGTCTGTTTTGACTTGACTTCATTTCTTGCTTGGCCAAAGAATGGAAGGCAGATATGCCAAATCTTGCAGGCTGTGACCCAGAAGACATCACTAGGGCCACACTTTTTTTTTGAACAAGAAATTCCTGGAAGTTTGAGGTAAATACTAAAAACTGAGGTAACTGGGCAGGTCAAAGGCCAGATTTTCAGGAAGCAAGGGAAGGTATTCATGCAGCAGAAGGATCTTATTCATCTTTTACACCTGCCAGTACTTTAGCTTCCTTTCTGGCAGCGTTGTTGCTGGTGCCCCCAAGCTTCCCTCCCCTACCCCTCATGACACCACAACTAGGAGGCCAGGAGCACGTTGACTACTATATTCTATAGAATATGAGGTGATGTATGGGTACCATTTTTTTATATTAGAAGCTCTTGGAGGTCTGGACCACAACTTGTTATTGAATCTCTAGTACCACCAGATACATTATAGATGCTCAATACATATTTGAATGAATGAATTTCATGTTAACTTTTACCAAACCATTTCCTGAGCTGTTTATATTTTTAATGGCACTGTGACTGGGAGTCAGAATTGGCCCGTGTGTCAGCTGTGCAGGGGGTGTTGAAGGTCATCCAGGTGGTCATCGGCATGCCTCTCAGCGAGAGCCTTTCACACAGTCAGTTGAACATGTACTTTGTGAAATGTCTATAATATGCAGATGTGTATTGTTTTAAATGTAGATTTTATTACTGTTCAGGTATGGTGAGGCCCAAGCTAGGGGACAGTTACAATTGAAAAGGTAGCTTTTTCCTCACAGTTCCCGGGAGGAGGGGGTCATGCCATTCAGGACCCATGGGAAAGCACCAGGGTAGGTCAGGAGCAGAGGGGGTGAGGGGAAAATGTGGGCCAGAGCCTTTACTTGGGTTTTCACAGAAAATGCAAGGCAGGTTAAGCAGGTTAGGGTCGACCGGGGTTCCGGGGTGCAAGTGCTGTCTTTATTTGTCTGGTACCTGGTCCTGGGGGGTTAGGCTCGTTGTGTGACAGCCCAGTAGAGGAGATGATGGGGGTGTGGGCTGTGGGCTCTGCACTGGTTTGTTTGCATATAAAAGGCACACTTGCAGGCAAGTGTTTTACTATCTCTAGGAACCGGCTAGCCCTGGGAGGGGCAGTCCCTCTAGGGTCAGCAAGACCCCAGATGTCAAAGCATCAGAAATACAGAAAATAAAAAGGCATGATTAATACATATATAAATGACTCTGCCGAATTGGAAGGTGTCATTTCAGTCTCTTGGGGCCTAATAGAAAACTAGAGCTTATATGCCCTTTACTTGTAAGTTTTCAAAAATGATTCTTATCACTTGTCTGGGGGATTGAAGGGTGAGGTTGTAAGACCGGAAGTGAGAGACCAGAGCTGTATTTGTGGATCTGAGCTACTGAAGTGGATCCCCAGGAGGACCCTAGAGAAGAAGTTTCTGGATCTTTGGATTAAAAGCAACAGAGCTGTGTACCCCTAAAAAGGGTAAATGTTATTGGATACACATTTCACCTCAATCCATCTGACTTAAAAAAAAAAAAAGTAAGCAGAGTTCTCCAAACCTTCCAGGGACAAAATAAGTGTTAATTTATTTTCTTCCTTTTTCAGTGTAACGCATAGAACAGACTCACATTTGGGCAAGAGACCAAAACTGGAGGAGTTGAGTGGGACTGAGGGCTCAGGCATGATTATCTGCCGAAACTTCCTTGCACAGATCGGGCTGCCACGGGCTTCCCATTCTGAGTGCCGTGCGATGGGTCCCGAGCACCCCGGAGAGCACCTGGAGGGCCAGCAAGGGAAGCTTGATGTTGTGTAAGCGCTTGTGTTTGTGAGCACGCTGAGCTCTTGGAGTTCCTCCAAGTGTATTAGGTGCTTTGGCGATAGCTACTCAGAAAGTCAAGTGGGACTGAACGTTCCCTGAAAAATGTCGACGCACCATTTGGTTGTCCCTTGAGCTTCCTTCCCTACAACTCTTAAACCCATGATTATTCAACAAAATGGAGCACTGACTTCAATCAGAAGTTAAAAATGAAGCCTGGGCTTCCCAGGTGGCGCAGTGGTTGAGAGTCCGCCTGCCGATGCAGGGGACACGGGTTCATGCCCCGGTCCGGGAAGATCCCACATGCCGCGGAGTGGCTGGGCCCGTGAGCCGTGGCCGCTGAGCCTGCGCGTCCGGAGCCTGTGCTCCGCAACGGGAGAGGCCGCAACAGTGAGAGGCCCGCGTATCAGAAAAAAAAAAAAAAATTAAGCCTCCGTCTCAAAAGGTCCCAATATTCATGGGGACCTGTGAATACTATGCAGCAAGGAGAACTCTTAAAATGATGGTGTCTGGAGCCAAAAATAATAGCCACTTATGGCCAATAGCCCAATAACGAACACTGGCCTTGTGAATCATAGAAACCCCCGGGCCGGTGCATGTGTACTGTTGATGGCTGCACAGTGTTTACAGTGACGCCTGCCAAGGCATTGCCGTCTGAATGATCGCAGCAGAATGGCTAGCAAATTCTTAGGGACTGAAAAAAACATGCTTAAAATCTGTATTTTCACTTAAAAAATATTCTTTACGGCCAGGAAAAAGCTTTATATGCTTCCTCAGATTTACCTGTCTAATAAAAAAAAATTCACAGATGTTGGAAAAAATGGGCTAATGATAATATTAACAATAAATTGATAATATTAATTGTATATTAATATACAATTGTAATTGATAATATTAATTATATATATATATATATATATATATATATATATATATATATATATATAGTGCTTACTGTGTGCCAGGCATTCTTGCAAGCCCTTAACTTATACCGATTCATGAATTCCTTACAACAGCGCTATGAGTAGACAGTAGTATGATTTTCTCCCTGCAGATGAAAACAACTGAGATTAAGCAGTTTGCCCACAGCTAGTAAATGCTGGTGTTGGGATTTAAACTATTCAGTCCAAAGCGGTTCAGCCCGAGTGCATTTTTGCGATCCCGACACTGTGTTAAAGTGGGGGGCACAGATGCAAGGGCTGGTCCCATCTTTGCCCCAGCTTTTCAGTCTGTACGATGTCTATTGAGTATCTCTACAGGGAGTCGTGGTATATATCACGTATTGAAAGTCATACCCTCTAGAATCATGAGAGGGTTTATAAACTCAAATCGGCTTCAACAGGGCTTTAAGATCATCATATTGCAGCACCCCAGAAACAGAGGTTTTCTTGGAACACCAAAAATTTTAGGGAAACATAATTCCTCAAAGGTGATGCCAGCAAAGCCTTCCTACAATCTCAAAGCTCCCGGTTTCCTTGCTTGTTCCTGGTTCAAAAGCTTGGTTGCTGAATTAATCAAGATAAGCTAGAGTATGCTGCAGTAACAAAACTCCCAAATCTCAGTGACTTAAAACAATACAGGTTTATTTATTTATTTACTGAAACTCTTTATTTTATATTGGAGTATAGTCGATGAACAATGTCATGTTAGTTTCAGGCGTACAGCAAGGTGATTCAGTTATACATATACATGTATCTATTCTTTTTCAAATTCTTTTTCCATTTAGGTTGTTACATAATATTGAGCAAAGTTCCCTGTTCTATACAGTAGGTCCTTGTTGGTTATCCACTTTAAATATAGCAGTGTGTACATGTCAATCCCAAACTCCCAGTCTATCCCTCCCCCTAATCCTTCCCCGCTGGTAACCATAAGTTCGTTCTCTCAGTCTGAGTCTGTTTCTGTTTTGCAGGTAAGTTCATTTGTATCCAATAAAGGTTTACTTTTCATGCATGATACATGCCGTAGGTCATGGACATGTAGGAAGATACTCAAATGTTCCATGCCTAACCCAGGTTGCCAAGGGGTCTCTGCTCCTAGCGATTATTCAAGAACCCAGGATGACAGAGCAGCCACCATCTGCAAGTTGGTAGTTGCCATGCCAGAGGAAAAGAATGCCTGGGAAGTTCTCGCACCTGCAATTAAAGTTTCTGCCTGGAAGAAACACAATTCATGGGCCCAAACTGGTCTCACGGCCTCACCCAACCACAGGAGACCAGGAAGTGCAATTCCTATATGTGCTGAAAGGGGGGAGAGCAAGCAGTCATTGGCAAACAGCATTAACAACTTCTGTGAAGCTCAGTCTGAACCACCATGAGAAAGAGGATTTCAGAAAGCGCCCAATACACTAGTGGGAATCTGCTGAGATCGTGGTAGCACAGCGAACAGGGATCGGTGCCAAGCCTGACTGAGTCTGACTTAAATACATCAGAGTAGAAAGCACTCAATTTAGCCTGTTGTTTTCTTGACTTCAGTGACAGCTCCATCCATTTTTCTCTGCTTCCCTCCTCCCCCATCCACCTGCCAGGTTCCAAAATTGTACTAGCGATGCTGTTCCGTTGATTTTATTGATAGTGATTTAGAGGGTTGCATGAAACCATGCTTGCAAAGGGTGAAGAATAAGAATGTACTGGTAAACATTTTATGTACTATCCACTGATGGAGTGTTCCCCAGAGGGGGCTCTGTGGGACTCCTTCCCTCCCCCTCACGTGGTAGAGTCCTTTCATTTCGTCTGCACTATTTTTGGTGTGTGTAAGATAAGAGCTCTGCAGCACACAGAAACTTGCCATCAAATTGGATTCTGGATTGACCTAAGCGGAGGAGGTGAGAGAACTGTCACTGCTTCTCAGTTTGACTGATTGTGGGAAAAGGCTGGTTGCAGATGTGGTCGATCTGGGTGTGTCCTCCACAAGGAAAAAGGGAAAGGGGATTGATTTTGGAGTCGTACAGGCCTGGATTCAAATTTTAGTGGTGCCACTTTTTAGTGGGTCATCTTGGGCAGATCTTCATCCTTAACCAACTCAGTGTCAGCTGATCTCTTTAAACAGACATAAAATAAGGAAAGCAGTAGGCTGCCATGACCTTGTCCTTGATTCTGACATCTCAGGAACTGTAGGGTTATTACAGCAGTGAGCCCATAGGGCTCTGCTTCGGTGCAGTATGTGGAACCCAGGAGACATAGGTTTACATGAACTTGTCACCCCCCCCCCCCACCCCTTCAAAGGACCATAGTTAAAATATTTCAACGTGTGGTTCGTATTTAGGGGGTCAAAAAATAGAGCTCACTACTAAAAAGACCTTTCAAGGAGAGAGACATGAAAATAGTCTGGGCTGGGGTAGGATGTTGTCGGGTTACTGACTGTGGCAGCCTGATTTTAAAACTTACAACACCCGAATGCATCAAAAGTAGGAAAAGTCCAACCAAAGCGGTTGCTTTTATTCCTTCGTTATTGATGCAGTGCTGGGTGAGTATACTCCACTGCGTTTTGCAGAAAATGGATGTAAACCATGTTTGCTGTTTTCTGTTTCTTTAGAGTGAGAAGTGTAACAATACGTGGTTGAAACAGAACTCATGAGTTCTGAGTAAATCGGTGAATCACTAGTATCATAGATGACTATCGAAGCAAAGGCTTTCCCTTGACTTCTAGTGACTGCTCCCTCCCCAGGTCTAATCCTGGGGGACCTGGTAGCTTTCCTGCTCATTCCGATCTGTGGCTGCAGTGGTGAGTTGTTAGAGCCTGGGACTACCTGACTAAAGGTAACTTTAATGAATCAAAATCCCTGGAGGTGTGGTCCAGGACTGAAGTTTTATAAGTTCCCAAAACTCTGATGTTTGAAAACCATGGACGTGGAGTCCACATATGAAATCATTCCTAAACTCCATTATCGGCGTAGAGAAGCATCACACTTTTGAAGGCTTACGCAAACCAGAGGTGGGTTGTTCTAGAGCTTGACCATGGGCAGAGAGCTTCCTGAAATGCAAGCAGGTGCCCACTTCCTCCAGATTTATGCTCAGAACTCCAATAAGCATCTAGAATAAGAAGTCATTTACTAGGGATTTTCTACCTTTATTTTACATTAGTTCATTGACTTTTTTGTGACTTTTCGTAGATTTCGCCTTAAATTTTCAGAGGCTTATGTCTTTCCCCTCCAACTATGGATGACTCTCTTGGCTGTGTCTTGCTACTCCTTCGTGTTTCCTCCAGTGCCCAGCACATAATCTGTGCTCTGTGGAGATCTATGAATTCGTTGATTTGAGTGCAACTCAAGTGTCAGTTCGGCTAAGGGGTTAAAGATACCCTGAAGGAAATATCCGTGTCTGAGTTTCCCGCTCCATCCTTCCTGTGCCTGGAACAGTGCTGCCACAGGGCAGGTGGCCAGAATATGCCTGCTGATTGGTTGACTGACCTTAGACTTGCTATCTTATCTGGACCATTACCTTCATATCTTTAGGAAAAGCTGCCCCTGCTGGCAGCCACCTGTGAACATGCAGGCATTCCTTTAGAAATGGCTCCTTCCTGGGTGGTTCCTCCAAGAGTCAGTGTTAACACCATCTGACTGCCTACCTGACATCTCCTCTTGGATGTGCAGTGGACATCTCTAACCGAACATGCCCCAAACAGGGCTCCTCGTCTTCTCTCCATTCTGCTCCATTCCCATTCTCCCCGTCTTGGGTAGTGAAAACCCAATGCTTCCAGATGTTCAGGTCCAAAACTTTGGAGTCCTCTTCTGTGCCACTCTTCTTCTCGTATCCCGTCTCCATCTGCAGTAAATTCTGTTCACTGAACAAATGCATGCAGAATCTGACCACATCTCCGCACCTGCACGGATACCTCTCTGGTCTTGGCCACCATCATGTCTCTCGTGCATTTCTGCAGTGCCCTCATAAGTGGTCTCCTTGATTCTACCCTCACTCGCCTCTAGTCCGTTCTCAGTACAGCGGCCGAGGTAAACCTCTGAAAACTTAGATTATGTGACTCTGCTAAAACCCTACAATTCCTTGTTTTCCTACTTCCCCCAGAATAAAAGCCAGAATCCATAAATTGGGCCCTTCTATACCTCTGTGACTTTATTTTCAATGACTCCTTGCTCCATCTGTCCCACAATCATGCCAGCCCCCCGCCCCCACCACCCCGGAGGTGACTGTTGTCTCTGCCTAGAATGCTTTTGTGCCCCGTGGATACCTCCTTGCTTCCTTCACATTCTTGCTCTGATACCATCTTCACGGTGATTCCCTCCCCTACCACTCAGTTTAACACTTTAGCATCCCACCAACACTTGTTTGCAATCTTCTTAATTTTCCCATAGCGTTTACCGCATTTTAGCATCACGTATAAACTGTTTAGTGTTCTCTTTTAACTGTTCAGTCTTATCTTTTCCCAACCAGAATGAAGGCTGGGCAGGGATTTTTGTCTGTTTTGGTCACTGATCTTTTCCTAGTGCCTAGATTGTCTAGTAAATTGTTAAGGGAGGAAGGAGTGAAGGGAGGAAGGAAGGAAGGACAGACTCCATTTTGTTAGAAGCCCTAAATATTAGATCGAGGTTGTTAAGCCGAAAGCAATATAGGTCCACGTTGTATGGGGGAAGAGCACCAAATTATCAGTGAAGGAGGTATTTCTCACTTGCCAGTTGTTTCTGATTGAGCTCTATATGAGTGGTCTGCAGTGCCTGTCAGATTGATTAAATGACTTCCCGTCTAATCAGCTCCCCATCAGTTACTTGCTGTGTTCTCACCTGTCCACCATATTGAATGGTGCACGGCTCCCTGTGGCTCCTTGTTGGGCTTTCAGAGCCATGGGTTTTGTGACGTAAAGTTCCAGGGAGGGTGGAAGGCGAACATATCCTATAGAGGTTGAGAGAAGCTCCTTACTGGTGGCAAGGGTCCCCACTGTAAGTGTCCCCTGGAAGCCAAGGCCTTCTCGGGGGTACTGGATGATGCCAACCCGATGTGGAAGCTTTTAAACCATGACACCTGATCTAGGAACCACTGCGGCCCATGGTGCGAAGGCGGATCCAAGGAAGATGTGGGTGGGAAACTGTTGCTGCCCATCAGCCGTATCCTCTGCATTAGCATTCAACAGCAGTGCTGGGCATTAATGGGGGAGAGTCTGTGGTCATTGCCAGGCCCATGATTCCCTGTGAATACAGTCCTTAAAGCTATCCTATAGGGCGGATTAATGGTGAGTTCATCCCATTGATGTCTTCCAGCCATCAGTAGCTCACTCTTCTGGGTACCCATGCTGCGCTGGTTGACATCCTCATGGGCTGAGTTATTAAAAGTCTTCGATGTGGTTCCAGAAGGCAAGGGCCACATGGGAGGGTGGTTCCTCTGGGTGAAAGTGATTGTAGTGGTTTTACCACACGGTCACAAGTTCTTTGACACACTCCCCATCAAGAGGTGGGGTCTGTGTCCCCTGCCTTGAATCTGGGGGCGCTCTGTGACCATGGTGTACCAACAGAGAAAGGTGAAGCGATGCTTAACCTTTCAGGGTTAGGTTATTAAATGTCAACGCTGCTTCCGCCTTGCTTGTGGAAACACTTACTCTTGGAGCCCCGGGCCACTGTGTAGAGTCTGGCTATCCTGAGATGGCTATGAGCGGTCACATGGAAGGCACTCCAGATGACGGTCCCAGCCGTACAAGCTCATCCTTCCTGACTCGGGCACCAGATGTGTGAGCCAGGAAGCCCCCTGGAAGTGAGTCCTCCAGACATTGTGGAGCAGAGAACCTTCCCCACTGTGCCCTTTCTGAATTCCTGTCCTGCAGAATCCTCGAGCATAATCACGTGGATGTTGTTTCATGCCACTGTGTTTTGGGGTAGTTTCACAGCAATACATACATAACAGGAAAAACGGCATATGGGAAAAACACCAGCTTTGGAGTCAGGTATAGACAAGTTCAAATGCCCTCTCCTACTCAGCTAGCTCTGTGACCTTGGACAGGGTCTAATACAGCGTTTTTTTGTTTTTTTTTTTTTTCTGTACGCGGGCCTCTCACTGCTGTGGCCTCTCCCGTTGCGGAGCACAGGCTCCGGACGCACGGGCTCAGTGGCCGTGGCTCACGGGCCCAGCCGCTCCACGGCATGTGGGATCTTCCCGGACCGGGGCACAACGTGTCCCCTGCATCGGCAGGCAGACTCTCAACCACTGCGCCACCAGGGAAGACCTCTGATACAGTTTTAAAGGGGAGAATATCACCTATATTTCAGGCTGACGTGTGGATTAAGTGAGGTAATACATGTACAAGTCTTATCATGTATTAGGCTTTTGAAAAATAAAATCTTAGTTTCCCTCTTCTTCCCTTCCCTTCCCTTCCACCCTGGGGAGAAGAAAACAGTGTAACCTATGTGAGTTTATCCAATGCATTTTGTGATCCCAGGGTGGGTCACTATGCATTAGAGCTGTCAGATCACTTGTCCCACTGCCCCGCCTGCCTCCCCCCCCACCCCCCCCCCACCCCGTTCCTCTAGGCAGGGCCGGCTCTCTACAAACTTGAGCTTAACCCAGGGCCTGGCTCAAAACACTCGCTCTGTAAATGTCGTCAAATTACCGTGTTGAAGAAATGTCCACAGGCAGAAAGCAGAACCTGTGTATATGACTTCACTGTGGGGTAGGGGTGTATGAGGAATTATATCTCTAAGAATTGAAACTGATTTTTAGAAGTCAGACTCTAGCACTTGATTGCCAGGAATCAAATCCTGGCTCTGTTCCTTACTGGCTGTGTGACCTTAGCCAAGTTGCAAAACCTCCCTGTGCTTAACATCTCTCCATCTACAAAATGGCACCTACCTAAGAGGTTGGTTGTGATGAGTACACACTATGCATGAAGCACCTGTAACAGTGCCTGCCTGGCTCACAGTAACAAAGTAACGTTGCTTCTCAAAGTGTGGTCCATGGACCAGGTGAATCCGTAACATCTATGAACTTGTTAGAAATGCAGGAATCTCGGACCTCAACACAGACCAATCAAATCCTAATCTGCATTTTAACAAAATCTCCAGGTGATTCATGTGCCTATAAAAACTTGAGAAAGACCACCTTGGCAAGCCTTAGCTCTTATTATGGTGTGGAAAAGAATTGTCATGCATGGGGAAAACCCCTTCCTAAAAATTGTGTGTTGCCCCACCATGCAGGGGTTTACAGAGTGAGGTGACTTTGGGGATTAGGCCAAGCGAAGGACAATGCCAAGGGCCGCCACACACTTGGCCAGCAGAATCTTCTTCCCTGGCCCCGCTACACTCCACCCTTCAGCCTTGCCTCTCTTCTCGATTTCAGGCTAATGCACGCCTTGCCACGTGGCTCCTGGTTTATTTCTGGGCCTCATTCCTCTCTGCAGTACAAGTGCGGCTCAGTGTTCAGTGCGTGTTCCAGATGAAGGGAAGTGGTATCGTCTGCCATATCCCATGCCATGGAAATTTACTTTACATTGTCAGAGGCACCCTCCTTTGTTATCACTGTAAGTGCACCTGTAATTTGATCTCAAACCAGCTGCCCATTTAAAAAAGTATTCCTTCGTGTAAAGCCGGAGACAGCCCCACAGTTAACACCTCTGCCACTCTTGTGCAGAAATAACGATCGTGGCCTATTTGTGGACTGGTTCTTTTTAAATTTTCATTAGAGTACAGTTGATTTACAATGTTGTGTTACCGTTAGGTGTACAGCAAAGTGAATCAGTTATACATATACTTGTATCCACTCGTTTTTAGATTATTTTCCCATAAGGTCGTTACAGATTATTGAGTAGAGTTCCCTCTGCTATACAGTGTTGGGAAAATAGGAAATCAATGGATTCTGCATTAGGAGTCCTTGGGCCCCTATGTTGTCGTTTGACTGATAAGGGCCACCCAGGGCTGGGAATGCAGTTTCTTTGAGGGCATGGTGGTGGCTGGGTCTTCGCCAGGAGCAGCAGGCGGGCTACAGCCACCGCACAGCTCTCTGGACCTTGTGATGGGGTTGGGAGCCGGCGGGGTTGGGGATGTATTGTCTACTCCCCCATGGAGCCGCTCCAGCCTCTCCCTGCCCCATGGACTCCCCCTCACCTCCTTTGCTCACAGCCGTAGCCTATTAAGTAAGACACCATGAGATGCCAGACGCGAAGTGGTTTGGAACAAAAAGGGAGGAAGAAGCGACAGCTTCGCTGAGGCCCCTGCGCTCATGCCGCCCCCTCCTCCCGCTGTGGTTTAAAGATTCCGTTGTGGGCACAGAAAGCTGCATGTCTTTATGTCCCCAGAGGGAGTCGTTCAAATTTGCAAAGCCTTCATCCCAGCACGCAGGAGTCCGAAGGTTTTCTGGACCAAATGATCTCCCCCAGTACAAATGTTATTGTTTTAATATAATGAAAAATGCAGTGACATCAAGGGCTCACAATAACCTCCATCATTCATCCTTTTAAGCCCTGCAAGTGTATTTAGTAAACGGATAGAGTAATCAGGGAGCACAAGGCAAGCTGCTCTATTATTGAGGTTATTATGGAATCGGCAATGTTTCCCTTCTTATTATAGTTTTCCAATTAGTGGGAAAGCAATGGCAATAGCCCAGCTTGGGGTCTCCAGGGAGATGCCTGAAATTTTGCATGGGACTTAAAGGGGTAGTAGGAGTTATCAGGGCTGCGGACTTGTGCTAATCTTTCCTTTCACCAAGGGATTAGGTGGAGAATTGTGGATTTTCAGTTTTAATCAGAGGAGCTGCTGGAACTTTCATCACGGCTCTGAATTGTGCCCGTGGCTCCTTCCCTCTCTGATGGAACAGGTTCACTGGATCCTTTGTGTGCAGGATCTAGGATTATCAGGGCTTTCTGGAATTGGCAGCCACGTGGGCAGCTGTTTCCTGCTCTGCGTCTGAGGAACCTTCACTCCACTCCAGGCTCTGTGCCCCCCTGTTCCTCCATGGGTGTGTCCGAGGACACCATACTTAGCTGGGCACCTCCCCTGCTCCAGCCATCCTGGCCAACCCCACTGCCTGTGCCCATCGTCTTCCCCGGAATGATGCGTCTCCTTCCTCTCGGGCCTCTACTAATCTGTAAATAGATCCTTGCTTCTTAAAAACTAGAGTATGCTGACATCCGATTATAAGAACAGTTCATTTTAGAAAATGTTGATAATACAGAATATAATATAAACCACCATATATCCCACTGCCCCCAAAGGTAGTCATTTTTAGCTCTTTAACGAGGGTTTTCATATATGAATATTCAGTTACTTTCCGCACTTGACAGTGTGCCATGAGCTTTTCCTCACGTCATCAACAGTTCTTCTACGGCAGTGTTCTAAAGGGCAGAATGGTATTGGCTTGGCCAAAAAGTTCATTCGGATTTTTCCATAAGATGTTATGGAAAAACCTGAACGAACTTTCTGGCCAACCCAATATTTTATTATATGGATATCTCGTTATTGTTTTAAAATCAGTTCCTTATTTTGGGCCATTTAAGAGGCTTCTAAGAGTTCTCTCATATAAACTATGCTGTGATGAATGTCTTTGCACATATCTGTTATTATCTCCTTAAGATAACATCTTAGAAGCAGAATTGCTCTGTTAAAGTGCATGTGGATCCTGAGGGGTTTTGAGCGATATTGGCATTTTAGGTTAAATAAATATTGCTCCAACTTCCGTTGGCCCAGCAAGCAGTTGTACTGTTAGGAGTGCACCCTAGTTTCACCAGGATAAACCTGTAAGTTTGTGAAGGGCGGGAACCACGCCTCCTCCTTTTGTCCCTGCACCAAATGTGGGGCACTAGGTCTCTTGCCCAGCTAATCAAGGCTGGACCAGGTGAGGAACTCACTCTCAGGGTTGTACAAAGTTCAGGGTCACATCTGGTCTTTATTTATAATACTGATCATTTTTATCTGCATGGAATTTTGGGGCATCAATTTTGATTTTTTAAATAATATTGCATTAAAATATTATTTATCTCGATTACTAATTTTGGGCACTCCCTTAAATTTTGCTCCCAAAGTGAATGCCTCGCTCCCCTCACCCTATTCCTGCCCTGTGCCAGCTTTCAAGGTCTTCCCCAACCTACTGTCACTTTCAATGCAGGGCCTTGACCGTGTTGTCCTGCCTGAGCTGACCATTGGCCGAGCAGTCAGCCGTGTCTCTCTGGTCCTCTTTTTGCAACTGTAAATGTGTCCCGTCCCTTGTAGATGTAGCTGATGAAAATGAGAGCTCTAAGGTTGAGGTCATCTTTGCCCCACTTCCCTACTGGGTGTCTGATGCTTCAGGAAGGGGAATCACTGATTCAGAGCAAGAGAATGAGAGCCACACTTCTTGGTTCTGGGCTTTCCATGCGCAGAGGTTTAATTCTGGCCAGGAGGTTCAGGAGCCTCCCAGCGATCCTCCCTTCCTTCCCCTGCTTTCTAAATCCACAGGCATCCTGCCCCATGGTCTCAATTAATGGTAATAATTATGACAGTAATAATAGACACTGTGATCAAGCACTTACTGTATGCTCAAGAGAACACAGCCAGGAGGAGATGGGAGTCCTCATTTAAATGCAAGTCACCTGGCCATGGCAAATTGATGGCAGATTATAGCGATTTCAGCTCTGGGCTTGGCCTACTGTGTTCAAAATCTAATTTGGCCATTTTCAAGGTGGGTGACTTGGGGCAAATAACTTAAGCCTTCTTAAGCAAGCCTCAGTTTCCTCAGCTATAAAATGGGAATAACAAGAGTGGCCATCTTTTTTTTTTTTTAATTTTTATTGGAGTATAGTTGATTTACAGTGTTGTGTTAGTTTCTGGTGTACAGCAAAGTGATTCGGTTTTGTATATATATACATATTCTTTTTCATCTTTTCCATTATACGTTGCTTATTACAAGATATTGAATATAGTTCCCTATGCTGTACTGTAGGGCCTTGTTGTTTATTTTGTAGAGTAGTTTGTATCTGCTAATCCTAAACTCCTTATTTATCTGTCCCCCCACTTTCTCCTTGGGTAACCATAAATCTGTTTTCTATGTCTATGAGTCTGTTTCTGTTCTGTGAATAAGTTCATTTGTATCATATTTTAGATTCCACATGTGATACAATATTTGTCTTTCTCTGTCTGACTTACTTCACTTAGTATGATAATCTCTAGGTCCATCGTTGTTGCAAATGGCATTATGTCATTCTTTTTTTATGGCTGACTAGTATTCCATTGATGTGTACCACATCTTCTTTATCCATTCATCTGTTGACAGGCGTTTAGGTTGTTTCCATATCTTGGCTATTGTAAATAGTGCTGCTATGAACATTGGGGTACACGTATCTTTTCAAGTTAGTTTCCTCTGGATACATGCCCAGGAGTGGGATTGCTGGATCATATGGTAGTTCTATTTTTAGTTTTTTAAGGAACCTCCATACTGTTTTCCATAGTGACTGTACCAATTTACATTGCCACCAACAGTGTAGGAGGGTGTCCTTTTCTCCACTCCCTCTCCAGTGTTTATTATTTGTAGACTTTTAATGATGGCCATTCTGACTGGTGTCAGGTGATACCTCATTGTAGTTTTGATCTGCATTTCTCTAATAATTAGCAACGTTGACCATCTTTTCATGTGCCTATTGGCCATCTCTATGTCTTGTTTGAAATGTCTGTTTAGGTCTTCTGCCCAGTTTTTGATTGGGTTGTTTTTTTGATTTTGAGTGGTATGAGCTATTTGTATATTTTGGAAATTAAGCCCTTGTCAGTTACATCGTTTGCAAATATTTTCTCCCAGTCTGTAGGTTGTCTTTTCATTTTGTTGATGGTTTCGTTTGCTGTGCAAAGGCTTATAAGCTCGATTAGGTCCCATTTGTTTATTTTTGCTTTTATGTTTTGCCTTGGGGGACTGATCTAAGAAAATACTGTTACGATTTATGTCAGAGAATGTTTTGCCTATGTTTTCTTCTAGGAGTTTTATGGTGTCATGTCTTATATTTAAGTCTTTAAGCCCTTTTGAGTTTATTTTTGTGTATGGTGTGAGGGAGTATTCTAACTTCATTGATTTACATGAACCTGTCCAGCTTTCCCAACACCACTTGCTGAATAGACTGTCTTTTCTCCATTGTATATTTTTGCCTCACTTGTTGAAGATTAATTGATCATAGGTGTGTGGGTTTACTTCTGGGCTCCAAGAATGTCTGTCTTACAGGTCATGCTTTGCCAATAGAGTACCAAGCCCAACGTTCAGCACACAACAAGTGGTGATTCAGTGTCAGTGTGGCAGAAGCAGTAGTGATCCTCCAAAATCTGTTCTCTCCTTCTTTTATAGTACCAGAATCTCCCATTTTTACTAGGCATATGGTCATACTGAATAAAGACACCTCTTCACAGCCCCCACCAGTCAGTGTGGTCACCCTACTTCTAAGCCTTTAGAGAATTATAGGCTCAATCCCTGCACAGAAGGGGCCTTAAGAAATCATCTTAGTCTTTTTTTTTTTTTAATATTTATTTATTTATTTGTCTGCACCGGGTCTTAGCTGTGGCACGCGGGATCTTCGTTGCAGCACGCGGGATCTTTGTTGCGGCACGTGGACTCCTAGTCGTGGCATGCGAACACTTAGTTGCGGCATGTGGAATCCAGTTCCCTGACCAGGGATCGAACCCGGGCCCCCTGCACTGGGAGCGCGGAGTCAGCCACCGGACCTCCAGGGAAGTCCCTCCGTCTTTATTACACAGTGTGTGTGGTCTGAGGCCCGGCAGTGCAGCCGTCACCCGTGGGCTTGTCAGAAAAGCAGTCTGAGATGCTGCGCAGCCCTGTGGAATCAGAACCTGCATTTTTACAAGATCCCCAAGTGATTCCGGGGCACCCTAAAGCTTGAGAAGACTAATCTAGTCTAATCCTTAGCTCTGCCTCTCCCTCCCCCATTCATCACCTCTGCCATCTCTCCATTGCACCCCTACCTGCTCTTTCTCCCTCTCCTTTCCCCCTGGTGGCCCTCCTCCCGTATGGGGCAGAGAAATAGGACAACTTGATGCGATGTTCTTGAGAAGTTGCTTGCTTGCTTACCTAGGCTCTCAAGGTGCTCCTGCCTTGCCTCACATTCTGGATGTCCCCATACCACCAGGCTTGGCCCTGACTTACAGAGGAATGGTGGTTGCTTATGTGGAAGCAGAGTCACCAGCTTCTGCAGGGACTGCAGCATCCTCAAACCTGCATGAGAAGAGAACATGTCCCTGGTGGGCCCTAGAGGACATACTGTCAACATAGGCGCTGGGCATGGGGATAGGCCTGGAGAGGGAGCTCAGTGAACCAAAGAGCTAGGATAGCTGAGTGACGACAGCACGGCACTGATGTCACAGCAGCCAATCCTCAAATCTGCAGACAGGGACCCAGTAGATCCTGTCAGAAAGGCCAACAGGTGTGGAATTATTTTTTCAGAGTTTGCAAAAGTCAGCTTGCTCCAGACTTAAACTTCTGCACACTAGCCTTCAAATTCAGCTTTTTCAAAGATGGCAAATGTTAATTGAGCTCCTACTGTAGGCTGGGCAGTGTGCAGGGTTGAGGAAGTGATGGTTCCTGTCTTCCTGTTCACAAATGGAGACAGAGACACTTGTGAATGCCTGGAATTGAAGAGAGCCTGAGCTGGAGCTGTGGTATAGACACGGAGAGGACAGGAGAGATGAGGCTGGCATGGGGGAAGGTGGCCCGTCCGCTGGCTGTCAACCCCTAGGCCGTCGGTCTTGCTTCTTCCCTACTGACGTTACCCTAATATTGTGCAGGTATTGGGTGATCATGGCCTTCAAGGGAGTGGGGATGTATGCAACTTCGGCAACTTGAACAAGTTAATAGAGAAAGGGAGGATTTTACTTTTTCAAAAACATCACTGTTGGAAGTAATCAGGTTCCTTTTTCATCTGTTTATGTCTTTTTAAAATCTATCTCCTCCCACTGCAGTGTAAGACCCTTGACAACAGAGATTCTGCCCGCCTTGCTCAGAGCTGTTCTCCAACACTGTTGGGAACAATATCTGGCCCGTGGTAGATATTCCCATGAAACCTGAAGACCCACGCAGTCATGCAGCTCATTTCAATTCAGCAAATAGTTATTGATCTGCTGTTGTGTGCCACACCCTGTGTTGGGCCCTGGGGATACTGTGGCAAACGGACACACACAAGAAGACAAACGCAAAGCACTACAAGTGCCGGGAAAGCCCTGCGATCCTTTCGTTAAATCAGAGGTGCTGGGAGAGCCCTCCCTGAGGCTCGAGGCAGAGTGAGAATTACCCAGATAACTGGAGGTGAGTGGGCAGGAGGGAGAGTGTTCCAGGCAGAAGCAACAGCATGAAGACTTTGAAGAGAGAGGGGACACCGTGCAGGTCCCAGAGCCTGAAAGAAGGTCAGAGCTGTAGGAGGATGGAGTGAGGAGAAGACGGGTGACGTGAGAAGGCAGAGGGGGCCAGGTGGACAGAGACGACAGAGACAGAAGGGAGAGCAGGTGGGGGGAAGGATCCAGACCAGGGCTGGGTGACCGTGGAGGTCCACGCGGGGGCACACGGCAGAGCTGCGTGCTAGGCACTGCAGGTGCGCGTGCCTCAGTGTTGCTGAGACCTGACTGCACGGAGTGCTTCCCCCATCGGCCCAAAGCCCACCGCTGAGTGAGGAGCGTGGATTCCATGCTTGGCTGGAAGAGCAGTGGCGGGAGAGTCACCCCAAATCCAACAGCACCACCGGGAGGGGCTTTGGGGCAGAAACGGTGATGGTGGTGGGTTGCTATGGAGCGGAGCTCTGGCAGTCGAGCTGGCCTGACAGTATGGGCTTTTTAAAAAAAAAATTTTTTTTTAATTAATTAATTTATTTTTGTCTGCGTTGGGTCTTCGTTGCTGCACGCGGGCTTTCTCTAGTTGCGGCGAGCGGGGGCTACTCTTCGTTGCGGTGCACAGGCTTCTCATTGCGGTGGCTTCTCTTGTGGAGCACAGGCTCTAGGCGTGACGTCTTCAGTAGTTGTGGCACGCGGGCTCAGTAGTTGTGGCTGGTGGGCTCTAGAGCACAGACTCAGTAGTTGTGGTGCATGGGCTTAGTTGCTCCGCGGCATGTGGGATCTTCCCAGACCAGAGCTCGAACCCGTGTCCCCTGCACTGGCAGCGGATTCTTAACTGCTGCGCCACCAGGGAAGTCCTGATAGTATGGGCTTTTAAGGAAATGCTGCATTTAAAAAAAAAAAAAAGAAAAAAAATATTTATTTATTTTATTATTTATTTTGGCTGTGCCAGGTCTTAGTTCCAGCAGGCAGGATCTTCATTGCAGCATGTGGGATCTTTAGTTGTGACATGCAGGTTCTTTAGTTTCGGCATGGGGACTCTTAGTTGCGGCATGCATGTGGGATCTAGTTCCCCGACCAGGGATTGAACCCAGGCCCCCTGCATTGGGAGCTCGGGGTCCTACCCAGTGGACCACCAGGGAAGTCCCAAGAAAATGCTGTGTGTATTCCTTATTATTTTATTGACATGTGCCTTTAATTTTAATTAAAATAACAGGAAGGAAGTATCTGAGGCTTTTCCTGGGGGCTCTAAGCCCTGCAGTTAGCCTTGTGAATAGAGCTGTGTACACTTTCTTTCCCTGGGTCTTGCTCAACTGATGATCTTTGTTGAAAAATGCTTCTCGCTCTGGCAGGACTTGCTATTTCAACTGAACTCAAGAAGTATTTCTCGAGCACACACTATATCAGAAGGGTTACAGAGGTAAATGAGACAGTCCTGGCTCGGGGGACCACACCGTAGGGAAGAGGTATGTAATCACCAGAACTGTGGTGCAGGGAGGAACTGTGTGCTCTAATGGGTTTAAGTAACATGCTTAGAGGAGTGGGGGACCTGGGGGCAGGGAAGGTTTTGCTGAGGGGTGACTCTCGTACTGATGCTTGGAGGACGGATAGGCAGTTGAAGCGGAGGGAACAGCATAAGTGAAGGACCAGAGGAGTAAACACACCCCAGTGTCAGAAGCATAGAATGTGTGCAGGGACACAGCATGAGATGTGGCAGTGACCCCCTTGTGATAGCTTTGCACTCTGTGTTCAGGAGTTAAAACTGCCTCTCGAGACAGTGGGGAGGCATTGAAGGAGGGTAGAGACACAGTCTGACGTGTGCTATATAATGATCACCTTTCTCATCAGAGGGAGGATTGGAGAGGCAAGAAGTTGGAGATACGATGGGGCAGGGGACGGATGAAAATTTTAGTATATGGCTAAGCAATTGGAAAGGACCAGTGGGTCTGGAAAGGAAAGATTAAATACTAGCTCTACAAGAGAGAGGTGTTTACCAACCTCACCTGAAATGAAGCTCACAAATAATCTAACCAACCTACTCTCGTAATTTCAGAAATTGTAATACACTAAGTGTAGTGTAAAGGAGAAACACCAAGAAAGTCATTTATAATCAAATAACATGCATTTCAGTATGAAGTAGTCAGATATTCTCACCCACACTAAAATCACTGTGGAGGTGACAGTCACAAATACAACATGATGTGAAGTGGAGCTCTTTACATGCGATTTGAATACCTTGAGGGGTTTTCTGAAGTGCAGGACAGTTCTTGGAGAGCCAGTGATGTAGGGGAAGAATCAGTGGATACCAAGGTGGACTGGAAAAGCCAGGGGAGGATAAGGGAAGGTGTTAAGATGCCTCTGGCTTTCTAGTCTAGGTGACCGGGAGGAGAGCGCTGCCTCGCCAGAGGCTGGGAACTCAAGAATGGAAGGTTGGCGGGGTGGCTCCCGTGCAGGTAGAGGAAGCAGGTCAGCATTGACTTTGGGAAAAAGCTGGGTGTGAGATGCGCAGTGGACCTCTCTGGGTAGGGCTCAGGAATTTCCCGGAAATCCATGAGCACTCCCTCTGAAACAAGAGGTCACTGAATTTGGCAATAAAGCAGTAGCTTGTGATGTGAGAGAGCCGAGGTAGTTACAGTAGTGAGGGATGAAGCTAGAGCACAGATAAAGGATGACATTAGCGGTTAAGGAAGTAAAGCAGCAGGTTTTGTTTTGTTTTGTTTTGTTTTTTGCGGTACGCAGGCCTCTCACTGTTGTGGCCTCTCCCGTTGCGGAGCACAGGCTCCGGATGTGCAGGCTCAGCGGCCATGGCTCACGGGCCCAGCTGCTCCGCGGCATGTGGGATCTTCCCGGACCGGGGCACGAACCCGTGTCCCCTGCATCGGCAGACAGACTCTCAACCACTGTGCCACCAGGGAAGCCCAAGCAGCAGGTTTTAAGCATTGTTGCAAGGAGTGGTGAGTGGGAAACTAGTTTGGATACAGAGTGTGTGTGTGTGTGTGTGTGTGTGTGTGTGTGCGCGCGCGCGTGTGTCTAGCGTTAGGGGTGGGTGGCATAGAGAAGGGGACTTACTATTCATTTGGCATGTGTTCTATTTAGCATTTGGAGAATTATACCCTAGCCAGCATTTTATAAAATTTGTTGAATTAATAAAAAACAATATCAAGGCTTTTTTTTTTTCCTTAAAAAAATTTCAAAGGCATCTGGCCCCGTGTTCCTGGTACACATCATTACCACTTGATCATTGTCAGTTGAATCTAGGCGTTGACTGGCCTTCCAGTGAAACGGAGGTAACGTAGTTAAAGGATGTGTTGGCAGTTTAATTATTGTTTTCTAATGACCAAGCCAAAGGATCTCCTGGGATTGGTAGGAGATTCTGTTGGGCTAAGGCTCCTTGGAGAGACAGTGGGCAGATCACAAGTATTTTTCCATTTGGACATGGACAAAGAAAAATGTGATTTTTTTTTTTAAAGGTCACCTGCCTGGTACCAGGACAGAAACTCACGTAGGTTTTAGTCCTGAGATTAGTAGAATAGGTAGAGGCTGACCTTTGAGCTCATTCAAAGGCAACATAGCCCCCTAGCCCCTCCCTCTGAGCCCTCGGTAGAAAAATTCTTCTAATCCCATTTTATAGCTCTGACCTGCTGGGCTTATTACCTTGGTCTTCTCCTATTCACCCAGTTGTTTACTACAACTGAATCAAGCTGGTGTTTCGATAATAAACTCCAGGACAGGGAGAGTTTTCAAATTTGGTGTCTTTTTCCCTAATGTGGTTTTCATTGATTCCGAGAGTTGTTGGAACAGCAGTGGCTGGTTTACAATTCCCAGGCAGGGACTGAGGTGGTCTTGTGGGCTGGTGTGCGAGAACACTGTCTCCCTTTGTACAAAGATGGCTTAGGTTTCTTCACAGCTTCCTCTCCTGCAACAGCTCAGGAAGCGTAAATGGATTGGGGGATGGGGCATGTGTCGAATGGAAAGGTTTTATAATTTCAAGGCAACCAAACAAAATAGATCCTGCAGAAAGGTTTTACCTCGTCACTAGCAGACAATAGGATTTCTCACCTACAGATGGTGAGGAGAGAAGAGCCTAGCGAGAACATTACGTAGAAATTACTTGTCAAGTTTGATCAATTCAGAGAAAATCCAAATCCCCTTTGAAAAGGCACAGTTGATATTCGAGGATTAGTGGGGGATGTCCTTATAGATCCATTGTTTGGCTAAACGGTCTGCATATGCAGCTTGTTTGCTAAATGAATGATACATTTGCATCTAAATGGTCCAGAAATAATTTGATTCTGCTCTAGACAGGGTAATAAACAAGCCCCCTCTCCACTGTTGCACTTGTGAGCGGGCTGGGAGTGTGGATTCCTCTCTTACTGCTTGGACTGTGCTATTATTTGACAAGGCACTGGGGAAGGAGTACATGAATCTATTAAGGAGAACCAATCTCCATTATGCGCTGGGATTTGAGGGAACTGGCAGAGGAAGCTTTCATAATGTACAGCTTTTGGTCTCCGGCTGTCTGGGCAAAAATTAAAAAAAAAAAAAAGAAAAAGAAATCAGAAATCAGAGTCGCTGCCACTGTAGCAAATCTGCCTTGTGCGTTTGGGGACAGTGTGAGGCGTTAATTACCATCTGCGTGCTGCTTTTTATGAGAGCGTTAAGTACCTGTGCCTCCCATCCAGCACCTGAGTGAGTATTTAGAGCACACATGTGAACGTGGGACCCAGGATCTGCGTTCAAGTTGATACTGAGGACTTTAGCTACTAAGTGGACACAGCCAGGTATTAGGATCACACAGATCGTTCCCTCCGTGTCCAAGCTGATGAGTTCCAGCTCTTAATTTGGAAGGCAGGGAGCTTAACGGCGGCACTGCCAACTGCTAGTTTCCATTTTGCAGTTATGTCGTGCCTGTTATGTCAAAACTGTGACTCTTTATGGCATCCTTTCATGAGATTTGTGACGTTCTGTTCTTTCAAAGGCTCCAGGGGGATAGCATACCTCGATTTAAGAAAGCTCAATCTATTAAATCCAGCTTCGCGTGAGAGAGATAGAGAAGTACAGTTACTTCGCAGAGGACGCACAATGGGGTTCTTTAAGTAGTAAATAGTATGTGTGGCACTTAGCATGTGATTTAGTCCATTGTTTCAGGAATAGGTCTATTGGCAAAATGCAGTCTACTTCAAGGATTTTGGTGCTTCTTACTTCGGGTTATTCACCCCTTGTTTCCCAGCCCACACCGGCACTGGGACAAGCCAGAACTCAGGCGATCGGCCCAGTGGTAGCTGCTTTGAATCCCCAGTTGTGTTCCTGGAACTCTAAGCCTCTCATTCTTTACTGTGACGGGTAGTGTAAGTTGACTTGTGTAGTACAGATTCCAGTCCCTTTCAGTTTGATTTCTGGAGCTTAGAGAGCGTGAAAGCTAAGACCTAGTTTCCCTGGCATTTAGAACTCCTCATATGATTTAGGGATTTGATCTCCCGGCAAGCACAGCGGCAGGGATAGCTGGCCTTTGTAGGGGAGGAAAACTACTTTCCCTCTACCCTTCTGAGTTCTTAGCTGAGATCCCTGTAATAAAACACAGATGGACAAGAGAAAAACAAACAGCAGTTTATTAACATGTACACCTCATGTATACATGGGAGACACCCAGGAAAAGTGAGTAACTCAAAGAGGTGGCTTAGAATTCAGGCTTAAAAACCATCTTCATAGGGACAGGGAGAGGCGGGTATAGGCCTTTGCGGTGGGAGGGGGAGAAATTGACTTTTAGGAACGATGAATGGACCCTTAGAAGCACAGATGGGAGGTGTGGTAGTTTGTGATGAAGTTGTCTGAGTGTGGTGCCGACTTCTAGTTCTCTCTCCTGTGATGAGCCCATCTTCCCTGGTTGATGAAACTCCTGGGGAGGGGATTTATGACAGTTGAGTTCCTTCTGAAGGATCTTCTTTAGGCAGATAAGGGGAGTTCAGAGAAAGCCTTTCCTTGTACAATGTTTGAGATTTTCCAAGTGCCTAGGGCTCAAAATAATCAATATACCAAAGTGGCATATTTTGGGGTGGCATGTCCTGAACTCCTATAGTCACATTTTGGGGTGCCGTATTCTGCTTTGGGGTGCCTTCACTCTTCTGAAGCAGCTGTGGCAGAGTTTCTGACCCTAGCATCCGGCCTCCTAGCATCAAGGTATCGAGAAGCAGAAGTCAACACAGTGGTATTTCTGCTGGAAGAATTCTGTGCAGTGGCTGGGTGTTTTCTCTGGCTGCTCTGTCCCTGACTTTGGGACTCTCTGGCCTGCCTGTGAACTACCTCATGTATTTTCTGCTTAAACTAGCTGCAGTAGATTTTATTGTCCACAACTAAAAATCTTGCCTGATATACTCCCCCATTCCTGTGTGTCCTGGGTGGTTCACACTCAGGCCTCTGGTGTACAGCTGTGCAGGTGGGGCACTGCACAACTCCAGAGGGCAGCATTCACCTAGGCTGAACACCTTCTCCTTATGAACTGTTCTCCTGCAAGGCTGTTGTCGGTCTCTAAGCTCTGCTGCTCCCACTGCCTTAGTTTGGGCCTCACTCCACAGCTGGTACTGTAGCCACCCAAGTGTGAAGGGAGAATTTTCTACAAAGATGACAATTCTTTCAGCCCACATGACCTTCTCCAAGGAATTAAAACTCTTTTAGTCTATAATTTCTTCTGTCCAGACATTTAGAACAAAATTTTCCTGGGCCTGGAAAATTGTATTAGTCATGTGTTTTATTTTTTATGATGTTTTGACATCTTGGGGCCTTGAGGACCTAGGAGAGGGACAGCCCCTCCTAAGGTTAGATAGATAATTCCTAGAGAGAGCAGACAACTTGCCTGAGAGCAGGCCCTTGATATGCAAACCAACCAATCCTGAATCCACACCCCTACCCTCCTCCTTTTATCAGGCCCCTGCCCTAAATCACCCCAGGGGCCAAGTGTCCAGCAAATAAGAGACAATCCTTGTAGCCCAGAGGCCACTGGGCTTCAAATACCTAACTCTAAACCTGCTCAGTGTTTCCTCTGCCTCACCCATTCCTTCTCAAAAAATGTACCAATAATATTAGGCTTTTGCCCATGACGCTTTCCCCTCACTCCTGCCTCCTGATCAGCCCTGGTGCTTCCTTGTGTGGCTCTGTGTGGCATGGTGGGTCCCCCCTCCTCTTGGGAATTATAAATAATAAGCTTTTCTTTCAAAGGTAGTTGTCTCTGTGTCTACCATCTTATCATATCTGATTAAAACAAATCCTGGGCATCTTAAAACACTGGGAAGGAAAATATTTGAGTGGCACTAGATAGTATTGTATTCCAAAGTCTTTATGTCTTATGACAACCTGGATTTCCCAAGACAGCACCCTTGTATTTTGATTGTCCTCTGCTTCCGGGAAGTTATTTAAAGAATTCCCCATCAATGCATTCCCCCTCATTGTTATAATGAAGCAGTAATCCTGGTGTTTTGGACAGGTCACTGACCATCAGACTCAAAGTCCCCTTTATCATTTACTTCAGAGAACCTAGGAGCTATCATGAGTAAGGCTCTCTGTGGCCTTCTAGAATCTCTAGCTCTTCTAGAATTTTGGAGGTGAATATATAGATTAAGATTCCAATAAGACTCTAACTTCATTCTTATATCTGGAAGAAAACTCAAAATGCCTTTAGAGTTTATAGTTACTCTACCAAGACCCTAAACAATTACGGAATCTCAGAGTGATAAAGGATCCTACAAATTACCTAATCTAGATATCTCCTCTATTACTCTCTTCATTATTCAGTGCTTCTTCATCCAACTCTCTTCCCATTGCATGAATCCTTTCTGTCATTTCCAACATTTGATCATCCCCTTGAATCTGTATTAAAGTTCATTGTTGTGTATTCCAGTGCCGGAGTTGACAAACTGTAGCCCATTGGACAAATCCAGTCTGCTCTTTGCTTTTGTAAATAATGTTTTATTGGAGCACAGCACACTCATTCATTCATGTATTGTCTGAGGCTGCTTCCACACCACAATGGCAGAATTAAATAGTTGCCATAGAGGGCATATAGTCTGCAAAACCTAAAATATTTATTATCTGGCCAGCCCCTGTCCTAGCAGATAGAATGGGCTGGAGTCCTGGACATTATTTGTAAGTTCTTCAGGGACAATGTCAAGTTCATCTTCCTCCATGAAGCATTTTTTAAAATCATATAAGCTTCCATCAAGCTCCTCCTCAAACCATGCCAGTTAAAGTCTTTTTTTTTTAAGTTTATCTATTATTTTATTTTAGTTTTGGCTGCATCGAGTCTTCGTTGCTGCACGCGGACTTTCTCTAGTTGCGGCGAGCGTGGGCTACTCTTTGTTGTGGTGCGTGGGCTTGTCACTGCGGTGGCTTCTCTTGTTGCAGAGCACGGGCTCTAGGCACGCGGGCTCAGTAGCTGTGGCTCACAGGCTCTGGAGCGCAGGCTCAGTAGTTGTGGCGCACGGGCTTAGTTGCTCCGCGGCATGTGGGATCTTCCCGGACCAGGGCTCGAACCCGTGTCCCCTGCATTGGCAGGCAGATTCTCAACCACTGCGCCACCAGGGAAGCCCCAGTTAAAGTCTTGATCATTTCATTAGCTCTTTATTATCTAAGGCTGTGTGTTTCTACTCGTCTAGGCGTGGAGAGCCTGTTTGCTCTAGAACTATCTTTTTAGGAATATCAGTGTAAGCATGGAGACAGTGGCTCCTTCTAGAACAAATTTATTTACATTCCTGGGTAGTAAAAAATAGAGGTATTCCCTCCTCAGAGAGATTTGCTTATATTCCAGAGTAATAAAAATAATCTCTCTCTCCAGAAAGGAGGAGGGGCAGGTTTGCTAGCAACCCCGTATAAGATCAGAGTCTCCTGATCTCAGGGTTCCTCTCCCTAATTCATCCCCACTCTGTGCACAGTCAACACCTGTTCATCGTTCTTTCGGAATTGGGGCTCAGGGAACCTGGACTAAAATGTTCTTCTCACTGTAAACTGTAAATCTTCTAAATCCATCTGGGCTCTTTGTCTCCTTCTGGCCAAATCTATGGATGCATGTAATCCAACCCAGCCACTGCTACTGGGCTGCTGCTTAGCAACTGCTGGACCATTTGAGAGTTGCTTTATGCACATTTAAATGCATTTATTTTGGCTCCTTGAGTCCACTAAGACGTTCCTGCGGGCAGGGACCAGACCCTCTTTTCCCTTTGTATCCTCCAGCAAACCCAAGGTACATAGGCATTCAGTAATATTCTTTTGCTTAGGCTGAAGGCACTCCTACATCCTGTCCTGAAGCATTCTTCTTAATGGCACATGAAGACTTGTGACTATTTCTAAATTGCCATGGCTTCCCTGTGCCCAGGTGCCCCTGAGACTCTGGGATCTCAAGCCGTCCTGGGCTTGTTAAGAAGCAGAGGCGAGTTCCAGCCCGCCAGAGCCCACCCAGAGAACAGCCCACCGTGGATGCGGCAGCGAGGCCTAGGGAATACCGCTCCACCAGCCCTGTGGCCGGAGAGAATTGGCCATACACTCGGCTCCCCAGATTACAGGCAGAATTAGTAAGATGGGGACACTCCCCCTGAGGGCCTACTGTGGCTAGTAACCTGCACCCACAATAAAACAAACGCACTTTATAGACTCTTTCCTCCTAGGTGTGCCAGATTTAGCAAATAAAAATACTTTTTACTTTATTTACTAAGCAGGCTTATTCTCTGCCCTCTCCCCTCTAGAGCCCATTCCCCAACTGAGCCTCACCCTCAGGATGTGGCCACATCACTAAACCAGACCCAGTGACAGTGGTTTTCCTGATTCTCTTTTTTTACAGAGCACCTTTCCCGGGTTGGTGAAGATGCAGATCTGAATGTTTAGGGGATGGACCCAGAGTTTCAGGAGACCTTCCTTGCGTTTTGCTGACTAACCTCGACCTCCTGTCATTGTTCGCAGGAAGCAGGACCACAGGGTAGGTGGTGGGCTCACCTTCTGAATGATCTGGAAGCTTTTCTGTTGCAGGAAGGGCGACCCCTTCCCGGGCCTGAGAGTGGGCTCTTGTCAAACACTTGGAAATGGATTGTCCGAGGAGACACACGTACTGATAAAGCAAATGATTTTATTGGGAAGGGGCACCCGGGTGGAGAGCGGCAGGGTAAGGCAGCCCAGGAGAACTGCTCTCCACGCGGCTTGCAGTCTCAGGTTTTATGGTAATGGCGTTAGTTTCCGGGTTGTCTCTGGCCAATCATCTTGCTTGGCCCGTAGCTGGTCTGACTCAGGGTCCTTCCCTGTGGCGCGTGCATCTCTCAGCCAAGATGGATCCAGCGTGACGGTTTCTGGGAGGTTGGCAGGGCATGTTGTTTTCTCCATCCACCTTTCGGCCCCTCCTGAATTCTCCTGGTTAGCTTTCCTCGGCAGCGCTGCATTCTTCATCGCGACCTTCTGGTGAGGTCCTTCAAGCGGTTAGCATCATGCCTGGCCAAGGCGGGCGGTTTCCGTCAACGATTCCCTAACATTTCGATGTATTGGGGTGCTTGATTTCCCGTTTGATTGTGTTTTGTTTTTTAACTCTGTAATTGCCAGAATTACGCGTCAAGTCAGATGTAAAAATCAAGAAATGTCTATCTCTGTGTATTAACAAAGTTGATTTGGAACCTAGGAAGAGGCAGAGAGAAGGGAAGATTGAATTACCTCATGGATGGGTGGTAATCCATGCCCCCAACTTTATCCTTAATAGATGCTTTTCCCAGTGGCCCCCTTACAGAGGGTGTACAGAGTTTATCTTGTCTACCTCTAGGCTAGTAAGAAACTAGTTCAGTGATTTCCTTTTCTCTCGCCCCACAGGCAAGGCTTACATGGGGCTGAGCTCTGAGCGGCTCCCGAAAGTGGCTTGATAATTCGCATTCCCCACAGAGGGCCCTGAAACGGTGACCCCTGTTCAGGCATCCTGGGGAGATTTGCAGGATAAATAAATGCCTCCCTGGGGATTTGCGAGGTATCTCCCTGTCAGGGCTGGGGGCAGAGATTTAAATATGAATTACCATCCCAACCTGGCAGGGGTTTACCAGATAAGCCCCTTCTGTGCTCCTGGGGAAGATTTACACAGAAGGCTGCCTGCCCAGCCTTCTCTCGCGCCTCTGTACATACCATCTCTGCCCCCAAATGACAGGAGAATAGAGTTCCCCCTGCCAACTTGGTTTACAGGGAACCCCTACACAATTGCCGTCTGCTCTCCTTTTTGGACTCCATTTAAGTGTTTCCTGCTTCTCCATCTGAAGGTAACTGATCGATTCCCATCACCTCCTTTCCTGCCTTCCTTCCTCCCGCAGAAAGACCGGCTTTCTTCTTCAGGTGGCTTTATCTGCTCCTTTATTATAGTCTCCCGTGGCCCCTGTTAACATCAGTGTGTTCAGTTCTGGATTTGAGAATCTAATCCTCAGCCACATACGTCCAGCAGAATCCTCTGGGGGAGAATGTTAAGTCAGAGCCCTGGGTTCCACTCTGGACCTCCTGAAGGAAAATCTCTAGTTTCTGGGGCCCAGAAATCAAGTTCTGTTGATCATTTTTAAGCACACTCAAGTCTGAGAACTAACCTTGCGTCCCAGAGTGGGTTCGGGGCTGGGCCTCCCTCCCCGGCTGACTTTCCGATGGGTGAGTTTCCCCCTTCTTTAAGTGGAGTGTCTCTCTGGCACTCAGCAACCTTACTGTGCGTCTTTGAGTGTATTTTTAGGGCAAGGGCAAGTGTTTGGGACACCATGGTGTGCAGAACTGTCCCAAGAAAGGCCGTGGCCTGGAAAGTAACCTGGCTCGTGAATATTCATGCTGGCCCTGTGGTCAGTTTTGATCACTCAAATTCGAGGCGCTTTCTATAAACCTTTGTGAGAGCAGAAAACAGGTTCTGGGACCAAGAACATAGGGAAGAAGATAGAGATTAAGATGACTTGACAGGCAATAGGATTAAAACTTGCGCAATCCTGATCTTGCCAGTAACTAACAGTGGCCTGAAACTAACGAATTAAACCATGAAGGCTCCCTTGACAACTGATCTGATAGGCCCAGAAGTAAATTTCAGGGACACTGTTGTCAGGCAGAGGTAGGGGAGAGCTGAGATAAGGGGCACTGGGAGGAAGGGGGTGGGCAGTGACGGCCAGCGAGGGAGGCTTTGGTCTCTCTTCTCAGGGTAGCACCAGATGCTGAAATAGTACTGAGGGCAAATTAGCTGCCACAGCATTTATTCACCTTCAGCCGTACTTTCTCCCCTACATCCAATTATGACTTTAAAATGGAGGCAAAAATGAAAAGGGGGAGGAAGATAATGAAACATAAGTCAAACGTGGCAGCTGGTGAATTTCTGATAATTGCACTGTCCGGTATCGCGTTTCATTTCTATTCCCTCACGTCGCACAGTAGCCTATGGAGAGAAAAAAAATCCCAACAACGACAAACAACTCCAAAGGTTCGAGGAAACAATATCAAATGCAATTTAATGACATTTTCCATGGGAGACAGAGTAGAGAGAAAGTAGAATTCTAAATCTGCTGCTGCTTCTTGTCTTTAACATCATAAGAAAGCCTAGAAAATTATATACACATCAATTCAGATCAAGTAAAGTGATTCTCAATTTCCTTTCTGTGTCTCATCTCAATACCCTAAAAAAAGGTTAAAAAGGGGAGGGGAGTGTTTATAGTACAGAACTCGAGGTTAAATATTTTCATACAATATTGGAAAACACAAACCCTAACCCATGTAGGTAACCCATGTGATAATCTGATTTGGGGGAAACAAATCAACGCTTATCTACGACAGATTTCTTGGATCTCTTTTTAGTGAAGTTTTTCTTGGCTGGCCATTGTCCAGGTTAATAGACTAGAGAGCTCACCAATCCTTAAAGGAAATCTTCAGAACAAATAATCTGAAGGTCTAACAGTCTACTAGGAGACTCTACTCTTGATGCTATTTGTAGCTGAACTTTAATCGAAGCATAATTCTTTGATGTCCAGTCCACAATCCCTTCCCCTTCCACCAGAAATTGCATCCAAGTGGAGGCTTCAACAAGCCTCACTTCTTTCACTTACGTTGAAGCCACTGGGATCAGAGTAACTGATTCACTATTGACCTCAGCCTGGAGTTCCTTGTGACTTTTATCCTAGTGGGAACCATACCCTTAATTTGGAAAGAGTATTGGTCTGGGTAGGCTATGGATTGTGAACAGGCTCCTTGTTGGGTTGCAGTGAAGTAGCCAGATTAGCGCTAGGCTCTGTTCTTCATGTAACATCCCCTGATCTGTTCCCTTTTTTGTCCTTCAGCTTTGAGGATGTGAGGGTCCTATTTCTGTGGTCATACATTTTATGTGATGTTTGCAACTACTGCCCACTGTGTCATTCTCAGATGTTGGATATTTCCAATCTCTAATAGCAAAGTAAAATATTTCTTTAGGTTTTGGTCTATGTACAGAGGTAAGAAAAATGACCTATAAGAACAAGCAATGGGAGATTCTAATTTTGTAGAGTTTGGTCTTACTTTTGGGATTGGGATTGCAATAGGTTGGTTTTGTGGAACCATAATTTTTCCATGAAAGTCATCAGATAGAACTTCCCACACTAACAGCAGTAGGGAAGGATCTGGAATAGGGCAGGGAGTGCCCTTGAAGTTGCTTAGAGGCCTCAGACCCCCTTCTCCGGAACAATTTGTGTTTTCCCGAAAATTTGCTATTTGGCTAGCTTGGCTGTTATCTCTGTCCCTGTCAGTGTGGCCACCAGGATCTTGTTTCTCCTTCCAAAGTCCCCTCTCCCCACCCTGCCATGTGCATCAGAACTGTCCAGGCAGTGGTGTGCTGGTAAAGGTTTTCACAGCTAGTTCTCCAAGTGGGAGACACCCTGGCTTATAGCATTGACAATTTCCATGGGGTAAACACTGCCACCGTGGCCAGTTTCAAGCTGTTACCATGATGTCACCAAACATGGGGTTGGTAGCGCATCATTATATAGTATGTTCACCACACACATATGATCAAGGTAAATAATCTTGAGAGCATAGAAAATAAGAGTAGTGAAATAATTAGGAAGTGATGAGCTTTGAGTATTTATTACCTTCTTTTTAATAGAACTTATTTAATTGTAAATTTATATAATTTAATTTTTAATAGTGGCTGTGCTTAACAGTTTGTAAAATTCCTAAAGAATTTAACAACTGTTACACAAGCCGGCTCTAGCACACCGTTCTATCTTGGTCTGGGAAAAGAGGGAGAAAGGGAAGAAATGAAAGGGCGCATTTAATACAACTCTACTAAAAGGCCTCTGTATGCCATTCAGTATTTATGACCGGTCCTTCTGAGCCTTGGGTCCATGAATTTCTAGAAATGACATAGTTGGTATTGGTCTGAAGCCTGGACTTTGGAGCAAGACACGCTAAATTCCAGACCCAGCTGTACCATTTGCTACTGTGTGACCTTAAAAGTGTCTAATCCCTCTTAGCTTAAGTTTCTTCATGGGTGAAATTATAGTACCTGCTTCATAAGGTTGTCATGGGGATTAAATGAGATAATATACTCAAAGTACTTAGCTCACTAGGTTACATAGTAAACCCTCAATAAGCGGTAGCCATGAGTACTATTATTATTATTAACCTGATCCGTTTCTTAAAGGTCCACGATAGCCACAGGTAGTGATGGGGTCTATCGCAGCTGCAGGTACATGGAGAGAAGGATAATTAAAGGCAATCTTCTTTGCCTGGCCTGACTTCCATTCTGCACTGACCATTTATGTAGGCTCAGCCTCAAGGGCTAGCTTGGCTGTTATCTCTGTCCCTGTCAGTGTGGCCACCAGGATCTTGTTTCTCCTTCCAAAGTCCCCTCTCCCCACCCTGCCGTGTGCATCAGAACTGCTGGAGCTGCGGGTTGGCAGCACGGGTGGCTGCAGGATGACCCAGTTGTTGGGGGGAAGGGTGTTGTGTTTCTGGATCAATTATTTTTGGCAGAGAAAAGATTGCTGATGGCCATTCAGGGCAAAAGCTGCCCGAAACTAAATCCTCACTGGGAGGCCTGCCAGGACCCAGCCAGGGGAGGGAACGGGACCGAGAGCAACGTCTGCTTGGCGAAAGGTCCACTGGTGAGCGTCGTGTGGGGTTTGGGGGCCCCGTGTAGCTGCTGCAACCAGGGATTGGCCGAGGGGAGAACAAAAATGACCAAAAGGAGGGGGAAGAGGGCCTACTGGGAAGGCTTACAGGTATTCAGCTTCCATCAGACGAGACGGGGTCGACTGAACATGCTTACTTTCTTCAAAAACACGAGAGACTTCCACAAGAAGAGCTTTGGCAAAGTGTTCTGACAGCCGAATAAGAGAAGGCCATCTACCTGGAGGTAGTATGGATTTTCGTGGCCTCTTCATTCATACTGCAACGGGGCGCTGGACGCATACTGACCAGTGATAGCGTGTGTGTGCTGAATGGGGCCCTCGGAGCATTTTAGAAGTAAGGGAAGGAAAGAGGACCCTCTCAGGTGTCTGAGTGATGGGGACAGCCCTTCAGGTCAGAGGACCTGGTCGCACCCTTCAAGTTCCTTGTGTTTGATGCCGAATTGTGGTTCTGCTTATAAACTGTCAAGGGCACAGAGGGCTCTTTGCCTGATACAAACGTGCTCCACCCCAGGGAAAGGATTGGTGGATTTTATAACTTGATAATAAAGCTCTCTCAGGAGAGAACGCCCTCCCAGAGGTGGGAGATTCATTTTATCCTTCGCTTTTTCAGCTGCTTCTCTTCCCCTGCATCTTGCCCATCCTTTTCTATGAATTGCTCAACAGACGGCAAAGAGATTTTGAAGAAAGCACCAAACCCTTGAGGCCTTTGATTTTGGAGCAGGAAAAGATGGTCCGGGCTGACAGCAAGCTCATAACAGCCTGGCAAAAGAGGGTTCAACCTCTGCCCGTTCCCCCCAGCCCCGGGATCAAGCCAGAGGACACATGGCGTGGTGGTGCCTCCAGCCCGGCGCCCTGGCCTTCGGGGGAGACGCCATCTCCTTGTGTCCAGGCAGCGTGGCCCCTGAGGTTCCTGGGAAGGTGGCAGACTTGCGTCTGGTTGGTCTGAAATACATACCTCTGAGCTGGCCAGGTCCCGTTCCCTAATCTGCTGTCGGCACGCATTTCAGAGTTAGCTCACTCTGAAATAGATTAAAAAGAGAAGGAAGAAATGATTTGGACACTGTCTCCTTTCAACCCCAAGAGTCTGCTTCGTGACCTTGGTGACTTTTGCTCAATTTAGAAGCAGCGGAGAAGGGAATTGCAAGGAGACGGTGGCGAGAAATCACCATTCTGACTGAATCCGATTAAAAGTGTTCTATAAAACTATACCAACAAATCAGGACAAACCTCACACCCAGATCTTGAATCACAAGATGTTTACGTAACATAATGCCCATGGCAGACGAATATCAAATACCACAAAGTACCTGAGACAAAAAAAAGAAAGGAAGGAAGGAGAGAAGGAGGGAGAAGGATAGAAAGGAGCCTGGAGTCCTGGCCTTCTGAGATCCAAGGGCCCAGGCAGAGTTCCTCGGGGAAGGGGGTGCTGCACGTGACCGTCCGGGGCCTCTGCTTCACATCTCAGCTTCCGAGGAGCAGACCTCCGTCGCCGCAGTGATGGCAATCCCGATGGCGAGGCTGCCGTTGTCGGAGAAGAGCTGGGCCAGCGAGGTGTTGAGGACGAGGCAGTCCCCGTCAGTGATCACCGAGTCCACGCACTCCAGCACAGACCTGGGGGTGGCCTCCCACTTGAGACGCCGGTGGTTTCTGTTGAGCTCCAGGCGGTAGGTGAAGCAGTCGGCCTGGGTGGGGGTCCCGATGAGCATCATGGTGGCGAAGAACTGGGGGTGCCCTGCGTGCCTCTCCCGTTTCCTAAGCACCAGCAAAAAGTGGTGGCCGAGGCAGGAGTGCATGCTGATCCAGTCGGCCGGTGCCGGGAGGTGCATGTCCGTGGCCAGGAAGACGATCTCGGCTCCCTGGAGGATGGCCACCCTATGCATCTGCCGCAGGTGGGGCACCACCACCTCCAGGTGGCCTTCCCACTGGCAGGAGAACAAGGGGCAGGTGCAGGGCGTCACCTGGGCAGCGTGGAGCCCCGCCTCCTGGTGCAGGGGGTGGTGGTGAGGGCGGGCGTGGTGGCGGAGGTGGGGCTGGCGGGCGTGGTGGCGGAGGAGTGGGGGGAGGAGGTGAGGGGGGAAGCTGCCGGGCTCCGGGGCGCTCTGGGTGACGGCGCATCGGCCGGACACATACTGTAGGCGAAAGAGAAGAACGTTAGTGGCGGTGAGATCAGTCTCTCAGCCTGGCTGAGACTCCCCCGGTGTTCAGAATGTGGAAAGCAGACTCTCCCTTACCGGTAGAGAAAGCTCTATTTCTTAAAAAAATGAGACCTGCCAGACTCTTTTCCAAAATGGCAGCACCATTCTACATCCCCATCAGGCATCTAAGAGAGTTCCAATTTCTCCACGTCTTTGTCAACACTTGTTATTATCTGTTTTGACAAATATTTTAATGAGACGGAATTCATTGTTTTGAATGTTTTGCCAGATTTAGATGCTGAAGTCTTCTCCAAGTCATTTCATTTCAGTATAGAATGTAAATTTACCCAATCGGAAATAGAAGCTTCTTCAAGAGATTCCTCCTGCAAGAAGAGATTTTCCAAATGTATTAGTATATTTAAAAAGGAAAACAGGGCTTCCCTGGTGGCGCAGTGGTTGAGAGTTTGCCTGCCGATGCAGGGGACGCGGGTTCGTGCCCCGGTCCGGGAGGATCCCACATGCCGCGGAGTGGCTGGGCCCGTGAGCCATAGCCGCTGAGCCTGCGCGTCCGGAGCCTGTGCTCCGCAACGGGAGAGGCCACAACAGTGAGAGGCCCGCGTACGGCAAAAAAAAAAAAAAAAGGAAACAAAACTTTAAAACAATGAGGGACACGGTGGATGCTTTGGGTGGTTGAGATTCTGAAAACTCATCCAAGAAAATGCAATATTTCTGCCTTTCTGATTCTTCAATTAGATACTCAGGCAATTTTCCCCTTCAAATAACTTGCATTGATGGTCATTAGTCATAAAGAACAAAGAAATCAATTTTTTTGGTGCTTTTTTGATACTGTTGATATTTTTGTGCGGGGACTGGAAGTCAATGGATTTTTCCCCCTCTATTTTATCATTACTATTATTTTTAGAACAAAATTTTGGTAAATACCTATTTGTCCTTCCAGTGCTGCCAGGGGTTGTGCTATCTGCGGTGCCCTTCTAGGTAGTAAGGCAACCATGGGACCCCGAGCTGATTGTGTGCAGCTGGACCACAGTCCCCAGGGAGGGAGCCTGAGCTATGACTCCTGGGACTTTGCCCCACCAGGCACACTTCTGTCCTGCTTTAGGCTGACTGTTCCAGAGCAACTTGCCAGGGGCTCACCACTAGGCAGCTTCCCCCCGAGACTCTCTTGACCTTTTGTTCTTCACGACAGCGTGCCCACCAGTGCCCTCAAAACGTCAGGAGCTGTGACAACACATTCTGATCAGGTATCAGTAAGCATTTACTGAGCACCTGCCATGACCAGACCCTAGAGATAGAGCTGTGAGCAAAATCAACACTGCGTTTCTCGGTGTAGGTGGTACAGACATTAGTGTGTATCTAATTAATTACGGTTTTGAAAAGGCTTCTCCCTGGCACAAGGACTGTGATTCCTGTTTTTCAGTTGAAGAAACAGGCTTCAGTGGTAACATGCCCAAGGTTACAAAGCTGGGAAGTGAAAGATGGGATTCATTTTCACGCCTCATGACTCTGAGCACAGCAACTGCCCTCCCCTCAATAATCCCACCTCCAGCTCCCTCCCCCATTCTTTGAGGTTTTTTTCTTTAATTAGTCTGTGGGATCTGGGCTGTGCAGGGGAGGTGGCTGGTCTGCAGGGTGCTCCAGGCATGAGGCGTTCAAGTGGCAGCCTTCTCTGGGCTGCCCTCGGGTTCGCTCTCCAAGCCCCTCTGGACTTCGGGTGCCTTTGGGCAATTGCCTCACTTCGGTTCCTTCCCAGCATGACCAGGGTGATGGGTGATGGTCTGTCTCTCATACTCATCACTGTTACGGCCAGTCTCCATCTCCCCGGGCTCAGAGAGTGGCTGAGAGTGGAGGCCTGGCGAGCTTCCCTTTCTTTAGAGCACCCAGGGACACATACACACACACTGGGGGCCCAACTAGCTCTGTTCTGGAGTTGTTCGCCCCCGCTCTCTCCTCCACCAGGAGCCCAGCTGACCTGGAGGGTGAGTTACAGGGCCCTTCCAGTAGCTCCTGCGTGGCAGCTACTGGGCAGCCTGTCATCACCCATCCTGCACACCCGCCAAGCCACCTGTCCCGAGGGGGACAGTGTCTTCCCCTTGATGGAAAGGCTGTGTTCCAGAATCCTGCTAGTGGTGAGTCTGACTCAGCCTTTAGTGTTAAATATGGGGAAGGGAATTAACTAGTATGTAGCATCTACTAAGTGTTAGGCGCTGTGGAAAGTAGATATTTTTTGTGTCATTATTTAATTTCTCACAGAAAAGATCAATTTTCTTACTTTTTAAAAAAGTTGAATCTGGCTTAGTTCCTACCTGCTTGCTGGTGGCTGATATCATTTAGTCAACAGGTGAAGGAGGGGGGCCAATTCCTAGGATCCCTTGGGATTGTACAAGTAGCCCAGGCTCATACACTCCACCAGCCAGATGCAAGAACCCCTCCCAGGTCCTCCCAACAGGCCCGGCAGAAGATCAGCCTCTTCTGTTTCGCTCAAGAGGACCTGGTGTTGCCTTCTCATGGAAAGCCCCAAACGCTGTCCCCTCTCCTAGCCTCTGAGAAGCCCCCCACCCTCATTTAGGTCACAGCAGTCACGAGAGAAACATGTTATGTGTGTCTTCTAGATGAAGAAACGGACACAGAGAGGTTGAGTCACTTGCCCAGGGTCACACAGCTTATAAGGGGTGCAGATGGGAATGGAGCCCAGATCAGTTAAAGGTGATATGGATCATAGCCTGGGAAGATCACCAGCTGGATGTTGGCCAACTTTGGTCTGTTCCACCGTTTACTTGTCCAGCAGCCTTGATTAAGTCAGTTGCCCCATCAGCAAAATATTTATTTCATAGGGTTGTCGGGGGATCGAATGAAACAGTGCCTGTCAAACGGCTTTAACAACCACATCAAGTATTACATCAGCAAGGCATTTCCGTTTGGACACGGTTTGGGATGAAGCGTTTCGGTGGCCTTCCCCCTCGGTCCATGGCTGCCTGCCTTGGTACTGGTCAGCTGACCCTCGCACCTGGGCAGCACTCTGGGCTGAACACAGGCCACCGGAAGGGTCTGGAGACCCCAACATAGCACTTGGCTGGGGCCTCCTGTCCGATGCCAATGCATGATGATGGAATATCCTGAAATTCCCATCTCAGAAATGGCCTCTGGGCTATTCTCTGCCCTTCTGCAGAGGCACCTTCCATCTTCTCCATCCTGTTCTGTGCAGCTAGTATCAGAGATGTGAAACCGAAGTAAGGAGGGCATGAGGAAGAAACACCTCGACCTCCCTTTCTTCCCCGACTCCAGTCACCTGCCGTACCTCCCATTGGTTAAACGCAGTCAGAGACATAGCAGAAGGAAACCCAGGCGGTGCACTCAGTGAGGGTCAGCCCCCGTTGGAAACGGCGCTTCACCAGTGAGGAGCACATGTGAAGAGGGAATGCCCACCTGTATGCAGATGGCTCAGTTCCCTCCTTTGTGATGTTAGCTGATCCCACCAGTCTGGGCCTCCTAGGCTGAGCTTCGATGAAGCTGACAGTGGGGGAGGCAGGGCGGGCTAATATATGCCCACGATCATTAAGCCGTTCGACAAGAATGGATGCACCAGCTGACACGTGCACCGCCTCGGCACAGGCTGAGAATACTGAGCAGAGTACAATCCCAGTTCCTGTCTCAGTAGCTCACTGTGATTAGTGTAATATAACACAATGCAAAAATGCAGGACCGGAGGGACTCTGAGTGTGCAAAGTGGGGGCCGTAGTTATTCTAGTCAGTGCCCAGTGCCATTTACCCTGGGCGAAGCAGGAAGGGTGATGCTCTAACAAAGTAGGCAAAAGGTTTGCTGATGGGGTGAATAACAGGTTCCAAGGAGCTTGATCTGAAAGACCATGGGATTTTTTTTTTTTTTTGCGGTACGCGGGCCTCTCACTGCCGCGGCCTCTCCCGTTGCAGAGCACAGGCTCCGGACGCGCAGGCTCAGCGGCCATGGCTCACGGGCCCAGCTGCTCCGCGGCATGTGGGATCTTCCCGGACCGGGGCACGAACCCGTGTCCCCTGCATCGGCAGGTGGACTCTCAACCACTGCGCTACCAGGGAAGCCCCAACTATGGGATTTTTAAGAAATGAAGAGTTCCAAGTGGGTGTCACTAGAGGATCTGCCAGAGATGGTGAGGAGGGGGGCTGGAGAGCCGTCGGACCATATTGCCAAAGTCTTGGCACGGAGATGACACCCAACACTCAGGGGCCATCCGTAGGAGGGCTCAAGGGACACAGCTTCACACTTTAGGGAGCCCCTGCGGGCAAGCATTATGGCCCAAGCCCACCAGCAGAGCCGGTTCCAGCTGTCACTCAGGATGGGGCAACAGTGAGTCCTGGCACTTGTCCAACCCCTGGACCCTAGGCTTGGCCATTCCACCCAGGCTCTCCCCTTGCTTCCTTTTGGCCTCGTCTTCCACCGGCCTTTCCGTTGTTTAATTGCTGCAGGGTAACAGAGCAGCCAGTGGTATAATCCAAAGTGACCGAAGTGAGTGACTATGCAAATAAAGCGGGACATTATTAACTCGCGGAGACCCCTGCGCTTGCTGTGCCCTGAGAAGGCACTAAGAAGAAACACAGCCTTAATTCTCCATCTCTTCCTGCTCTGTCTTCTGACACAAAATATGTTTCATCTAAATGAGCTTCGGCTGAGCGAGGTCACAGGGCTGCTGGCAGGGAGAAGGGATTCTTTTAATTGGCAAAATGCTAATCGTTTTGGAAAATGAATTCTAATCTTCCCATCTGATACAGCGGATGTGTGAGTAATTACTTTCCTTCACTAAACCGTTAATGCAACATTAGTGATTACATTAATTAAAACTCTTACAGGCTGATAAACCCCTCAGTCAGTCTGAGGATGTCTTCCTTCCATTGGCCATATTTAACTTCCCATTTGGAAGAGAGATCTTGAATCAACCTTTAGGATAATTCGCAAAATTGGGTTTAGAAACGTTAGGCTTTATGGACTGGGTATAATTCTCTCCCCAAGCATTAGTGAGACCATTTCCACTGAGGGTGTAATTGAATTTAAAAATGCCTTCCTTAATTTCATCAGCCACACTCCCATGGTTGGTAATGGCTATCCCTACAAATCCTGGCATCCAAAGAGGAAACCTGCCCCTGGAAAACCACGTGACCCTTTCTCCAGCATCTGTTCCCTCTGGTCAGTGAGCTCATTTGGAGGACTGCTCTCTCCTTCCACTGGATTCCAGGAACTGTGCCATGATAATTAATGCATTTCAGCTGAAGGCAGATGTTTTGCACCCAATTTCAAATGACAGGCATGTGCGGGACTTCCCTGGTGGTCCAGTGGTTAAGACTTCTCCTTCCAATGCAGGGGGTATGGGTTCGATCCCTGGTCGGGGAGCTAAGATCCCACATGCCTTGCAGCCAAAAAACCAAAACATAAAACAGAAGCAGTATTGTAACAAATTCAGTAAAGACTTAAAAATGGTCCACGTCAAAAAGAATAAATGCTCTGAAAAAATAACGACAGGCATGTGCTTTGAGTTTGCCCATGCCCTTATTTGTGAGAATTAATGAAGTGAAGCTTTCAGTACAGGGGGGAAGGGGAAAGGCAGCGATGCTATCGATGTATCTCACACACAGGAGAGAAGAGCGGGGAGGAGTAACACTTAAGGGCAGGTATCAGAACGTTGGGATAAAGTCAAGGATGGAACTTAGTTGGGAATCAGGTCTGCAAAGAAGGGAGGCTGATACGACCCAGCAATCCCACAACTGGGCATATACCCTGAGAAAACCATAATTCAAAAAGAGTCATGTACCACAATGTTCATTGCAGCTCTATTTACAATAGCCAGGACATGGAAGCAACCTAAGTGTCCATCGACAGATGAATGGATAAAGAAGATGTGGCCCATATATACAATGGAATATCACTCAGCCATAAGAAGAAACGAAATTGAGTTATCTGTAGTGAGGTGGATAGACCTAGAGACTGTCATACGGAGTGAAGTAAGTCAGAAAGAGAAAAACAAATACCATATGCCAACACATATATATGGCATCTAAAAAAAAAGGTTTTTGAAGAACCTAGGGGCAGGACAGGAATAAAGACACAGACCTACGAGAGAACGGACTTGAGGCCACGGGGAGGGGGAAGGGTAAGCTGGGACGAAGTGAGAGAGTGGCACTGACATATATACCCTACCAAATGTAAAATTGATAGCTAGTGGAAAGCAGCCGCAGAGCACAGGGAGATCAGCTCGGTGCTTTGTGACCACCTAGAGGGGTGGGATAGGGAGGGTGGGAGGGAGACGCAAGAGGGAGGAGATATGGGGATATATGTATACATATAGCTGATCCACTTAGCTATACAGCAGAAACTAACACACCATTGTAAAGCAATTATACTCCAATAAAGATGCTAAAAAAAAAAAGAAGGGAGGCTGGAACCTAGTTGGGAATCGGGTCTGCAGAGAAGGGTGAGTATCTGTACCCGCTCCAGGTCCCACTCTGTAGTCTTTAAAAATCCCCTCCGTTTCTCAGAAGGACGGTCAAGGCTGAAGGTATAGTGTTCCGCATTCCATTTTCCTGGGACACCCACCTCTCCACCCCTCTTCCGCAAAACCTAGCATGACTGTGTGCATATGAAACCCAGGAGGACTCTGGAAAGCTTCCAGCAAACAGTTGAGAAATAAGTTACACGGAGATAGGAAACAACGACGGGCCTTTTATTGCCTGGGATAGACTGTCTTCCTTAGAAAATGTGTCTCATGCTCCTTTCCCCCCAGACGGTTATACTGAGAACACAGAATGAATGAGAGCTTCGTGTGGGCAGCATAATGTCTGTAATTTTCTTTAAAAGGCTTTCATAGAGAGAATGTGATAGGAATGTGTACATTTTTAACCTGCACTCCAGGGGCTGTCAATTCCCTAATCAGGAATTCTCACTTCAAGGTGATCGCCTAACATTTTATCTGAAAGACCACACTCCAGAGATAACGACTACAATTGCTTCAATTAGCACTCGGATTTCTGATCCACACCAGATGCTGCTAATTAACATTTCCACAGAGGTTTCCATTGGTGAAATTAGTAGTTTGTTCCTCAGCATAGTAGATGCTAGAAATGGACTCTCCTTGATGAAATTCCTGATTTTCAAGCTACGAAGATTGTTTAAAACACTTCAGAGGAATTCCACACTTTAGGGACGAGCCCGGGAGCTTGTTCCCTGACTATTCCTGCCTCTGGCCACTGAGTCAAGGACTTACCGTGGTCTGGTACCATCTCTAAGAGTATCAGAATCTTGCTCCTGGTAGATCACTGCATACAAACTTTCCTCACTGGCAATTAAAATTTTATGTAAATTGAGCAAGGAGACACTTGTTAGCAAGCACACAGAAGCCTTGAGTCCTGAGCGTTATATGCCAGAAATAAAAAAGAGGAAAGTGAGTTATTACTGTGAAAAGAGGAAGATAAAAATGTGGGTGGATCAAATTTTTAGAACCCAAGGTCCATGGGTGAAAAACAATGAAAGGGGTTCATACAGATGTCTACACCGGCACTGGTCCTATGGTCTCAAAAGGCTCGTGACTCAGCTGGTCGTCTTATGAATTCAGACCCTGGCTGTGTGAGAGGCTGGGAAGAAATGTGTGGACGACATTGTGAAAACAAAAAATATGACTCAGTCCTCAAGCACCCCAGGCCTTTCTTTAGTTCCTAGATCCTGGCCCATTACCGCCCAGCATGCCTCCATCATGTCCCAACTGGTGTTGTCACTTTGAGACCATCAGCCCCTGTAAGATGGGGATGCTGCCTCCCTCCCTGACCTGAGAAGTCAAGCAGTGGTCAAGATCTGTCCGTACAATTCATTTTTTAATTTCAACTCGTTTTGAAAATCACTAGTGCATGGCTTTCTCTTCTTAGCTAGGTTGGAAGTCAGAGGGCAGAGTTAGGGTTTAGTTTGCTCAGTGCTTAGCCCCGTGATGGGCAATGCCAGCACCGTGCAGTGTCTGGCATCTACTAGACTCTCCCTGAGTATTTGTTGCTTGAGTGAATGAATGAACGATTCATAAGTGGAACCGTGTCCTGCACTATATCCATGGAAAGGCTGCTTGTCTTCAGTCAGAGGCTCTGTTCTCTACCCTTCCTTCCTGTAGACATATGTGTGGCGTGGTGTGTGTATGTGTATGTGTGCGTACGTGCACGGGAGTCCATAGCTGTTGGCTTATCAGGTAGGTCTCCTGGTGGCTCCTCACCCAGACCCCGACAGTGATGGGACAGTGGGACCTGACCAGGAGCAGGACACTGAAATGTACCCAGCTGCCATCATGGAAAGTCAAATAACAGCCTCGAAGAAGGAACTTCTCATGCCAGCGAGGTACTTTCTTTGCTTTTACTTTGTATAGAGATTATTCGGAGTCCTAGGCATTCCCTTTATCAATAGCAGATTGTTTCTTACAATTTGTTTGGGAAGGACAACCCTGGATCCAGCAGACTGTCTTAGATTGTCTTAATCTAACCCTCTTAGATTGGGCTAGACCCGCTTTCCCCTCTGGCACTTCGGCAGGACCAGTGACCTAACTAAGGGTTGGATGCCCCCATACTTCCAGTTTCTGTTAACAATCAACAGGAAGTAACTTCAATCCAACCAAAGATTATGGGCCCTCCCCCAGTTTTCCCCTTCCCCATAAGGTGGGGGGACTAATGGGTTGTGCCCACCCAGAGCCCTGAACTGGCCCTTCCAGACCATACTCCAGATAACTGGGATCCTGGAATTCCCTACCCAGTGGCTCTGAGTCAGCTTCTGGGAGCCTGTGCTATTTCTGGGATCCATTATCCCGAAGGCGGACCGTTAGACATGAGGTGTGGCCCATGGGGGACTATTTGGGGCTTGGATGTGTGGGCTAGGGTGTCCACTTGCCTTTGCCTGGGACTCATTTCAGTGCAGCATGAAGCCTCATTAGGAAGAAAGTGAGACGGGTTGCAGACGGGGGGGCTGTGGCCATCCAGATCGTTATGAAGGGTTCATTATTAAAGTAGGAGGGTACGCCGTAGTTTAAGTGTCTCTTACCTTGATCTTTTAAGTGTTTAGACATGCAGTGTGTGGGCTTCCGCCTTCACTTTTGCCTAGAGCCCCGCAAACGTTAGGGGCGGGCCTGTAGTCAAACCACACAGCAGAGGAATCCTGCTCATTTCCATTTATTCTTCGACTCTGCCTTTCATCTGCGAGGTTTTGAGATGCTACTGAGTTTTGTGAATCTCACCGATGAAAGACCTTTCCTGAAAAGCAACTTCTTGAGTAGTCAGACTTTTATATCTGCAGCTGGCAAGTGAAACCCAGGGTCTGTGTGAGCAATTTAAAGGTTAGGATTTGATTAGCTGAAGACCTGTTAACTGCAGGGATGTGGGTAGGATTCCTTAAGGACCCTGGGGGTGACTCAAGGGTGGTGTACGTAGCATGCTGGGAGCAGCCTCACCTGATCTGGATAACCTCGGGTTGTGGGCAACAGTTTTGCTCATGTACCTGGTGTCGCTATGGTAGGATCTGGGGCCGTAGAGTTAGGGAGGGGGTGGGTTGCTAAAATGATTACACATGCAAATGCAAACTTCAGAAGCAGATGTGTTGGCAGGCTACGAGTGGACAGCGGTATGTCCTGGGTGGTCTGAGACATTCTGATGGCCAGGCTGCCCCAAGGCCACATGCCACCCTTGTTTGTCTGGTTCTTTAAAGACATTGTGACCAGGAACTCCACAAATTCAGCTCTCTCCACCAGGGCTCTCAACCCTCCCCATCTCCCACCCCCGGGGTACCCTTTGGCCTGGCTAAGTTGTATTCCTCCTTCCAGTGTTCTGTACTGACTAGGGCTGCTCTGTCTGCTGCGTGTTCCTTTATGACACATAGCACACTTATGTGTTTTGCTGCTGGACCGTGATGTGAGCTCAGGTGGTTGAGTGTTGCATCTGTTTCTTCCGTGCTGTATCCTCAGTGCCGGCAGTGCTTGGAACATGGTAGGAACCCGAGAAATATTTGTGGAGATGATGAACGAGTGAATCCTCTCCATTGAGCTGTCACCCTAATACAATCCGACCACTTCTCACCATCTGCCTGCCACCACTCTAAGGCAAGTCACCCTTACCGCCTTTCTGGGCTACTGTGATAGCCTCCTGACTAGATGTAGTGGGTTGAAAGGTGGCCTCCAAAAGGTGTCCACATGGTAACCCCTGGAACTGAGAATGTGACTTTATTTGAGAAAACGGTCTCTGTAGATCTAGATAAATTAAGAATTTCAAGATGAGATCGCCCTGGATTATCCAGGTAGGCCCCAAATCCAATGACAAGTGTTCTTAGAAGAGACAGAAGAGGAGAAGACACAGACACAGACGAGAAGACCATGTGAAGGTAGAGGTGGAGGTTGGAACAATGCTGCCACAGCCAAAGAATGCCGGGAGCCACCAGAACCAGAGCAAGGAAGGATTCTCTCCTCGAGCCTTCAGAGGGAGCATGGCCCTGCCGACAACTTGATTTTTACCATTTTGGCCTCTAAAAGTGTGTGAAAATAAATTTCTGTTATTTTGAGCCACCAAGTTTGTGGTTTTGTATGGCAACCCTAAGAAATGAATACACAAGTCTTCCTGCATCCATTCTTGGCCTCATACAGACTGTAACTTTTCTCACAAAATCTTTTAGTAGTTTTCCATCAGTATCAGAGTGAAACACAAACTCCCTATCCATGCCATCAAGAACCAACATACTCTAAAAGACATACCGATGGCCAATAGGCACATGAAAAGATGCTCAACATCACTAATTATTGGAGAAATGCAAATCAAAACTACAATGAAGGGCTTCCCTGGTGGCGCAGTGGTTGGGAGTCCGCCTGCCGATGCAGGGGACACGGGTTCGTGCCCCGGTCCGGGAGGATCCCACATGCCGCGGAGCGGCTGGGCCTGTGAGCCATGGCCGCTGAGCCTGCGTGTCCGGAGCCTGTGCTCCGCAACGGGAGAGGCCACAACAGTGAGAGGCCCACGTACCGCAAAAAACAACAACAACAGAAACTACAATGAAGTATCACCTTACACCGGTCAGAATGGCCATCATCAAAAAGTCTACAAATAATAAATGCTGGAGAGGGTGTGGAGAAAAGGGCAGCCTCCTACACTGTTAGTGGGAATATAAATTGATGTAGCCACTATGGAGAACAGTACAGAGATTTCTTAAAAAACTAAAAATAGAGCTACCATATGATCCAGCAATCCCACTCCTGGGCATATATCCAGAAAAGACGAAAACTCTAATTCAAAAAGATATATGTACCCCAATGTTCATAGCATCATTGTCTACAATAGCCAAGACAAGGAAGCAGCCTAAATGTCTATCAACAGGTGATTGGATAAAGAAGCTTTGGTATATATACACAATGGAATATTAGTCATAAAAAAAGAATGAAATAATACCATTTGCAGCAACATAGATGGACCTAGAGATGATCATACTAAGTGAAGTGAGTCAGAGAACAGTATCATATCACATATATGTGGAATCCAAAAAAGTGATATAAATGAACTTATTTTCAAAACAGAAATAGATTCACAGACATAGAAAACAAACGTATTGTTACCAAAGGGGAAAGAGAAGAGGAGTGATAAGAGTTTGGGAATAACAGATACACACTGCTATATATAAAATAGATAAACAGTAAGGACCTATAGCACAGGGGACTATAGTCAATACTTGTAATAACCTGTAATGGAAAAGAATCTGAAAACGAATATATATTCTCATATGTATAACTGAATCACTTTGCTGAATCACTTTGCTGTACACCTGAAACAAGCACAACATTGTAAGTCAACTATACTTCAGTTAAAAAAAAAAGAAAAAGAACCAACGTCCTCTGACGCCCAGCTAACTCTCTGCCTTATCTTTTCCCCCCTGCATCCCTTTGCTACTCTGCCCTAAGCACATCGGCCTCTTGCTGTTCTTCGAACACGCTGTCTACACACTTGCCACAGGGCCTTTGCACTGTCTATTCCCTTTACTTGGAACAACACCAGCTACCCACATGGCTCACTCTCGCACTTCATTCACGTCTCTGCTCCTCTACTCTGAGGCTGTCCTTCACTTATCTGTTAAAGAAACCCTCTCAATCCCCTTAACTCTGCTTTATTTCACTTCCTAGTATTTTATCAGTTCTATACAATTATAACATTATATTATAGTATATATAGTGTAGGTCATATATTTATTTGTGTACCGTCTGTCTTCCCTACTGCAATGTATATTTCTTGGGACTAGGAATTTGGTTGTGTTCACCATTGTATCTCTAGAACATTATCTGATACCTAAAAGAGCTCAGTAGGTTTTTTTGGTTTTGAAAGAATGGATAAATTCCTTTGGGTCTTAAACTTTTCCATCTTAGAGAACCTGGGTAAAGTGCACTTGTCACTGGGATGTTGATATGACAGGGATTCTCCCCACTCCCCGCTTCCTCCACCCCCCGCCCCCAGGTCTCCCCATCAGGGTTTTGTCCAACTCTGACCTGGCAAATTTCTCATAGCTTGTGGCTGCCGAGACCATGAACTTCTGGTGTCTGTAGGGCACTAGGGCGGCACTGGAGAGCAGTGTTCACTCATGTGCGTCCCTGACTCTGGGTGTATCTTTGACCTGCTTATTTGCGGATTCAAAGTAAAATGCAGCAAAAACAAACCTGACCTCACTCTGACCAGACTTTGACCCTGAACCTGTGCTTGCGATCAGGCCTAGCTTACTGTGTAAATATGAGGCCTGGCCTCTAGGACTTTCAAGCCTGTCCCATCCTGGTTCCCAGTCTGTCTCCAAATCTCCCAGCACTGACAAACTCATGCCTACACACCTCTATTCCTCTAAATCTTCTAGGCCCAAGACGACAAGGCTGTGAAAGAAGCCGGGGGTCCCTCTCTGTCTGCTTAGGACCTCTGCTCAGAATTCTGGTTTCCTCCCTGAGGACTTGGCTGAGGACCGCCTCACTGTCAGGAAACACCGTGTCTGCCCCCGGGCGTGGAGGTAGCAGTCTTTCCCAGGATGATTGTCAACTTAGTATCCATGTACTAAAACCAGAGCTGCACAGATCTAGAGCAGAGAATCAGGTCATTTCACACACACACAAATCCATCTTCCAACGGCAGGCTTAATTCTCAATAATCATCCTTAGCAAATTAGGCCTTCCTATAAGCCCATCCCTAAAATAAGAAGCATGTCGTTTGACCAAGCGTAGATGGAAAGACAGTGCTGCAGAGTAGAAAGAAAACATTTTTGAAGTCAGACCCACTGGGGTATGAATCCTGGCTTTGCTACTAAAAGCTGTGAGACCATGGACTCATTAATTAACCTCTCCATACTTGTTTCCTCCTCTGTAAAATGGGAGTTGTAATATCTCATAGGGTTGAAGTAAGGACTGAATGAAATACAAAGTACATTGTATCATGCCTAGCCCAGAGTAAGAAGATGTTATTACTGTTATCATTATCACCGTCATCACGATTGTTATTATTGTTATTGAATAGCTAGCTAATTGAGATGTAAGCTAAGGTAATTCCCCCTACATAATTTCTAGACACGTAACTGAATTGGATGGAATCATAAAAACACCAGAGCCCTTCCAAATCTCTCTTAAAACCTCCCTGACAGCTCTCATCCAAGACCAGTGTTTTCAGTAGCAGAAAGCCTTTTACTAAATCTTTTCATCTCATCACTGGCCAGTGGGTGCTGGCTGCAATGTACAGAGTAATTTAATACACGTAAGGAGCCTAGCTTAGTGCCTGGAACATAGGACGTACTCAATAACTGATTGCTGTTATTTTCATCATCATCATTGTTTTCATCATCTACTAGCATTTTGGTCAGTGCAGCCCCGCTAGAAGGTTCAGGTGATCCTATGAGCAGGTCTGGTCATTGGCCCTCCCGTGTTCCCACCATCGCACCCCTTTCTCCTCCACTGAGCAAGCCTGTCTCCTCGGGCCCCTCATAGTGGCTGGGCCTGAACAGCAGTGCTTCCCCTAAGACCAGCTCCCCCTGCTTAGGAACCACATCCTACTTGCTGTCTTTAAAATGTGTTTCCCGAGAGAAGTTTGCCCTGTGTGTCTGCCTCCCAGAGCCTCCTATCTACATTGCCCACTGCTCACCTGGCATATGGCTGGTAATATGTAGTTGACAAATGAAAATTTGGTAAAGGCAATAGTATTCATGTTGATCTGAACCATCATTATAAATAACATCTAGGGGCTTCCCTGGTGGCGCAGTGGTTGAGAGTCCGCCTGCCGATGCAGGGGACACGGGTTCGTGCCCCGGTCCGGGAAGATCCCACAGGCCGCGGAGCGGCTGGGCCCGTGAGTCATGGCCGCTGAGCCTGCGCGTCCGGAGCCTGTGCTCCGCAACGGGAGAGGCCGCAGCGGTGAGAGAGAGGCCTGCGTACAGCAAAAAAAAAAAAAAAAAAAAAAAAAAGCATCTAAACATCTGCCATGTGGAAGAGTTCCTGAAAAAACAAAGGCATGGCCATAGTGAAACAGATCAGTACGGCTGTTTGGCTTAAATGAAACAGATCAACAGCACCAGGTGCTGACAAGGATGTGGAGCAGTTGAAACCTCAGACGCTGCTAGTGGGAGTATAAATGGGTACAATCACTTTGGGACCCCTTCTTTGGCAGCATCTGCTAAAACTAAATGTAGGCCAGCCCCTTTGACTCAGCAGTTCCACTCCTGGGCATTTACCTGTTGGGAAACAATTCTCTGTTGGGCTCTTGCATTTCTGTACACCTTGTAAGCAAGGCATTGAATGTCCTTTGTTCCAGACTATGTTTTCAAGGCTGTTTGTATACTGAACAGCCTTGAGATACAGAGCTAGTGTCTCCCTAGCAAAAGGCAGATTTGCTTACAGTCTTGGGACACAGATATTGTATCTCCCTCCAGAACTAAAGGCAGGCATGCTTACTGTCCATTATAAAAAAATGTGGGTTCCCCAAGCATTTGTAATACACCCTACTGTGTGTGTGGGCATCATTTGTCCCTTTCTGCATTAATTACCCTTCAGGGATTGGGTCTCAAAGAACTGGTGCAAAAATGCAGATACTCTGCCTGCTGCTCTTGCTGTGGGTGAGAAACGTCCCTTCACCTCTGACCCAGGAGTGTTGTGTCTTCTGCCAGCATCCATGAAATGGGCAGGCTACTTTGTGAGCCTGTAAATTGAGTAAAATCTCAGACGCATCTTGGTTACATTCAGACCCTGACAGAAGTGAGCATTGTGTGATCAAAAAACATACACATGGATATTTATAGAAGGATTAATTCATAGTAGCCAGAAGTCTATAAACCACCTAAACGTCCTTTCAATGGGTACACTGTAGTATATTCCCACAATGGAATGCTACCCAGCTATCACAAGACAATGAAAGACTGCTACACATATGGCTATATTTCAAAAACATGTTGATTAAGAAAAGCTAGACATAGAAGAGCACATACTTAATGATTCTATGTGTATGAAGTTCAAAACCATGCATAACTGACCTATGGTGACAGGTCTGAACAGTGGGACCTTTGTGTGGGAGCATATTGACTAGGAAGGGACATGAGGGAACCTCTTGGTGGGGGGAGATGGAAATATTTTAACTTTTGATCCAGATGGTGGTTAGTTGGATGCATATATATGTAAAAATCTGTCGGGATATATACTAGAGATTGTGTACTTCACTGCACGCTATACGTGAAAGAAGAAAAACCAAACAACAAACAAAAAAGAAAGAGAGCGGTAGAGTGGGTGTGCATGGCTGTTGTCTCCAGGTCACTGTTAAATGGGCCTATCGTACGGGGCTTAAGGCAGAACCCAGAAAACCTTTTCTTTTATGTCCCCCATGTGTTCATTTGATCCTCTAGTGATCTGGTTGCCTGGGATGCTAATAACTAGGGCAATCAGAGGACGGGGATGGGAGTCACAACAGGGACAGGCTCTGAGTATCCAGGGAGAGTTAAGAGTTCCTTGCTCTTGAAAGGTGGGGTCTGGCTGATACTCCCAGGGAGACTGGAAACCAGAGGAAAGGATTGAAGGTATTCACAGCTGTGCCTGGAGTCTGGCAAGCCTAGCCCTTTGGTCCTTGGGGCAGAAGGCTGTTTCCTGAGACCAGATTGGGGGCTAAGGACTGAAACTAATACCACAGCAGGACCAAGGATTAGAGGAGACTAACCCCTGGCTGCGGGCTGAGGCCTGGCTGAGTAAATGTCTCCTCCTGTCTCTGCAGGGAGGCTCTCCCCACCCCTGCTGATGGCTCCAAGTCAATCCCCTTAAGTGAGGTGGGGGCCGGTGTCTCATTGACTCTAAAGCTCTCCCAGTAGCTGCGTACATATTTAACGCAAATCTTAGTTAGGCTTAAAGGGGAAGACACGGGAAAGCAGAAAGGAGAATTGCTGCCCCCTGGGCTTGGGAGGTTAGCAGTCTGGCCAGTCCCTAATAACTCATTCATCCAATATTCATCTTTGAGTTATGACAGTCACCGTGCGTCTCTAAGGAACATGTTTATTAGTGTCCACAAAGATAATTAGCCCAACGTACTTCAAGGCAATTGAAATTGTCCCCAGAGGTGTATTTCTTTACAGAATTCACCGTGGCTACATTTCAACATTGGTCCTGTTTTGGTCCCGTTTCCCCCATTGGAGGGTGCTCTCTTTCTACAAGGGTCCCAAACTCTCCAGCTGGCCCAAGGGGAAGGAGATGGTCCCCGGGCTCTGGCTCCGCCCTCTGCAGGCTAGGATGGCAACAGCCTGAACAGCGCCTGCAGCGCGGGTCCCCTCTGGGGTCACCCCAGGAGGTTGGGATGGCTTCCTATTTCTCTGCCATTCCCAGTGCTCTCAGGGGATGTTGTAGAAGGGAAGGCACATGCCCTGCACTTGTATAAATCTCCTATAGTAGCGGTCCCCAACCTTTTTGGCACCAGGGACCGGTTTCGTGGAAGACGATTTTTCCACCGACGGTGGGTGTGCGGGGTAGTTCAGGCGGTAACGCGAGCCATGGGGAGTGGCAGGTGAACCTTCGCTCGCTGGCCCGCGCTCTCCTCCTGCTGACCAGTACCGGCCCGCGGCCCAGGAGCTGGGGACCCCTGTCCTATATCATCTCTTGCAGTTTCATAAGGCACAAAACTCTCCTTTCACTGTTCCGCTGAGAGTGGGCTAGACCCGTCGTCCTCAAACACTGCAGCGTGCATGTGAATTACCCGGGCGTCTTGTGAAAGAGCAGACGGCGATTCAGCAGGTGTGCGCCGGGGCTGAGATTCTGCGCTCCTACCTGGATGCCAAAGCTGCTGGGTCACAGACCACACTTTGAGGTGGAGCAAGGGGCTAGGCCCACTCTTCCCCGCCTGCTTAGATCCTACTGGGCATCTCTTTTGGAATCAAATAGATGGTCCTTAAGGACCTCAGACATTCCTCTTAAGTCTCTGCTTCTTTTTTTTTTGTGGGCCTCTCACTGTTGTGGCCCCTCCCGTTGTGGAGCACAGGCTCCGGGCGTGCAGGCCCAGCGGCCATGGCTCACGGGCCCAGCTACTCCACAGCATGTGGGATCTTCCCGGACCGGGGCACGAACCCGTGTCCCCTGCATCGGCAGGCGGACTGCGCCACCAGGGAAGCCCAAGTTTCTAATTCTTTAACGTACTTTGAGGGCACCTTCGTAATAGAGGTGATCTGGCTCCCCTATTCTGCAGGATAACGGCTTGATTTGTCAGTTGTATGGGGTGCCCAGTACCCAGACAGAGCCTGGTAACACGGGCCCACTTCACAGGAGGGGCAGGGGGGAGACATAGCTCTGAGGGAATTTTGTGTGTGTGTGTGTTATTATTTTTTTTAATTTTATTGGAGTATAGTTGATTTACAATGTTGCATTAATTTCAGGTGTACAGCATAGAGATTCAGTTATACATATACAAGTATTCATTCTTTTTCAGATTCTTTTCCCATAAAGGTCATTACAGGGTATTGACTAGAGTTCCCTGTGCTCTACAGTAGGTCCTCGTTGGTTATCTATTTCATATGTAGTAGTGTCTGTATGTTAATCCCAAGCTCCTAATTTATCCCTCCCCCCACTGACGTTTCCCCTTTGGTAACCATAAATTTGTTTTCGAAATCTGTGAGTCTGTTTCTGTTTTGTTAAATAAGTTCATTTATATCATTCTTAAAAAATTAGATTCCACATATGAGTGATATCATATTTGTCTTTCTCTGTCTGACTTAATTTCGCTTAGTATGATAATCTCTAGGTCCATCCACCTCACTGCAAATAACTCAATTTCGTTTCTTTTTATGGTTGAATAATATTTCATTGTATCTATGTGCCACATCTTCTTTATCCATTCATCTCTCGATGGACACTTAGGTTGCTTCCACGTCCTGGCTATTGTAAATAGTGCTGCTATGAACATTTTGGTACATGACTCTTTTTGAATTATGGTTTTCTCAGGGTATATGCCCAGTAGTGGGATTGCTGGGTCATATGGTAGTTCTATTTGTAGTTTTTTAAGGAACCTCCATACTGTTCTCCATAGTGGCTGTATCTATTCACATTCCCATCAACAGTGCAAGAGGGTTCTCTTTTCTCCACACCCTCTCCAGCATTTATTGTTTGTAGATTTTTTGATGGTGGCCATTCTGACTGGTATGAGGTGATACCTCATTGTAGTTTTCATTTGCATTTCTCTAATAATTAGTGATTTTGAGCATCCTTTCATGTGTTTGTTGGCACTCTGTATATCTTCTTTGGAGAAATGTCTGTTTAGGTCTTCTGCCCATTTTTGGATTGGGTTGTTTGTTTTTTTGATACTAAGCTACATGAGCTGCTTGTATATTTTGGAGATTAATCCTTTGTCAGCTGCTTCGTTTGCAACTATTTTCTCCCATTCTGAGGGTTGTCTTTTCGTCTTGTTTATGGTTTCCTTTGCTGTGCAAAACTTTTAAGTTTCATTAGGTCCCATTTGTTTATTTTTGTTTTTATTTCCATTTCTCTAGGAGGTGGGTCAAAAAGGATCTTGCTGTGATTTATGTCATGCTCTGAGGGAATTTTTAAGCACAGAATGGGAAGTTGGTTTATCGTCTTTCTTTTCACAGTATTTCAATTCATTTTTTAGGAGCGAGTTTAGCTTTAATTAATAAATTCTTCACTTTTTATGGCTGCCTGTAATTTCCTACTGTTTAGTTTAATTGGGTTTTCATGTTTGGAATTCAGAAACAGCTTCCTCCTCCGAGTTTTAAGTAGTAATACATAAACAAACAAGCATCACCCTCTCCGGCAGTGTCCGTTGATAGCCATGCCGTTCTGCTGTCACAGAGTGAACTCATTCATTCATTCACTCACTCATTCATTCAACAAATCTATATTGAGCTGTTACTGTGTGCCGTGGGACGTGCACAAGGCAAGGTGGTCCCAAACTTCACAGAGCAGACTTTCCTAGCAGGGAGAGCACGTGCTCACAGGGGTCAGCCAGGGATTTGTAGGAGAATGATCAGGGCAGTACCCTGTGCGGTGTCTTGCAGAGAGAAGCTGAGTGCAAACGGCCCTGTCTTTTCTGCTTTCTCCTTTCTTCATGTCGAACCCACGGGGAGGGGAGGGAATGTAAGGGGGAAAAGAAGGTGCCTTGGGTGGGAGGTGAGGAAGGAGCTAGAATCCGCTCTAGAATCTAAGGGTCTGGTCTCTGTATAAATTACTTGCAAAGGCAGGGGGGTTTGGAAGGACTTTGTCTTCCTCCCTGTACCTTCCCCCATTCCACCGTGGCCAAAAATTTCTTCCATGAATCTAACACTGGAGAATATGTCGGAAAGGAGATAAATTGATAATGGCACAAAGGCCTTCCTCCATAAAACACAGAAATGAGGAGTCCTCAATTCTAGCTCTGCTAACGTGCCAGCCTCCTGACAAAGAGTCAGAGTGAATGGAAGTCTCTTCAGTTCCCCCCTATTACTGGAACTCGGCATTTCCGCAGCATTTGATCTTGGCCGAGCACTTAACAGTAATTTCTTGGCTAATTTTCCCAAGTCTTAGTGGACAAGCCTTGGGATGAAACTTACATTTCCTTGTGTTGGCTAAGAAAGGAACTGAGGCGTAGAGTTGAACCCCCGACCATGTGTGATGGGGCGAGGACAGGGGCACCTGGCCATAAAGGCTCCTAAAGAAATGAGATGTGGTCCCAATTCTTCCACTCCTTCCAAAACCCAAAGCAACTCTTTTCACTTTTCCAGGTCTTCGTTTCCATAACTGTAAAATGAGAATGTTGGCACCTGCCCTCCAACTAGAGGAGAGAAAGGAGATGTGAAAATGTGTTTTAAATGGTGAAATCCATTTGCAAGAAAGTATAACATGGATGCAAATCGTGGGCTGCTTGCCCCAGTGTAATTGTCCTGGCTGACACGTGCTGAGGGCCTGGGCTAAGTGCGTTACACGCATCATCTCCTTTAATCCTCCTCTGGCTCCAGGAGGCGGGGACCGTTATCACTAGCAGTCTGCATCCCGGGAAACTAGAGCACAGAAAGGATGGGTCTCTCCCCAGCAATCCCACTCCTGGGCATCTACCCGGAGGAAACCATAATTCAAAGAGAGTCATGTACCACAGTGTTCACTGCAGCTCTATTTACAATAGCCAGGACATGGAAGCAACCTAGGTGTCCATCGACAGATGAATGGATAAAGAAGATGTGGCACATACATACAATGGAATATGACTCAGCCATAAAAAGTTAACGAAATTGAGTTATTTGTAGTGAGGTGGATGGACCTAGAGTCTGTCATACAGAGTGAAGTAAGTCAGAAAGAGAAAAACAAATACCATATGCCAACATATATGTATGGAATCTATAAAAAAAATGGTTATGATGAACATAGGGGTAGGACAGGAATAAAGGCACAGACATAGAGAATGGACTTGAGGACACGGGGAGGGGGAAGGGTAAGCTGGGATGAAGTGAGAGAGTGGCACGGACATATATACACTACCAAATGTAAAATTGATAGCTAGTGGGAAGCAGCCGCATAGCACAGGGGGATCAGCTCGGTGCTTTGTGACCACCTAGAGGGGTGGGATAGGGAGAGTGGGAGGGAGACGCAAGAGGGAGGAGATATGGGGATATATGTATACGTATAGCTGATTCACTTTGTTAAACTAACACACCATTGTAAAGCAATTTTACTCCAATAAAGATGTTAAAAAAAAAAAAAAGATAGGGTCTCTCCCTATAACTTTGGGGTTAGCAGTAGTGAAGCTGGGTTTTGACCCTTGGGAATCTGGCTTCTGAGCAGGGGAACAGAGGCCCCCAGGCCTCCTGCCCCCTCTCTGTGTGCAGCCAAAGCTCAAGTATCTGCCTGTGGATTATCTGCAGCTCGTATTTCATTTTACTCCAAGCTGACTTTTTCTTGCCATCCAGTTCAGCTCATTAGTCGGCAAGGGAGCTCAGGGACTTAGAACTAATCCTGATATTAAGTAAAGAGCAAAGCATAATTAGGAAGATAAATCTTCTGGGGGAAAAATGCATGTAACATATTCCAAAGTCAAGTGTGGATGATTTTTCCCATCTTCTAGATGATCTACACCACTGTTCTCTTTTTCTAGCCCAGATAACTATGGCTTGATGGTGGATTTTTTTTTCTTTTTTTTTTTTTCTCTGATCAGAAGGGAATGAATTCTGGTCAAAGAAATTTCAGAAAATTCTGCATAGTATAAAGAAGAAAATAGAAAACTCAGAAGGCCACTATCCTGTTGGTACCACTGTTAATGTTTTGGTGGGTATTCTTTTCAATGCCTTTTAAGCATAAATACCTAAATATTATATGTTTGGTCTTGTACACTCTTTCTTCCATTTGAGAGCTTATGGAACAATACAGTACATGTCAAACAATGTTGATTAGCACCAGCATTTTTATTGGCTCCATTGGCCTCAGAGAACTCATGGAAGACTCATATGGAGGGCGGCATAATTGGTTTTGTGCACATCTGGCTGAGAGATACAGTTGCATGCCTCCAATCATTTATTCATTCAATCAGCAGACCTGCCAGATATTGGGCATAAAAAGAAAACTAAGATTCAGTTCAGATCTTCAAAGAGTTCACTGTCTTGTTTCAGAGTCTCTGCATCAATTTCTTTTGTGGCCTAATCTCACTGTCCTCTGTTGTCCCCTCCGCCCTTGTCCACAGGGTCCAAGAAGTAGCTTTGTCCCTGGAAGCAGCCAGGCCTTGTTCACTGACCCTCCCCCCCCACCTCCAGTCCCTTCCCCTTTTTGCCTCTGGGTTTAACAGTAGCATAAAACTAATTTATAGCTCTTGCCAGGAAGAGGACAAGTTTTCATCTCAGCCCGTCATGCGAAAAGCTGTAGTACAAATGAATAATTGTTGACCCATGCTACCTATTAGAGATTGTGCTGGGGTCACCTCGTGTGTTGTTTTAACACAAGAAATTAAGAGCCCTGGCAAAGGTTTCCACGGGGACTGAATTGGTAATGAGGTAGAACATTGTCTTTGTGGGTGACCTCTCCCGGTGCCATGTTCACAGCGGGGAGGAGGGGATGGGACCTCGCTTCCGCGACCCTCCCACGAGAAGGGCCAATTCTGCCTGTGTCCACTTTTGATTGTAGGCTCAGAGCCATTTTCTCCCAGGGTCCTTATCAACCAGCTTGTGCCTGTGAAGCAACTAGAGTATGCTGGACACCACGTGATGTGTTGAAGGGGACACGCACAGAGACGTCGCTGTTTTGGCCATCAGGGGGCTTGCCAGCACAAGCCATATGTGAAGCCATATGTTTCTGTGATATAAGAGAGCGTGGAGTGATGCAGGCTGCGTTCCCTCTAGTATCAAATGGCTTGGGTCATAGGAAAAGGCTTGTGCAGGGGTTGGCCCTTGAAATGGACCAGAAATGATGGGTGAGAGCTGGATGGTGGAGGGTTGGGAAGAGAGTGCTTCCGGAGGCCAGGGAACAGCGTGAGCTTGGTGAGGAGCTAGTCTTTTCATGGACTGGTGAGGCCTTAGCAGAATAATGAGAAATAAGGCCGAATGAGAAAGGTGTGACCACATTACCGAGAACTTTGAGAGCAAGATGGGGTGGGGGGTAGCATGGGGATTCACTGTGGATTGGTTTCATATCCTGGATACATGATCATGATACACAGGGTGTACTGAATATGCCATGCTTTCTAATATTAGTGACTGAAAATTATAATGGAAATAGTGTGCATAGAGCTCTTCACACAGCAGGAGCTCAACAGATACTTAATAGCACGTTACATTATTCATTGTTTTGCCTTGTCTTCAGTCAAGAGCTACTGCCTTAAACCATCACTTTAGCATTTGAAAGTGTTTTCATGCCTAGTGTCTCAAGTACTCCTGAATATAGGGAAGGTCAAGTGCACTTGTCACCCAGTTGATAACATTTGCTGATATTCCCTACATTCTAGGCATTGGTCTAGGCCGGCAGCAAAAGACTCTGGCCTAGTGTCACAGTGGCAGGGAGGCTGAGTTTTGGTGCGGATTCTGCCCGTCCAGGCTGACTCTGGAAGATGCAGGTAGCAGGAGGGGAAAACGCTCTTCATGGAGATTGGGACATTATGTAAAAGAATCAACCAGAAAATTGGTTAAAAAAAAAAAAAAAAGGAGTTTAAGTTTCAATAAAGTGGCAGAATGACAGGAGTCTAGTTTTTTCCCAGCCACTAGGCCCTGACCTGATGATGAGGGTGGTGAGGTTACAGAGCAAAGTGGGGTGAGCCAGGGAAGGAACTATTGAGTTAATCTTTCTTTTGTATCTTGGAGTATGGTCCCTGAGCAGAAAGGAGAGTGGGAAAAGCTTCTGGATTATTAGGATAATTCTCAGGTAAGGTATTCATACGCTAGACTGGGGAGTCACATTGGCTGTCACTAGGAGCCACGGTTCATGTTTTGGGATAGGGGGTGGGCTTCTCTGGGATGATGCACTATTTTAAAACAGAGAGCAGAGACCTTGGAGAGCTTCATGAAAGTGCCCTGCTAGCTCCAGTTCTGCATTCAGCACATTGCTGTCCCCAATTAGTATTGCACTAGGCAAGTGAAAGATGGCAGAACCGGGAGTTCTGGGTTGAGCAGCCTTGGATTACAAAGCCTGTTCAGTAGAGTGTGGGCAGGGGCAACTTGCTCTTTGAAGTAGTTTGAAATGGGGACCGCACTTCATACAACTCTGACTTTCTCAAGTCACTGGTGGGTATGTAGAGGTGATCAAGAGTGTCTGTTGATTTGCCTAAAGCTGGAGCGTATGGATTTCATTTCATTTCATTCACTCACTCAGCACACTTTATCAACCATCTTCCATGTGCCAGGAACTGTGATACATCCTGATGATAAAATGATAAATAAGGCCTAGTGTCCGCCCTCTAAATAGAGGACAGTCTGATGGAAGGACAGGCTGGGAAACAGACAACTACAATACATGTGTGGTCAGTGCTATGGTAGAAATATGGCCAGGAAGTGATGGGAGCAGAGGAGAGACAAGGAGAGAAGTCCAGCCAGGGAAAGTTTCATAGAGGAGTTGATAGTTGAGCCCAGCCTTGAAGGACAAATAGGGGCTACCTTGGCAAAGGGCAGGTTGTGGGGAGAAGGAAAGGACGTTCAGGTAGACAAAAAGCAAGGACATGTCAACAGAGTTGAAGGCTACAAATAATTCAGCCAGCCTGGGAAGTCGAGGTGGTCAAGGTCAAGGTGGGTGGGAATGATGAGAAATGACACAGAAGAGGCCATGGAGCTGTGGATGTCCTGCTAAGGAGTTCGGGTCTTGTCATGAAGTCTTTGGTGGGTCCACTAAAGGATTTTAAGGGGGAAAGGGAAGAGGCTGACATCAGCAAATTTCTTACTAAAAATTTGACACATAGATGGGGTGGGATGTAAAGAGGGATATAAGGTTAGTAGCAGTTAAAGTGTATATTTTTATCTAATTATATACATCCCTTTTTAGAGATGCATATAGTTGTACACTGAAAACAGATCGATTCCTAGAAAGTAAATTGTGGTTGGAACTTTTACAAATAGAATGGTTTTACATATTACATTTTTAAAAATAAAATCACTTTATATGTAATTTAGGTGAGTTCATTATTACCATTCCTACTATTAATATATTAATATTCTATAAATACATATGAATTAAAGCAAATCTATTTGCAAAAAGCAAAGACTTTTTTATATTGCACATACTCCATCTTAGGCTGTAAAGTCATACATTCAAGTTTTGTGTACTCTATCAGGTATTTTCTTTAATTATATTTTTATTTTGAACTCATTTTAGACTTAGAGAAAAGTTGCAAAAAGATTTCAGAGATTTCCTATGTACCGTGAATCCAGCTTCACCTAATGCTAACAATTTGTATAACCATCTTGCAATTGTCAATATCAGGAAAATAAAATTGGTGCAATGCTCTTAACAAATTACAGACCTTATTCAAATTTAGCAATAAGCTACTCCCTAAGTCTTGATTAGCATATGTTTGTTCAGGGAATCACTCAAAGGGAATAAGGGGAAATGAGAAGAACATTCAAGAGAAGGAGAGGAAAATGGCTCTTGACTTGGTGGAACGTGTACCAAGTGTGCTGCGTGGAGAGCCTGGGTTGACCAAGCTGGATCTAACTTCTTGTCTCACGTTTAAATTGATCCACTGGGGTTAGTGGGCAAAGGTGAGACACACAGAGGGGTCTCCTTTCCCCCAGAGAACACCTTGAGTCATTACTAAAGGACAGTGTACAAATAAGAAATGAAAATAAGCAGAGAGGAAATTTGTAAAAATTATGAAACACTGTTTTACTTCAGCCTATGCAAATGTATGTATATTTTCCCTAGAAGAGATGAGTTCACAAAAGTAATCTCAGAAGAGATGGAAAATCTAAGAAGCAATAGAGGAAGCTGTCATTCCTCTCTCACACCCTCCCAAGATGCAACCACCAGGCCCAGGTGGTTCCACAGAGGAATTCCACCAAATCTTCACCAAACAGATGATCCTTATCGTATTTAAATTGTTAAGCAGACTAAAAGGAAATCTGATTTTTAGAAAACCATCAAAATATTAACAATAAAATTTAATGAAGATAGCGCAAAAAGAGAGCTTAGACTAATCTCACTTATGAATATTGGTGTAAATTTCTAAATAAAATGGTACAAATAGAGTATGGTAGCAGCATGTTGAAAGAATAATACCCCTTGGCTAAGAAGGATTCATATCAGGAATGCAAGAATGATTCAATATTAGCAGGCTGTTAATATGATTTACCATATAAATAGATAAAAAAGAATTACATAATTATCTTCCTTGATGTTGAAAAGATATTTGATAAAGCAAGAAATGAGAGAAACTATCTGCAAATCATATATCCAATAAGGGGCTTAAATCCAGAATATATAAAGAACTTTTACAACTCAACAACAAAAAGACAAATAACCCAATTAAGAAGTGGGTTAAGGATTTGAATATGCATTTCTCAAAAGAAGATGTATAGCCAATAAGCACATAAAAGGAGTTCAGTGTCATCAGCTTTCAGAGAAATTCAACTCAAAAGCACAATGAGATACCAATTCACACCCACTAGGATGGCTAAAATAAAAAAGATAGATAACAAGTGTTGGTGAGGAGGTAGAGAAATTGGAACACTCATACACTGTGTGTGGACATAGAATGGAGAAAATACAAGAAACGTTTAACAAGGACCTAGAAGAACTAAAGAGCAAACAAACAATGATGAACAACACAATAAATGAAATTGAAAATTCTCAAGAAGGAATCAATAGTAGAATAACTGAGGGAGAAGAACAGATAAGTGACCTGGAATATAAAATAGTGGAAATAACTACCACAGAGCAGAATAAAGAAAAAAGAATGAAAAGAATTGAGGATAATCTGAGACACCTCTGGGACAACATTAAACACAACAACATTTGAATTATACAGGTCCCAGAAGAAGAAGAGAAAAAGAAAGAGTCTGAGAAAATATTTGAAGAGATTATAGTTGAAAACTTCCCTAATATGGGAAAGGAGATAGTCAATCAAGTCCAGGAAGGGCAGAGAGTCCCATACTGGATAAATTCAAGGAGAAACACGTCAAGACACATATTAATCAAACTATCAAAAATTAAATTCAAAGAAAACATATTAAAAGCAGCAAGGGAAAATCAACAAATAACATACAAGGGAATCCCCATAAGGTTAACAGCTGATCTTTCAGCAGAAACTCTGCAAGCCAGAAGGGTGTGGCAGGACATATTTAAAGACATGAAAGGGAAAGACCTACAACCAAGATTACTCTACCCAGCAAGGATCTCATTCAGACTTGACAGAGAAATTAAAACCTTTACAGACAAGCAAAAGCTAAGAGAATTCAACACCAACAAACCAGCTCTACAACAAATGCTAAAGGAACTTCTCTAGGCAGGGAACACACACAAGGAAAAGACCTACAAAAACAAACCCAAAACAATTAAGAAAATGGTAATAGGAACATACATATCGATAATAACATATCGATAATTACCTTAAATGTAAATACATTAAATGCTCCAACCAAAAGACATAGACTGGCTGAATGGATACAGAAACAAGACCCGTGTATATGCTGTCTACAAGAGACCCACTTCAGACCTAGGGACACATATAGACTGAAAGTGAGGGGATGGAAAAAGATATTCTATGCAAATGGAAATCAAAAGAAAGCTGGAGTAGCAATTCTCATATCAGACAAAATATACTTTATAATAAGGACTATTACAAGAGACAAAGAAAGACACTACGTAATGATCAAGGGATCAATCCAAGAAGAAGATATAAAATTGTTAATATTTATGCACCCAACATAAGAGCACCTCAATACAAAAGGCAAATGCTAACAGCCATAAAAGGAGAAATTAACAGTAACACAATCATAGTAGGGGAATTTAACACCCCACTTTCACCAATGGACAGATCATCCAAAATGAAAATAAATGAGGAAACACAAGCTTTAAATGATACATTAAACAAGATGGACTTAATTGATATTTATAGGACATTCCATCCAAAAACAACAGAATACACTTTTTTCTCAAGTGCTTACGGAACATTCTCCAGGATAGATCATATCTTGGGTCACAAATCAAGCCTTGGTAAATTTAAGAAAATTGAAATCATATCAAGTACCTTTTCTGACCACAGCGCTGTAAGACTAGATATCAGTTACAGGAAAAAAACTGTAAAAAATACAGACATATGGAGGCTAAACAATACACTACTAAATAACCAAGAGATCACTGAAGAAATCAAAGAGGAAATAAAAAAATACCTAAAAACAAATGACAGTGAAAACATGATGATCCAAAACCTACGGGATGCAGCAAAAGCAGTTCTAAGAGGGAAGTTTATAGCAATACAGTCATACCTTAAGAAACAAGAAACATGTCAAATAAACAACCTAACCTTACCCCTAAAGCAATTAGAGAGAGAAGAAGAAAAAACCCCCAAAGTTAGCAGAAGGAAAGAAATCATAAAGATCAGATCAGAAATAAATGAAAAAGAAATGAAGGAAACGATAGCAAAGATCAATAAAACTAAGAGCTAGTTCTTTGAGAAGATAAACAAAATTGATAAACCATTAGTCAGACTCATCAAGAAAAAAGGTGAGAAGACTCAAATCAGTAGAATTAGAAATGAAAAAGGAGAAGTAACAACTGACACTACAGAAATACAAAGGATCATGAGAGATTACTACAAGCCACCATATGCAAGAAATGGACAACCTGGAAGAAATGGACAAATTCTTAGAAAAGCACAACCTTCTGAGACTGAACCAGGAAGAAATAGAAAGTATAAACAGACCAATCACAAGCACTGAAATTGAAATTGATTAAAAGTCTTCCAACAAACAAAAGCCTAGGACCAGATGGCTTCACAGGCAAATTATGTCAAACATTTAGAGAAGAGCCAACACCCATCCTTCTCAAACTCTTCCAAGATATAGCAGAGGGAGGAATACTCCCAAACTCATTCTATGAGGCCACCATCACCCTGATACCAAAACCAGACAAAGAGGTCACAGAAAAAGAAAACTACAGGCCAATATCACTGATGAACATAGATGCAAAAGTCCTCAACGAAATACTAGCAAACAGAATCCAACAGCACATTAAAAGGATCATACACCATGGTCAAGTGGGGTTTATCCAAGGAATGCAAGGATTCTTCAATATATGCAAATCAAACAGTGTGATAAACCATATTAACAAATTAAAGGATAGAAACCATATGATCATCTCAGTAGATGCAAAAAAGCTTTTGACAAAATTCAACACCCATTTATGATAAAAACCCTCCAGAAAGTAGGCATAGAGGGAACTTACCTCAATGTAATAAAGGCCATATATGACAAACCCACAGCCAACATCATTCTCAATGGTGAAAAACTGAAACCATTTCCACTAAGATCAGGAACAAGACAAGGTTGCCCACTCTCACCACTCTTATTCAACATGGTTTTGGAAGTTTTAGCCACAGCAGTCAGAGAAGAAAAAGAAATAAAAGGAATCCAAATCGGAAAAGAAGAAGTAAAGCTGTCACTGTTTGCAGATGACATGATACTATACATAGAGAATCCTAAAGATGCTACCAGAAAAATTCTAGAGCTAATCAATGAATTTGGTAAAGTAGCAGGATACAAAATTAATGTACAGAAATCTCTTGCATTCCTATACACTAATGTTGAAAAATCTGAAAGTGAAATTAAGAAGACCACTCCCATTTACCATTGCAACAAAAAGAATAAGATACCTAGGAATAAACCTACCTAAGGAGACAAAAGACCTGTATGCAGAAAATTATAAGACACTGATGAAAGAAATTAAAGATGATACAAATAGATGGAGAGATACACCATGTTCTTGGATTGGAAGAATCAACATTGTGAAAATGTCTATACTACCCAAAGCAATCTACAGATTCAATGCAATCTCTATCAAACTACCACTGGCAATTGTTACAGAACTAGAACAAAAAATCTTAAAATTTGTATGGAGACACAAAAGGCCCCAAATAGCCAAAGTAATCTTGAGGGAAAAAAAAAGAGCTGGAGGAATCAGACTCCCTGACTTCAAACTATACTACAAAGCTACAGTAATCAACACAATATGGTACTGCCACAAAAACAGAAATATAGATCAACAGGATAGAAAGCCCAGAGATAAACCCATGCACCTGTGGTCAACTAATCTATGACAAAGGAGGCAAGGATATACAATGGAGAAAAGACAGTCTCTTCAATAAGTGGTGCTGGGAAAACTGGACAGCTGAATGTAAAAGAATGAAATTAGAACACTCCCTAACATCATACACAAAAATAAACTCAAAATGGATTAAAGACCTAAATGTAAGGCCAGACACTATCAAACTCTTAGAGGAAACTATAGGCAGAACACTCTATGACATAAATCACAGCAAGATCCTTTTTGACCCATCTCCTAGAGAAATGGAAATAAAAACAAAAATAAACAAATGGGAACTAATGAAACTTAAAAGCTTTTGCATAGCAAAGGAAACCATAAAGAAGATGAAAAGACAACCCTCAGAATGGGAGAAGATATTTGCAAACGAAGCAACTGACAAAGGATTAATCTCCAAAATTTACAAGCAGCTCATGCAGCTCAGTATCAAAAAAACAAACAACCCAATCCAAAAATGGGCAGAAGACCTAAATACACATTTCTCCAAAGAAGATATACAGATTGCCAACAAACACATGAAAGGATGCTCAACATCACTGATCATTAGAGAAATGCAAATCAAAACTACAATGAGGTATAACCTCACACCAGTCAGAATGGCCACCATCAAAAAATCTACAAACAATAAATGCTGGAGATGGTGTGGAGAAAAGGGAACCCTCTTGCACTGTTGGTGGGAATGTAAATTGATACAGCCACTATGGACAAGAGTATAGAGTTTCCTTAAAAAACTGAAAATAAAACTACCATACGACCCAGAAATCCCACTCCTGGGCATATACCCTGAGAAAACCATAATTAAAAAAGAGTCATGTACCACAATGTTCATTGTAGCTCTATTTACAGTAGCCAGGACATGGAAGCAACCTAAGTGTCCATTGACAGATGAATGGATAAAGAAGATGTGGCACATATATACAATGGAATATGACTCAGCCGTATAAAGAAACGAAATGGAGTTATTTGTAGTGAGGTGGATGGACCTTGAGTCTGTCACACAGAGTGAAGTAAGTCAGAAAGAGCAAAACAAATACCGTGTGCTAGCACATATATATGGAATCTAAAAAAAAAAAAAAAAGGTTCTGAAGAACTTAGGGGCAGGACAGGAATAAAGACGCAGATGTAGAGAATGGACTTGAGGACACGGGGAGGGGGAAGGGTAAGCTGGGGCAAAGTGAGAGTGGCGTGGACTAGTATATACTACCAAGTCTTCTAATGTGTTTTAGAGTCTGCATCCCCAGTTCGTCCATAGAGGCACAGGAGTGAGCTGAGAGCTTATGGACCTGGAGAAAGACACTGTGTGTAGAGAAATCAGGACACAGAGGTGACCTGCTCGGACCCATGACCAGAGACCAGAGGTCAGCAAGACCTCTTAGTGGGTGTCAGTATGGATAGCTGACAGTGGCTAGAAAGAATGCCCACCAAACCCAATCATTGACAGCCCATAGGCAAGTGCCTATCAGCTCACAAGAGCTAATTGTTAAAGTTTCAGGAATTTTATGTGCTGATTGTTAAACCCAGCCATTACTAAAATTAAATTATGTAAACTGACAGGTAAATTACATTAAAACAAGAAAGGCAGTAAATACTCAAAAGTTATCACTTCCTAATCATTTTACTATTATATGTGTTCTTGAGGTTATTTACATATCTCTAAACCTTTGTATCTTTATCTGTATGATGGAAATGCTAAATAATGGTAAACATCTCTTCACAAGTTCAGGTATAATGTCACGTAAGTAGCTTGAAATTAGCCACGGTGAGTGTTTAGGAAATTGGCAAATGCTGGAAACCAGGGCGTGATTTCCTGTTTTTTTGACTGTCTAGAGTAGATTGAAGAAAGTAATGGAGAAAATATTAATAAGGCAAATTACATTTAAAAGTGTGTTGTGTATATAGCTGGTTTTTTGGTGAGTTAAATAGCGCAAAAAATTGAGGAAATATTCTTGTAGTATTCTAAAATTATTACCTGATTCAGACAAGAGGTCATTCAAATCACTGAGGAGTGAGTGATATTCTGTTATTTACCTTTGCTGGTTTACTTTTATCTTGTTCACATAAAAGAAACTATCAACCAACATTCACAGGGAAATCATACACGTTGATCAGTGCTGTGGTGACTTCTCATAGTAATCTGACCTTGTCAGAGGATGGCTGAATTGCAACCATAGGTTGGCTATGGGTACAAAAGTTCAGCAAAACCAAGGCATTCTGTGCGGCTATATGGAATTTAAAATTAAGAATATTGTATATTTTATTATTTTTTAGAATTGTCTCACATCCTCTGTATAAGTTTATAATAAACTTACGTACATATGTATACACGTACTTTTTCCCCAGAGAGCTGATTGTTAAACATAGATCAGAACATCACTCCAGGCACTTCCCTGGTGGTCCAGTGGTTAGGACTCCGAGCTTCCACTGCAGGGAGCCCGGGTTCCATCCCCGGTCGGGGAGCTAAGATCCTGCAAGCCGTGCAGTGACACAACTCTGGGCAAAAGTGGGGAATGTTCAACTTGGCTAAGATTGTTTCCACTCTTGACGGAATGGGAGCTCAATATATATATTAAATTCAGTTATAGAGAAAAGAGTCTTGCATTTATTGCACTTCACAAATTATGAATATGTTTAAGATTTGTACTTATTTCTCATCTGAAAGAGCTTAGTTGAATAAGAAGCTTCTGAGACCAGAGTGCCCTCGGTTTATGCTTTCCGCGGCACATCCCACACGGGGAATGAGCGGGCCTCCAACTCTGTTGTAACAATATTGATGGTCCCTTCTCAGTCCTGACACATAAGAGAAGTTGATGAGGGTCACTGAGTCTTGAAGTGGACATAAATCCTGAGGCTGCCCTGCATAACCTTTGACCTTTCAGTGGCTGCCGCCTTAAGGTAATTGGCTGAGTTGTTGGGAGTTAGGGTGGAGGGAATTGGGGATGTTGGGGGCTCTATAGAACCGAGACCTTTAAATGGACTCCATAATTTCCATTCCACATTTAAGGCTACCCTGGAAATTTATAGACTATGGTTTGGAAATCATTACAAGTACTAGACGTGTTTTTCGTGCCCACAGATCTGTGGAATGAGAATCTCTGGACGTCGTAACAAATGCCCTAAATAAATCAGATGTGCCCACTAGAGATGGAGAGCTGTGTCTCATGGGGATTTTGCCAGGCATGACTCCTGATCATGGGCAGATCAGTTGCTTCAAGACTGCAAGGAAAGTTTCAGCCAAGGGCATCAGTAATTTGGACCATCGTCCTCTAGCCTGGCTGAGACTCCAGTCAGGGAACACTGGGCTGAAAAGTACCCAAGGTGCTTACCCAAAAAGGTCCTACCTTCATACTGACCTTGTAAAATGTTTACAATATATTAATTTTTTAAAAAGAAAGATAAGACTGTATATGCATAATGCTATTTAATGCTCCTCTTATAAAAATACAATCAAAGGTATTGTGTTAAAAATTTACTGGAGGGGACTTCCCAGGTGGCGCAGTGGTTGAGAGTCCGCCTGCCGATGCAGGGGACATGGGTTCGTGCCCCGGTCCGGGAAGGTCCCACATGCCACAGAGCGGCTGGGCCCGTGAGCCATGGCCGCTGAGCCTGCATGTCCGGAGCCTGTGCTCCGCAACGGGAGAGGCCACAACAGTGAGAGGCCTGCGTACCGCAAAAAATAAAATAAATAAATAAAAGCCACAGAGATATTTAAAAAAAAAAAAAAAAAAAATTTACTGGAGGGCTTCCCTGGTGGCGCGGTGGTTGGGAGCCCGCCTGCTGATGCAGGGGACATGGGTTCGTGCCCCGGTCCGGGAAGATCCCACATGCCGCGGAGTGGCTGGGCCCGTGAGCCATGGCCGCTGGGCCTGCGCGTCCGGAGCCTGTGCTCCGCAACGGGGGAGGCCACAGCAGTGAGAGGCCCACGTACCGCAAAAAACAAAACAAAACAAAACAAAAATTTGCTGGAAGCACAGTCACCAGAATTGTGGTTATCTCTGGGTGGGATTGATTATAGGCAATTTTTTTCTTAGTGGTTTTCTATATTTTATAAGCATCCTTACAGAGCATGTGCTGATTTTGTCATTAAAAAAGTAAATGTTATTTTAAAAAGAATGTGTGTAGCAGGGAGAGAGGGAGAAAGAGAGAGAGAAAGGGACAGGAATGAAACAAAGCAAAAACAGAAGAAAAAAACCACTTCCATTCAGAACTCCTCCTATCAGTAGGCCCCCTATTTGAGCCAGTTCCGACCCACAGCACCCAAAGTTCCTAAACCGGTGCAAAGTCCTGGGGCAACAAGCTGAGGGCACAATTCAGCAAAGGTAGCTGAGGAGCTGTCGGCTTAGATCACAGCGGCCCACAGGCAACATTCTGGACCCTCCCAGGAAACCGAGCTCTGCATCCTCCCCCAGGAGATGCCAGGGCCCTCCGGTTGCTCAACCCAACCTCCACCTTTCAGTGAAGGTGAGAGACAAGCAGGTCCGGCCCTTATCCCGTGTGCGTCGGGGATGCTCCGCAATGGCTAGCTGGCTGAATGGATGGATGCACTTCTGCTTCGCATGGGAGTCAGCTTCCACACAGAGCCTGGGTGAAGGATGGTTTGTACCAGGAGCACACATATATCTTGGCTCGTGTTGTCGGGCTGATGTAGTGCTGCTGCAAACCACCCTGGATACTTAAAATCCAGGAGGTATTTTTCAGACTCTGCTACCAGTGGCTGATTTGGTGGCTTAGACATGGGTTATTGATGTGTCCTGGAATCAGAGCAAATCACGCTCAGGAAATAGAAAAATGCTGCCACAGGGAGTGATGTAGGACGGGAATTTTAGCCCAGTGTTTGCGTGGAGCTAGTCAATTTCTCCACTTCTAGTCTTGGAGTCAGAGACAAACCCTTAGAGAAACAATGTGCTGCTCTACTTGTGTGACTGATGGGAATCTAGAATGGTACTCTACCAAAATGATTACTCTGAACGGATTCTACTGTGAAAATTTGACTGTGAATTGTCACTACCGATTCAGTTACAGGCAGTTCTGGAGATACGAAGCAACAAACTTTACAAAGTTCCCCTGGGCCCTCTGGTTCATTTTCTTTAGTTAGAGTGAGGATCTGCATGTACATCACCTGCAAGGGCCTGGGACAGACAGAAACCAGGCCCAGAGTCAGAAAGAAAGAAAATGCACAGCTTGCATGCCCGTATCTCTCTGGTTGGTTTCCACGGGAATATGGTTGAGGAACTATTCTGTTACGCCCCGGAGCAGTAAAATAGAGAAGTTCAGAGCATGAATGTTGGAGTTCTGGTTCAGCTGTTTATTCGCTGTGCAACCTGGGGAAAGTTACTTAACCTCTCTGAGCTTCCTATGTAAAATTAGGACAATGAGAGAAGTTCTGTCATAGGGTGATTTTAAGAATTAAAAGAGAGAGTCATGTACCGTAGCACATTGTCTGGGACAGAGGAGTTGCTAATCAGTGTCAGTAGTGGTAGTGATGATGATGATGGTGGTGGTGGTGTTCGATTCTGGAACTTAGCGAGGCAGGACTAGTTGGAGGGGGTGAAGGGTGGTGGTAGTTCGTACTCTGGCTATGAGGGAGGCAATGAACATTTCCTTAGAGAAATGAATGTTTTCTGGGAATTCCCTGGTGGTCCAGTGGTTAGGACTCTGTGCTTTCACTGCCGACAGCACGAGTTCTATCCCTGGTCGGGGAACCAAGATCCCGCAAGCCGTGCAGCGTGGCCAAAAAAAAAAAAAAAAATGTTTTCAGCCTAACTAGATTTTGAAAACTCTGTAATTAGGCTTTGTTGATAGGACAAACAGATGTTCTGGAAAAGCATTTTTAGTGCCCTCTAAATGACACCTCTTATGGGTGACTTTTTTTTTTTTTTTTAATTTCAGGAAACCACTTCAGGGTCTTAGGCTATGAAACTGTGGTCCTGGTACAATTCCTGTCCTGAAGTTTCTTGCAGACAGGAGATAACTACTTTTGTTGTCACCTGCTCCAGTTTCTCCTTCCAAGGTTCGCAGGGCCACCCTATCCTGGAGTTTGCTGCTCTTGGTTTAACTTCCACTCCTTATGTGTACCAACCTCTACTGACCTAGGGCTCAGAGGTCATTTTAGGGAAAGAGTCTTCCAAAAGGAAGGTGATTCTGTCTCTGGGGAACCAGAGAGCTTTTAACCTGGTCTTGTTGTGAGAAGGGCTCAGGGCTTGAACTCTGCCCTGGAACCCTGTGGGAAGCCTCCATCTGAACTTTCAGAGATTCCTCAGCCGTTGATTGGGCAGGGATAGATGCCGAAGGACATATTCAGAGAACGGGAGCCTAACTCTCCCCATGTGCTCCTTTTAGCCTAGAGCCACTCATCCAAAGGACACCTCCCAGCACCAGTGGAGATAGAGAAGAAACCAGTGAGTCATGTCGAGCAGACCAGGGACTTCTGAGAAGGAGCTGCCAGTGGATTCCCAAGCTGTTTGATGCAGAAACATGGCCTGAGGTTGATAACGCAGGGTCAGGCTTGGGAATGTGTCCCAAGCTTGCTAGTTTTCACAAGGCATTCACTTACAGGATCTCCTTTTGTCCTCACCCAAATCCCAGGAGAGAGGACGGACAAGCCCTGTGAGCCCATTTTATGGATGAGGAAACAGAGTCAGAGGGGTGACACAACTGGCCTAAGGCCTTGCAGCTAGGACATGGCAGGGCGATGGCCAGAATGTGGTCCCGTTCCTAGTTTATCCTTTCTTCCCCCCCCCCACCCGAAAGAGGTTAAAGACAGTCCCTGCTAAAGAGCTTTCCCCAAGGACTTTGTGAACAGCATCCCATTAATCCTCACAGCCATTCTGGAGCAGCGGGTGGCTAATATTATAATGATTATAATGATCGTTATCACGACATAGAATCACTGGGAGCCTGGGGAACAGCTTCCTTACTGCCGCGCTTTTCTGTGACCCATATGGGCGTGCGCCTGTGTGTACATCTAGATATCTAGATATAGATAGATATCTAGATATAGATAGGTAGATAGAGAGATAGATAGACAGACAGACCGACCTCCCCGTCTGCAGGGCATCCAGGTGAGGCAGCTCGCGCTGGGTGCTGAGAACAAGGCCTAAGTTCCCAGCACTTGTGAGCAGGAATTCTGTATGTTTTTCTGATGATCTAGGGGCACAAAAGCCTTTGAGGATGACAGGCACAGGGAGTTAACACGATTAGAGAAATTTGGGGGCGTCTTCACGGGCTCGAGTGCAGGCAGCAAATAAAGGTGCTGAGCCCCTTCCTGACTGGAAATGTGAGGCCACAGCCTGTTCTCAGGAGTGGAAGGGAGCCAGTGTATGGAGGCCCGCCCAGGCCTTCTGGGCTCCCAGGGGGCTGCTGGGAAGTGAGAGGGTACCCAGCCCTTGCTGTCAGCACAGTCCACACTCAGAAGCAGATTGGCCAGACCAGCGAGAAGGTGGTGAGTCTGCCCCAGGACCGGGTCCTCGTTCACTGCCGGCCTCAGCTCTTTACCCTGTGATGCTCTCGTGCGGCTGAGAAGGGGAGAGGGCCAGGTGGGAAGGAGGCTGTTTGGCTTCCACGGCGTAAGGGGCAAGAGGAAAATCCCTGCCCTCGGTGCCGGTGCCGGGGACCCTGGATGCTCTGGTCTGAACGTTTGTGTCCTCCACCAATTCATATGTTGAAATCTTAATGCCCTACGTGATGGTATTAGTACAGTAGGTGGGGCCTTTGGGAGATGCTTACGTCACGAGGATGGAACCGACATGAATGGGCTTAGAGCTCTCAGAAAAGAGGCTCCAGAGATCTCCCTGCCTTTTCTGCCGTGTGAGGACATATGACTCTGAAGAGACCCCCACCTGGTCATGCTGGCGCCCTGATCTCAGGCTGCCAGCCTTCACAGCTGTGAGCAATACATCTCCATGATCTATAAGACGCTCAGTCTGTGGTACTTCGTTTTAGCAGCCCAAACGGACTAAGACACTGCAGGTTGTTGCTCCCGGTGTCCTGCGTCTGAGGCCCCTTTGGTCAGCTTTATGCTGACAAGCCCTTCTTCCTGGCCTTATAGAGTCATTCACTCTTTTTTTTTTTTTCTTTCTTGGCTGCACTGCATGCAGAATCTCAGTTCCCCTACCAGGGATTGAACCCAGGGCCACAGCAGTGAAAGCCCAGAATCCTAACCACTAGGCCACCAGGGAACTCCCCAGCGTCATTCATTCTTTCATTCACTCATCTGTCTTAGTTCAGGCTGCTGTAGCAGAATACTACAGACTGGGTGGCTTAAACAACAATTTATTTTTCACAGTTCTGGAGGCTGGGAAGTCCAAGGTCGAGTGTGGGTAGCTCCAGTGTCTGGTGAGAGCCCTTTTCCTGGTTTGCAGATGGCTGTCTTCTTGCTGTGTCCTCACATGCTGGAGGGAGCTCTAGTCTTTTCTTAGAAGGAGGACACTAATCCCATCACGGGGGCTCCAGCCTCATAACCTCACCTAAACCTAATTACCCCCCAGAGGCTCCACCTCCTCATATCATCCCCTTGGAGGCTAAGGTTTCAGTATATGAGTTTGGCGGGGGGACACAAACATGAAGTCCATAACACTCCTCCATCCATTCAAGAAGTGTTTGTGGAGCGTAGTCCCCGAGGCCCTGACAGTCCGGTGTGAGCAACTGACAAGTAACCAGCAGTGACGTTACATGGGAGAAGTGCCCTGGCACGGCGTGGTCACTGGGTGCCAGGGAATATTTAAGAGGAAAACGGGCACCATTTCAGAGTGTCGGGGGAGGCTTCCCAGAAGAAGTGACCTCTCAGGGAATGAACAAGAACTGGGCAAGCAAAGAGAAACAGGGGAGCAGGCTAGCTGGCACAGTCAGCAGCACCTGCAGAGATAATGCCGCAGCGTGTAGGCTTCATTCTCATCCCAGCTCCTCCCCACAATCCCATGCTGCTCGGGTCCTTCTGGGCTGCAAGTCGTGAGTTTATTTTCCTGCAGAGCTCTAGCAGAAATAAAAAAATCACTGTGGGTGCTTGTTGGGTAGGGCCTGTACTGCTGCCTGTTTTGGATGTGATGGTTAATTTTATGGGTCAGTTTGGCTAGGCCATGGTACACAGACATGTGATCAAAGACCAGTGCACATGTTGCTATGAAGGTAAATGTTTGGGAGACGAGATTAAAATTTAAATCAGTAGACTTTGAAGAGAGCAGATTACCCTCCACAACGTGGGTGGGCCTCATCCAATCAGTTGAAGGCCTTAAGAGAAAACAGAACGACATACCCTGAGGAAGAGGGAATTCTGCCTGCAGTCTGCCTTCAGACTCTAGTTGCAACATCAACCCTTCCCTGGGTCTCTAGCCTGCCGCCTGCCCTGCAGATTTTGTTCTTGCCAGCCTCCACAATCGTGTGAGCCAATTGCTTAAAATAAATCTCTCTCTTTCGATGCATTGATTGATCGATCGATAGATAGATACAGATCCTATTGGTTCTGTTCTCTGGAGAGCCTTGACTATTATACTGGATAAACCCTGGCGCCTTGAGGTTGCCTTGATTCATTTGAAAGTGTTAACGTTTTATCCACCAGGAAAGACCATGCTTTCTGGCTTTTTCTGCTGATCACAAAGGACTTGGTAGGAAAAAAACAGCCCTGAATTCCATGCCTACCCCGGGTCTCTAGAGTCCAGACAAGTCAATTAACTTCCTGGGAGTTGGTTTCTTCATCTGTCACACAGCTGACAGCGGCAGTTAAGGTGACATGGCAGCATGGGGAGCCTCATAATAAAAATGACAATAGGTACTACTTACGTAACATTTTTCCAGGAGCCAGCCCTCAAGGGAAGCACATTACATGCATGATCTCATTTCATTCTCACAGCAAAGCCACCAGTTAGGAATCATCCTCAACCCCGTGCTAGAGATGAGGAAACTGAGGCACAGAGAAACTTAGCTGCATCACCCAGATTCACCCAGGTGGATTGGAGGCAGGAGTGAAGAAGCCCAGGCAGCCGCCCTGCTAGGCCTGCATTGAGACAGAGGAGGGAGGCTGAAGCCCCCTCTAGTTTGTGTCTGTTTTGCGCCACTCCATTGCTCCGCTCCGGGGGAAAGGCCCCAGGCGACCTTCTGGCCCTGGTTCTGCCAGCCTCTTCACCTTAGGATCCTGGTGACCAGACTGGAATAAAGACAGTGAAGTGAGGCTTTATCTGGTGTTCACATCCCAGCAAAAGAAGAGAGGTGTTTACAGCCACTTATCTCCACTAACAAGTGGAGTGGAAAATTATGTGCATGTATCTGTTTTTTAAAGTGTTGTTATAAATTAGACCAGTTGAGTTATAAAACCCTTTAGGAATGGCATTCATCCGGATGGACACATCCACAGAAGCCCCAGGACGGCAGCCCTCTGGGGCGCACCCTCTGATGACGCTTGCTTGGCACGGGTAACGGAGCGCACCGTTCACCTTCGCCTGCTTCCCCTCCTCGAGATGCCGAAGGCTCGTGGGGCTGCTCTTTGCAAAGTGTTGACGTATGAGATGGGGGCTTCCACTTGCCCCAGGCCTCACAAGTGTCAGGGGCAGGTCTGCTCAGGGTGATGGTGCCTGGTGATTCCAGAGTCCTTCTGAGCAGCCGCTGCCCCTCTTCCCACCACCTTCCCATCCTTCTTCACATCCTGAATAACCTGGGGAGAAAGACTGTCCACCAGGGCCGCTTCTGTGGGAGTCTCTGGGTTCCCAGGGACTTCACTTTCTCCTCCTCCCCCAGATTCTGGGGTCCTTGGAGCGGCCTCACCGGGGAACAGCCAGCTGTGGGGCATCTCTCTGACATGCTGCTGCTGGTGTCTTCCTGGAAAGTCCTCTCCTTCCCACACTCTCCCAGCAGGCTCTGTTGCTTCTCTTCTGTGTTCCCCTCTGGGCTTTGTACATAGATACAGGTACCATTATGGGTCAGTTGTGTCCCCGAAAAAGATGCTGAGGTCCTAACCCCCAGTACCCGAGAACGTGGCCTTATTTGGAAATAGGGTCTTTGCAGATGATCAAATTAAAATGAGGCTGTTAGGGTGGGCCCTGATCCAAAATGATTGGTGCCTTTATCAAAAGATAATTTTGGACCCAAAGACAGACACATACAGAGGAAAGAGGATGTGGAGACACAGGGAGAACGCCATCTACAAGCCAAGGAACTCCCGAGGCCACCGGAATGAGGTGTGGGACAGATTCTCCCTCCCAGCGTCAACCCTGCCTGTGGCTTGATTTTGGACTTCCAGAATCATGCGACAATTAATCTCTTAGGCTCAAGCCCGCTAAGCTGTGGTACTTTGTTATAGCAGCCTTAGGAAACTAACACAGATACTGATAGCCCAATCACAGCCTGTTACATTTATTTGATTTCTTGTCTCCACAACTATAAGCCTTCAGCTCCTTGAAGGCCTGGACCGTATTGCCCCAGGATCTAGTACAGTGCCTGACACATAGTAGGCCATCAGAAAATGTCAGTGCCATAAGAATAATTAGACTTTGAGGTGGAAAACTGCTAGAGAGAATTTTGACCGTTGTCCTAATTAACTATACAAAGATGCAAATTACAAACATGTATTACTTAAACAGCTCTGTAGCCCTCTTAATTATATCATCAGCTAGATGGTGCCCCCAGGAAATACCTGTTCTGGATTATTGGGTTGATAATCAATGAAGTGGGGCAGAAAGGCAGTGAAGGGGGCGATTTGCAGCTCAGCAAGCTGCATAGGAAGAGAGAATAGAACAAGTGTGCCCTGCAAGATACCTGGAGGTGCTTCTTCACGTGCCAAATTGATTTCTGGTTCTATGCTTCGGCACCACCCTCCAGGAAGCAGGGCTGAGGGCCTGGGGAAGAGGCAGGAGGGATTTATGAGGGCCATCGTCAGGGAATGCATCATACCTGTGTGTTCCTACCTGGGATTACACGCTTTTGCTCCTGGGGCATGTGTGCCCCGCTGCGGGGGACACGTGGGACCCAGGGCGTCTCAGAGAAGTCTGGCTCCTGGAGCTACCAGCCCAGGCCCCCCAGAGTTAGTCCTGACACCTGCTCAGCTACTCACAGGGCACCTTCTGTTTTTTTTTTTTTTGTTTTTTTTTTTTGTTTTTTTTTGTTTTCTCGGTACGCGGGCCTCTCACTGTTGTGGCCTCTCCCATTGCGGAGCACAGGCTCCGGACGCGCAGGCTCAGCAGCCGTGGCTCACGGGCCCAGCCGCTCTGCGGCATGTGGGATCTTCCCGGACTGGGGCACGAACCCGTGTCTCCTGCATCGGCAGGCGGACTCTCAACCACTGCGCCACCAGGGAAGCCCTAGGGCACCTTCTAAAGACACTGAGGTCTCAACCCGCACCCGTCTGATATCCTGCTCCCATAACTGGGGAGCAATGAGCAGAAAAGTTGCAGTCTTTCTGGAACGTGACTTGGGAACTTGTTCTTCAACTCTAATGTCAATTTCTCAGAGGTGACTATATTTCCCCAGTAATCACTCAAAGTCCAGGCAGACCTCAGAGATCTCGCCGGTTCGATTCCAGACCACCGCAATAAAGAGAATATTGCAATAAAGCAATTCACACACATTTTTGAACTTCGCAGGGCATGTACAAGTTACAGTTCACTACACTGTAGCCTGTTAAGTGTCTAAAAAAACAATGTACATACCTTAATTTAAAAATAATTTATTGCTAAAAAATGCGAACCATCAACTGGCAATGCAGGGTGGTCACAAACCTTCAGTTTGTAAGCAAGGCAATATCTGTGTAGCACGATAAAACGAGGTGTGCCTGGTCATGTGAAAACACACTGAGCCAAAGGGGTTTTTCTTGTAACGTAACAAACTGCATTTGAATTTGAATCTTTTCTGATTTAAGCTTCCGCTCTGAATTATTACTCAGGAGTGATTAATGCCATGAAAAAGTGAGCTAAAGTTTTCATTATCAAGTGAGTATATAGAGAGAGAGAATGGGGAAGAAAAGGCATAAATAATGTTAATTAATATTAATAAGGATTGCCTCTGGGCTGTGAGATTATGGGCAATTTAAGTTTTTAATATTTTTATTGCCAAATTTTGATAATGAACGTGTATTTTTCATACAATCAGAAAAACGTTGTTTTTTAAAAAGTCGGTAGCCTAAGTACAGTTGACACATATCTGTTGTGTGAGAGCTGGGTGTACGCAGACCTGGGAGATAGAAATTCATCCTCATTCTGAAACAGGAGAAGCTGTTCCGAAAGCTGAAGTGCTCTCCAACTCCACCTCCTGCCGCCACGGCCTCCAGCCCAGCCTTAAATATTAGCTCCGTGCGGTTCTACTTATTTCCTTTATTCAAGAGCAAATGAAGGCTGGAGGTCACATGGTCGTGGAGTCTATGCTCGGGTTGCCCTAGAGAGGCAACCACAAGGGAGTCTCTTAATCCCCCCCTCAGGACGGACAGCTCCTCCTTTGGTTTAACTGGTCCCTTCTGCTGTAGATAACGCCGTTAGCTCTTATTTGGACCTCAGTAGAAGGTGGGCAGTGTATTCCATAATGGTCTTGGGGGTACTTGCACAGTAACATAATCACAGCTCAGATTTGCACGATGCTTCAGAGGGGTGGTTTCTCAGGTCTCACTGCGCAACTGATTCGCCTGGGGAGCTTATACTGCCCGGGTCACCCCCAGCCTGCTGACTTAATCCGCTTCTGGAGTCTTGTGAAAGCTCCCCAGGTGATTCTGATATGCAGCCAGCGCTGAGAAGCGCTCGTCCGCTCTTTCAGCTGATTCTCAGAACCGCTACAGGCAAGGCAAGTCTGCCCCAGTTTCCAAGGCAAATCTTTTTATAGCTACTACTTTAGAAACCCTAAGTCTCGTTCTACCTCTGGAGTTTTTCCCATTTCCTTCGTGAAACCTACAGTTGATATGACTTCCAGCTTTAAAATTTTCCAATTATCTGAATGTAAACTCTCGGCCCTAGAGAGTTTGGTCTATTCCGTGATCCCCCAAGCACTGGCAGTATTTTGGCCTCAGATTTAACACCATCCAAAGACACTAGGAAGCTTTTCCTACTCCTCTCCGCCCACATTATCCTACCCTTCCTTTAAGACAGAGGTCTAAAGACGCAGATGCCTTCAGGGCAACCAGGTACCATGAAAATGTTCATCTGGTGGTTTAATCCTATAGGTCCACAGTAGAGGAGGTGATACGGATTTGTATCTGGAGTGTGTCCGTCCTGCCTGTGACCTTGGGCAACTTGCTTCCTGCTCTGATCCTCAGTGTTTTTCCCCTGTAGTATCATCAGGACATTGTGGGGTTTTTTTGTTTGTTTTTTGTTTTTTGCTGTATGCGGGCCTCTCACTGTTGTGGCCTCTCCCGTTGCAGAGCACAGGCTCCAGACGCGCAGGCTCAGCGGCCATGGCTCACGGGCCCAGCCGCTCCGCGGCCCGTGGGATCCTACCGGACCAGGGCACGAACCCGTGTCCCCTGCATCGGCAGGCAGACTCTCAACCACTGCTGCGCCACCAGGAAAGCCCCAGGACGTTGTTTTGATGGCCTACATAGTAGACTCTACAAAGTTCAAAGACACGCTTTCTTCCGTTTGATCTCCACACACTATAACTTAGGCAATTTTTACATCCCATTTTACAAACCAGGCAAATTTGACTTAAAGAGGTTTAAGTGACTTGTTCAAAATCACACAAATAGAAACCGACAGAACTTGGTTTTGAAGTCAGTTCCTATTAGTTCTAAGCCCTTAATTCGTCTCACTGTGCCATATTAAGTTGCCTAAAAGTGTCAATTATGTTCTCTGCCCCCGAGGGTAGTTAGTGGGATTGAGTGTGATAAGGCCCAGAAGCAGGCAGGGCACTTGGCGGTTCTTGCAGTCACTAAAGCATTGATAGTAATGAAAGTAGTAACAGAGTAACCACGGCCCCCCTACGATTCAGCGTCTTTCCCATATTCTTCCTTCTCTCTCATCTCTGTAAGCTCAAAAGGGTCTGGGCCTGACCTCATCTAATTAAAGCAGAATCTCTGGGGGTGGGGACCAGGTTTTGACATTATTTTCTTCTTTTAAAGCTTCCTAGCTGAGTCTAACATGCAGGCAGGGTTGGAAACCACTTGCTAAAATCTCTCCAGACCCCCAGACTGCATCACACAGAGCCTGGCATGTAAAGAAAGGGGTGTGATGGATTTATAAAAACAGTGCACCGGGAATAGAAAACCCAGCTTTAAATCCTGCTCTACCACTTATTAGAGAAAGGGACTTATTCTTTCTGAGCCTCAGATTCCTCATTCTAAAAAAACGAAAATGGAAAACAGGGCATCCTCTCCTGTCTGCAGGGCTGGGCTGAGAAATGGACGCGAGACCTAGCGTGTGCTGATGTGCTCACATCTAGGAGTGCCAGAACGTGGTACCTGGGCAAGGCACTGGGACAGCATCACTAAGTATTTAGTGATTTTCACTAGATCTTTTCTACCCATCTTTTCTTCACCCTTAAATATGAGGCCGGAGGAAATAAATAAGAAATATAATTGCACCTCACACTTCAGGACTCCCCAGGCAGCTCGCATTAATAGGTCTCTTCAGCCATCCTCTAAGTGCTAATAATTCCTGGGTGTTTTGATGGTAGCACTTTCTCCCAGAGATGAATTGACCCCAGCTAAGAGCTCAGCTCCTTCCCAAATCTCATTACAATCAGCCTTGATGGCAGACAGGCTTCAGAATGTAACAAAATTAGAGCTTTTAAATCATTATCTCGACTCTGGGAACATCACATTAATAAATGGGAAGGAAGATGATGGAGAAAAGGCAGGGAAGGGATTGCAGCCTCCACGCCAGAGCTTCCCACCATGCTGTTCACCATAAAACACAGGAGGGGAAACCGATTTCACCGAAGCCGGGAGCCCTGCCCCCAGCCAAGTCGGGGTGATGTGCTCAGTGGTAAATCTGAAGTGACCTTTTCGCACCTCTGTAAATTAGTTTAGTGCTCCAGATGACCACTTCTCCCAGCTTGCTTTCCTGCCGAAGGTAACGGTAGGGAAAACTAAAAAAGTCAGTGTCTTTTATGAAACATCTTGGTAAACAGAAAGTGACTTAGGAGGCAGCCCTTTCTGTTGCTGCAACTCATTTCCCTCTCGCTGCTCTCTGGAGCTGCTGAGCCTCGCGTCATCTGTTCATTCATTCCACTGCCGTCAGAGCACGCTTGTAACAGGTAGAGTACCAGGTGGGCCCAGCGGAGCTTCCAAAGATGAAAGCCCGGTCATGTTTTCTACTTGCTACTCATCTCCCAGATCGACGATGTTTCCCACCACCCAGCCCCCTCCAAGGTGTGTGTCCTCGTCGTTTCTTTTCTGGATATTTCGACGCCTCTAGAGGGTCTCCCACTGGCATTCTCTGCCCTGAGTTTAAGACTCCTCTCCGCACTCACTCTCCCCCAGGCAGTTCTCAAGGGTCTAGGACAGGGACACTTGTCAGCGGCCCCTTGTGTCTCGGAGGACTTTCCCTTTCCCCCGCGTCACACTTGCCCAGCCACACACAGCCTCTGGGCTTTGCCATTATCCTGCTTTGTCCATAGGATGACCCTTCCCCTTGCTCCCTCCTCACTACCTGGACTCATCCTCTAAGACCCAGCTCTCATCCGGAGGCTCCACCCACTCGCCGACAAAGCCCAGGACCCTCAGCACTCAGAGGTCCCTGCCTGCCTCCCTCAGGCTCCCAACGCCCCAGCTCTGAAGCTTTCTTTCTTGTTTTCTCCTCTGTTTAGCCTCTGCCCGAAAGGTGTTTTCCCCCAAGCCCTGCAGGGCCGGTTCTGGAAACGCTCTCTTCATTCAGATTTGAAGTCAAGTGCAATTTGTTTAGAGAAGGCTTTCCTGGATGACCCAATTCCTAGAAGCTTGTAATTCTCTGTAAAGCGTGTAACGTTACCCTATGTATTTGTTTATTTACTTGAGCTTTATTTTTCTTTTTCCCTGGACTAGATTGAGATCAGCCCCGTGAGATTAGGGACCTGTTTATCTTATTCATTAATATATCCCCAGAGCCTAGGACAGTGCTTGGCACATAATGTTAAATAAACATTTAAACGGATGGATGGATGGATAAGTCAACAGCCTTCTCTGCCAGCCCTCCTTCTCTCTCCAAGTTGTGTTATTACAGGCACTCTGTGCTTTCTCTTATCACTCTCCTCGTGTCTGTGCTGCAGCCTTTATTATGCATTAATGGATTGCAGCAAAATCTCAGTTCCTAACAACTGACATCCTTAAATACATTTCTTCAAATTGAACATGGATATTCCCTCTCGGAGTTTATAGTCCCACAGGAGAGAAAGGGCATCCTTGGAAAGACCTCAGTCCTCTGTGTGAGTTGTAAGTGCCCTAAAGGGAAGAGGTGAGGCGCCACGGGAACGCAGGTCATCGCTTCGAAGACCGCCTAGCTGCCCACAGTCCTGGGATAACAGGCACCCCCAGATTAATACCCAGGCCAACCATGTCCCGAAGATTCCCTAGGACTGTTTCTGGGAGACATACAGGTGGACTGGAATGAACACCGGGCACTAGATTCACCCATAGAGTGACGAACAGGCTGAAGACCTACTCAACACCAGTTCTCTTTTTTTCATGGCAGCTTAGTGGCCAGTTCCAGTGCTGAGCCAGTCACTGTTCTTTGATTCTCCGCCCTTCTTGGCAGTTCTGGGTGGCTGTGACCCAGCTCTAGTCAATGAAATTTAAGGGCCACCATTTGGAGGTGGGGATCCTGAGAAAGCTTTTGCTTTCCCTATTGTGTGTAGTGTCACCCTTTCCTCTTCTACTTATCTTGAATGCAGTCAAGATGGCTGGAGCTACAGTAAGCATATTGCAACCATGAGGTGATACCCTGACAAAAAGGGCAGGAGAATCACAGAGAGGCCAATACTGACATTTTGAGAACTGAACGAATGCTAGAAACTATCTACTCTTAGACTTTGTTTTGTGAGAAAAATAGGCCTATATTTGTTCAAGCCACTGATGCTGAATTATTCTGTTATTTTCGACGTATTCTTAACTGATAGGGAACTAGGCAGACATGTCCAGTCTAGGCCTGGAGCTGGTCCGGAAGGTCACAGAGTTCTCAGAGGGATTGGGAAAGCTGCAGACAGCAAAGAATTAGACCAAGCACTTGACAGCTTGCTCCCGGGACAGACTCTTTCGTCTCATAGGCTTCAGGAGCTACCTAAGCTCCTGGCTACATCTTGCTCAGGTTAAAAAGCACCACCAGGGTGGTCTTGGGTCTGACTATATGAAACCAAAGTGACAGTCCCCTTCCAGCTCATTGCCACCCCTATCAATAAAGCTTTTCATTTTATCAACCTTTCCAACCAAGATTAATCTGTCTTTCCTTCCACAATTCTTTGTAGCTCCTCCATTCAAGGCTGGCTTCGTGGGCATCAAAACTGTGCAGGTACACAGGGCCCTGCACTTGGAATGGTCCCATGCTTGATTTTAACGCACTACTGTCACTGCTGTGAAATTCTTAATTTTTTAACATACGGTCCTAGATTTTCACTTTGTGTTGTGCCTCTCAAATGTCGCCAGTCCCGCCTCTGTTACAAACTTTGACTTTGGGCTATGTCTTAGCTTCTCTGAGCCTCAGTTTCCTCATCTATGAGATGAGAATAATCCTAGCTGCTTTGCCCGGTTGTTGGGGAGACTAAATGAGACATAAGCAAAGCGCCGCACTGCGCCTTGCCTCTGTGAGTGCCCTGTTCTGGTTCCTTCTCCCGCCCTTCTCTTGACTGTTGGTCCTGGCCTGACTCACACTGCAGTTAGTTGCACCCACGCCCATTTCCATAGTTGAAGTTCACATTCCTGATACGTCATTTAGGGGGTTGATTGCCAGTTAAGCTCTTTGAGAGCCGAGATCCTCTTTATTTCTTCCCATGGTACCTGTGATGGTCCTTTGTCCTTGGCGGGCACCAGGTAAAGGTTTGATGATGTACAGATGCTGCTCTCGAAGCTTCTAGGACTCTAGGAGAAGCCCACTTCTCCTTCGGAAGTGGGATTTGGAGAACAGCAGAATTTAACATCAGTATGACAAAGAAGGCATAGTCAATATTTTGTGAGACTCCAAACTTGCTATCCTGGCTTGGCTTACCTAACATAAAACAGTCAGAAAAATCGCTCCACATCCTCTGAGCTTACATGTGGAATTAGATTAGAGCTGAGACATCACCATAAGGAATCAATGCAACCAGGACCAGGCCTCTTTTGGGGGCCCAAGGTGAAGTCCACTGCAAGGGTAATAAAGGTCTTTTTCAATAAGCCAGTTTCCACAGTGGGCTCTAGTTTCCCTTAGGATTGAATTCCAGTCACATCATAATGCCCGATAGCCAAGGGGAAACCTGCTTACCACGCAGAAAAGTTGACACCTAGACCCAAGTGTGGTTTCCGTGAAATCCGTCAGTGAAAATGAGTGGTATTGACAGACTTGTTAGGCGGAGGAGAGTTTTGGACAGCACTAACTCATTCTGTTGCATTTAGAAAACCTCTACCTTAAACAAATCCATACCTTTCAAAGTTTCAAGCATTTTAAGCACCAGCTTACATAGCTAACGCACAAGTAGTTAATGTCGCTGATATAATATAATAACCACCAGTGATGCACGTCCTTCCTCTCCTGCAATACCCTGAGGTAGGGAGTTGACCTTACCTACTCCTCGTGAGTAAATTGAGGTTTAAGAGGATAAGTGACTTGCTTGAGGGCATGGAGCTGGCCAGCCCCAGCTGACTGACTCCCAAAACTGCTCGTGTGTAAAGTGCATTAATCTCAAGTGTGCAGCTTGGTGAATTTTAACATGTGCATGACCCAGTAACCGCCACTCTGATCAAGATGTGGAACACTTGCAGCGTTCTGGAAGCTTCTCTCCGTCTCCCCCCCACCCCCCAGTAATTCCTCTTCTGACATCAATTAGTTTGAGACAGAACAATCTTGCTTGTTTCCCTTCCTGCGTTTTTTCCTCAGAGAAGACGGAGAGGTTCTTCTGTCTCTCAGCCCTGCTAATAAATCCTATCTATATCATGTGTTCAGTTATATGTAAAATCTCTATTTAGAGTAAAAAAAAATACCTTGTATTTCTAGAGGCTTCTGTGTTCGAGACACGAGCCCCACACTCCGTGATGCCCCTCTCCTGGTGGTGAGGTCAGGCCTGCCCTTAACATTAGGGAGACCCCAGGCAAGGGTAACACAGAGGCCCACAGACCACTTGTCGAGATGTTTCAGAGTTACAGCTAAGCCACTAGATTGATAAAGTACTTTTTTTTTTTCCGTCTTGATAAGTAAACATCTTCATAACATGTTAGAAGACCAGGCTTGAATTTAGAGTGCTCAAACTCCTCAGAATTCTGAAACATGGTGGTAGAGAGTCAGCTGTGGTTCTAGGCTGGGCAGCCTGCCCTGCCTCTCTTCCTATTTCTGGCTCCATCCCATACCCGATGTATGTACATGGCCACCCCAGCTTGTACATCTAAGTTCTGTCCACGGTCTCCACAAAAACGGAAGCCTTAACGTTCCTTCATCAGCCGCCCAGCACGGTGGTGGCATGGGACACCTTTGGAAGGACAGATCTGCAAAAGATAAGCTCTGGATACCCAGAGAGAGGCCTGGAAGGGAAGGTGCGAGCTCCAGGTAGGAACGTTCACTTGTGGCTGCAGGTTCCTTACCCCTCACAGCATGAGGAGGGCCAGGTGGGACGTGCAGAGCTCGGGGCTTAAAATGCCCTTTTGTCTGGTCCAAGGGTGGTTCTACAGAATTGCAATCATTGGTCTCAAACAAGAGACCATTCTTGTCCTTCTCAAGTTCACTCTGAACAGTTGGGTTTGGTGAAGCCCTTCTTCACTGAGGGCTTGCCATATGCCGGGCAGTGAGCCCTGTCCCGACATGAACGGAGCTTGCTCCCAGCTCTCCTGCCTCGAGTCTAGTGGGGGAGCCCAGTGGTTAACAATTCTGGATCATGATAGAGGTTTGGGGAAGGCATCCTGCAAAGAGATGGCATCTCAGAAGTCTTGATGGGTGGGAAAGTACTAACCAGATGAAGAAGCAGGGAATGGTATTCTGGGGAGAGAGAACAGCATGGGTTAAGAACGGTCTGTGTAGTGAGCTTAGAGCCCTCCAACTTGGGAAGGTTTGAGCGGTGACATGGGGTGTGTCAGGAGAGGTCAGTGTATGCTCTGACAGGAACAGGGACCATACCTCTGGACCCTCGCTTAAAGCAGAAGTGGGACACAGGCAAATCAACATCTGTAGCCATATGACTCTGGCGTTGATATGGAGACCATGAAATCGAGAAGAAGATAATCCAGGCAGGAGCTAATGAAGGTCTGCTTATTCATTGATCGAATGGATATCCATTGAGCCCTACAATATGGCAGGCACTGTTCTATATTGGGGGTAGTACAGTGGACAAGGCAGAAAAGGGCCCTACTCTGAAGGGGTTCGAATGAGAAGGCAGGGACACCACAGATACATAAAGAAATAAATACTTCAGATTATTTCAGACAGACCTAAGTCCTGTGGATAATAAATCATGGGATAGAGATGATGGAGGAGGTGGGAAGAAGACAGACTAGCTCAGTCTTTCATGTGTTTCTACAGCCAGCACGTATTTATTTACTGAGGGCCTGCTATGGGCAATGGCACTAAAATGGAGAGATTTAAACAGACACTGTCCCTGGGAGAGCCAGGGGGAGTCAGGCATCATTGGATTATCCCATCACTGGAGGCTGTACTTTGAAGAGAAAGAGTATAGGCTTTGAGAGCGTATAACCAAGGAACCTGACCTAGCCTGGGTGGTCTGAAAAGGCTTGCTTTGGGCGGGTGGAGAAACATTCCAAAGGCCCAGTGATGGGAGAGAGCACAATGGACAGGAAGGCTGAGCCAGGCCCAAGAGACCGGAGCATGAGGGGGAGAGCGGCGTGGCGTGAAGCTACCCATGGTAAGCCAGGGCCCCGCTATGACCAGCAAGTTCAAGGACTTGACCTTTTTTTTTTTTTTTTTTGAACAAAGTATACTTTTGGTATGGTAAAAAAATATATAACACAAAATTCGGCACATTTAGTAGTTTTAAGTGTGCGATTCAGTGACATTTACATTCACAGTGTTGTACCACCACCACCATTATCTCTTTCCAGAACTCTAAAAAATCACCCCAGACAGAAACTCTGACCATTAAGCAAAAACTCCCTAGTTCCCCTTTCCCTCAGCCCCTGGTACCCTCGAATCTACTTTTTGTCTCTATGAACTTGCCTATTTGAAATAATTCATGTAAGTGCAGTCACGCAGTTTTTGTCTTTTTGGGACTGGTTTATTCACTTAGCATCGTAGTTTCAAGGTTCATCCATGTTGTAGCGTATGTCAGAATTTCATTTCTTTTTCTGGCTGAACAATATTCCACTATATGGATATACCATATGGATTTTGCTTATCCATTCATCTGTGGATGGACACGGGTTGTTTCCACCCTTTGGCTGTTGTGACTAATGTGTCTGTGAACATGGGTGTACAAATGCCTGTTTGAGCCCATTTCCAGTTTTTGTGGTGTGTACCCAGGAGTGGAATTGCTGGGTCAGATGGTAATTCTATGCTAAACTTTTTGAGGAACTGCATACTGTTACTTACAGCAGCTGCTCCGTTTCACAGGCTCACCAGTAGTGCACAAGGCTTCCAATTTCACCACATCCTCTGACAACACTTGTGATCTTCCATTGACTAGGATCACCAAGTCTGCACCCTCTCTCAGTACCTGCTCTGACCACTCAAGTCTGGCAGGCAATCCTGGGATTCCTCATTTGTGATGAGCATGCCTTCCAGTTAGTTGAAAGAACTCAGCACCTCTATTACCAATGTCAGCTAGGAAGAGGGATGGAGATGGGAGGGAAATGGATAAGAACTGGGAAACTGGTGAAGAATTGGGGACCTCTCCCATGGGTATTTGTTAAGTAGGTATCTTTTTTTTTTTTCTTTGCTGTACGCGGGCCTCTCACTGTTGTGGGCTCTCCCGTTGCAGAGCACAGGCTCCGGACGCGCAGGCTCAGCGGCCATGGCTCACGGGCCCAGCTGCTCCGCGGCACGTGGGATCTTCCCGGACCGGGCACGAACCCGTGTCCCCTGCATCGGCAGGCAGACTCTCAACCACTGCGCCACGGGGGAAGCCCAAGTAGGTATCTTTTGAGGGTCCTTTTACTCTGTCCATGATAGAGCCAATCCTCATAGCAGGTCCTCAATAAATATATGCTCATAGCAGGAGCTCAGTAAGTAGACACATGAACAAATGGGCTACCCCATCTTCGTTTCCCCATCACGTTCAATGCTCTGAAGACCTGCTAAGTGTTCTGCTCCTACCGGGACCCTCAGACTCCTGTCCAGTGGACCCAGCAAACCATCCTGGGTCTTTTCTGGTGCTGAACACTGCTCGCCATGACAGTTTTTCTACAGAGTACTTATTACTCTGCAAGAAATGAGGAAAAAATAGGCAGGTTGCCTTGAGTCCTTTTTAGAACAACAAGGGCTAAGCAAACAAAAGGATGTGGAAGGGGGTAATTTTTCCATATAATACACTTCACCCACATTGTGATTTAAAGATCACAAAGCACTTTGCCAGGTATTTTCTTGTTTGATCCTTACAGTAAGCCATTGAGGTTGGCAGGGTAAGTACTGCAGTCCATCCCAGATTTGCAGGAGAGGGCAGATTGAGAAAGCAGGGGTGATCTGCTGAAGGTCAAGCTGAAGTGTCAGGGGCGGGTCTGTCTCCATGCTTGGCACCCGTTCCCTCTCCCTCAGCGCGGTGATGATTCACCCCTGCCTTGCTGCCCCCAAACCTGCTCAGGGATTCTAGGACGAGCTCAGCCAGGCTTTCACTAATCAATCAAGAGTTTTCCTGGGGCTTCCTTGGTGGCGCAGTGGTTGAGAGTCCGCCTGCCGATGCAGGGGACGTGGGTTCGTGCCCCGGTCTGGGAAGATCCCACATGCCGCGGAGCGGCTGCCCCCGTGAGCCATGGCCGCTGAGCCTGTGCGTCCGGAGCCTGTTGCTCCGCAACGGGGAGGCCACAACAGTGAGAGGCCCGCATACCGCAAAAAAAAAAAAAAAAAAAAAAAAGAGTTTTCCTGAGGCGTCCTCACAGATTTCGGGCTAGTCTTCTCAGAAGGTGTTCTTGCAAAATGCTTTCTGATTTTTTCGCCCAGTCGGTAGTGAGGTTAAAAAAAAAAAAGTCCTCCATTCTCTTTTTCTGTATCAGCCAGCCTGGCAAGGTCTGTTTCATTCCTGAGACTCAAATTGGAAACTGTCTTCTGTTCTCATTCATTTGGGTTGTAGCGGTCATTACATTCTAAACAATTAATCCCTGGGTGCCAATTTCTTACTAGAATTATCCTGGACTCAACCACTGGTTTTCTTACCAGCAAGGCCGCAGCAATTATTTCCTGGCTTTTGTAAGTAAACATGCTGTGCTTAGCACTTTACAATTTTTATCATCATCACTGAGTTATCAACATTTACCTCTGTCAGGGGAAAGGAAAGGCTGTCCAATTGTGAAGGCCTGGCGATCACGTACACCTGTTTACCAGCATCCGTGGGGCTCCCTGGGGCTCCCTCCACTTGCTGAGAAGAGGGAGGAAGTCCCCCAGGCCCCCAGTCCTCTGTCTGAGTCAGGGACCATCTGAGAGGTAATAGTAAACCAAGGGGAAGAAGCGATCTGCCTCTAAGGTCTCAGGTTACAGGGCTGTGCTCCCTGGGTGCTCAGGCCCCATAGCTGGCAGGCAGTGTCCTTGACCTCATGGGGGTTGCCTGCCTGGGTTCTCAGCTCCTTTTCTGGGGGGGCCACAGAACTTCCCTTCCAAAGCTGGGCCACTTGGAGTCAACCCAGGGAGTCTGATGTGGTCTGTGGGATACTCCTTTCCTTCCAGCAGGAAAGACTGAGCTACCCTAGCACCATCAGGCAGCTCAACCCACCCTGGGCTGGGAGAGGCCCGCTTACCTTCCTGTGAATTTACCTAAACTTAGATCTTCTGGCATAACAGGTGTAACAGGAGACACCGGAGCAGCTCTGGGGCCAGGCTTCTGAGTTCATGCTCCTGGCTCCACCTCTCAGTGCTGTGTGGCTGCGGACACAGTGCTTACCCTCTCTCTGCCTCTTTCTTCATCTGTATACTAGTGAGAGTTATCGCCCCATTTCACAGGGTTATTTTAAGGATTCAGTGAGTTAATATTTGTAATTAGAACAGCGTGCCTGGCTCATAGTAAATGTGCCTTTAAAAACAGAAAGGAGGGCTTCCCTGGTGGCGCAGCGGTTGAGAGTCCGCCTGCTGATGCAGGGGACACGGGTTCGTGCCCTGGTCCGGGAGGATCCCACGTGCCGCGGAGCGGCTGTGCCCGTGGGCCGTGGCCGCTGAGCCTGCGCGTCCGGAGCCTGTTGCTCCGCAGCGGGAGAGGCCGCAACGGTGAGAGGCCCACGTACCGCAAAAAAAAAAAAAAAAAAAAAAAAAAAAAAACAGAAAGGAACTTTAACATCTAAAGGAGCTTTCTAATGTTCTTTTGTCTCTTTTAGGTAGAATATAAAGACAGAAAGCCTAAACCACAAAACCCACTGGTTCATTTGAATACACCAGCAAACCAAGCCCAAACCCATGTTCTTTTAAAAGTACCTGTGGCACCATCATGGTAGTGACTCCCAGACTCTCCCAAAGTGGACCTTAAAACATTTTTCAGCAGCATGTAGAGAGAGAACTGACCTGCAGGTGATCAACTACCCAGTTTAAGGTAGAGCAGCTGTAATAGAGTGGATAGAAGTCAGAACCCACTAGATTCCTCTTTCCTCTTACACTGCATCACTGTCAGGACCTGTGGACTAAGTGTGCCCTCCTTGCATCCGGTAATGACAACAACAGCCCTTACAACAATCCCAGGATACAAGTACTACTGTTACGATTCCCATTTTACAGATGGGAAAACTGAGGCCGAAAAAAGCTAGGTTGCAAGTCCAACGTTGCACAGCTTATAGCTGCAGAGGCAGTGGTTGAACCCAGGCAGCGTGGCTCCAGAGTCCCTCCCTCAGCATCACACTACACTTGATTGAATCACTGACCCCAACTGTGAGCCCAGACCCAGTCCAGGCTCAGAAACCCAACACTGTCCTCAAGCAGGAGGGACTTGCGGGGGCTTGGGCCAAATTTCACTGCTCGTCTAGCTCTGGCCTTGTAACCCGACTGTCCTCCTCATAAGTTTCCAGCTTAGCGTAGGCTTCAGGAGACGGGCTTTGTCTCTTTCCTACCCTTGAACCTCTGTCTTGCTAACCCGCTCAGTTCTTCCGCTTCCTTACCATGTTCTTACAGTCCTGAGCCTTCCATTCATTAATTAGACCCGCATTCACCAAGCACCTAGTGTGCAATGGTCGTTTACGTGAAGCCTGGGGATACAGGGCCTTGGGGGGGTGTGTCTCACCGTGTGTGACAGGGACACAAATGTGCAAATGGTTGCATAGAATGGAAGAGTCTGAGGGCTGTGAGGAACATCAATTCAGTTGAGGTGGACAAGGCAGGTTTGATTCTCCCTGGGGAGAGAGGTTATCAGGACAGGCTACACAGAGGAGGCGGCACGGGCTGCTTCCTGCTGCTGCACATCCCTGATACCAGCCAGTTGCCTGGTATTTTGCCGGTTGTCTCTTTGCCTGCCTGGACACACCCACGTGACCTCAGAGTGCAAGAAGGAGCTGCACTTATCATCTTTACTTTCTAATTGGTTAGTAGAAAATGTGCAGACGTCTGCCGTCCAGTGCCAGCTCCAGGAACAGGGGACTGGCAGGTGCTAGCGCCCCCTAGACCGCCCAGGCGTCCTGATGTTGCAAAGTTTCACGTCTGTCTGGAGTTGTACCCCTTGCCCTCCCTGACAGTGACCCTGCCCCTGGTCTTCCCAGCTTCACGTGGAAAAAACATCCTCCCAGGGTTCCCTGTCCTACTCCCAGATACCCTTGGGAGAGCTCAGTTGTAGAGAGAACTTACTGTATTAATTCTACACCCAGATAACAAAAATACGATGTAGAGAATGTAAAAGACTCATCTGGTGACTGGATAAGTTAACCGAGTCATTTCTCATCTTGAAGATTTCTCCCTTTCCTGCATGACAAGCTCTCTTCCTTTCATAATTTCAAACTTTCTCATTCTCAGAGAGTTTCCTGTAACCCACGATTCAAACAATGCCAGAAGTGTTTCCTGGAGACTTCCTTATTTACCATGGGAAAAAAAAATGAAAAGAGGAAGGAAGGAAGGCAAAAAGAAATCAACGTCTACGAGGGTACTACTGCGTGCTTGGCACTGATCTAGGGGCTTTCGCATGTATTTGTCCCGTTTAATCCTCCACCAGCTTCTCAGCATTTGTCTTATTATAGACAAGAAAAATGAAGCTCAGAGGGGTTGTCACTTGCCAAGGGTCACACAGCTATGAATATTGGAACTAAATTTGAAGCCACATCTGAGTCCAAAGGCCATGATCTTTCCAGTACACTGAGAGGTGTTTAAAATACATCTGTAGAATTTCACTTCTCTACTAAATTTCTGTCACGATAAATGGGTTAAGCTTTCCAATTAACTACTCGCGTCCTCCATTTTTCTTCCATTTTATTCACCTGTTCACGCTACCATTTGGCTTCAATTGTCTCAAACCCCTTTGAAAAGAGACCACGTGTGGATGAGGTCAGCAGTGAAGAGCGGTCCTCCGCACACCAAGGTCACCCAGGAGGGAGGCACAGAGCAAGTGTCACCTCTCACCTGACAGATGGAGAAGCCAAGGTTAAATGACTTGCCTAAGACCCCATGGGAACGGAGCCAGACCGCAGATAAGGGCTCCAGCCTCTCGGTTCTGAGGAAGCCTCCTCGGCCGAGCATTTTCATGGAGCCGTGGTGAGTGCCTGGGAGCCCGCCTTTCCGCTCTCATTTCTCTTGGGTTCTTGGAGAGCCTCAGGTGTCTGGCACCGACTTCAGCAAGCATGCTGAGAAGGGTCCAACTGGCTTTATTTAATTACCATAAACAGATGCATCACTGGGGCTTCATGAGGCAGCTTCTATTTTTTTGTCTTTTGTTATTTATTTGTTTTAATTGAACTATAGTTGATTTACAATATTGTGTTAGCTTCAGGTGCAGACGAAATGATTCAGTTCACACACACACACACACACACACACACACACACATATATGTATATTCTTTTTCAGATTCTTTTCCATTACAGCTTATTACAAGACACTGAATATAGTTCCCTGTGCTATGCAATAGGACCTTGTTGTTTATCTATTTTATATATAGTAGTGTGTATCTGTTAATTCCATACTCCTAATTCATCCCTCCCTTTCCCCTTTAGTAACCATAAGATTGTTTTCTATGTCTGTGAGTCTGTTTCTGTTTTGTAAATAAGTTCATTTGTATTATTTTGTAGATTCCACATATAAGGAATATTATATAATATTTGTCTTTCTCTGTCTGACTTCATTCAGTATGATAATTTCTAGGTCCATCCATGTTGCCATAAATGACAATATCTCATTCTTTTTTATGGCCGAGTAATATTCCATTGTGTATCTGTACCGCATCTTCTTTATCTATTCATCTGTTGATGGACACTTGGGTTGCTTCCATGCCATGGCTATTGTAAATAGCACTGCTATGAACATTAGGGTGCATGTATCTTTTTGAATTAGAGGTTTTGTCTTTTTCAGATATATACCCAGGAGTGGGATTGCTGGATCATATGGTAGTTCTATTTTTTAGTTTTTTTAAGGACCCTCCATACTGTTTTCCATAGTGGCTGCACCAATTTACATTCCCACCAGCAGTGTAGGAGGCTACCCTTTTCTCCACACCCTCTCCAGCATTTATTATTTGTAGACTTTTTGATGATGGCCATTCTGACCCATGTAAGGTGATACTTCATTGTCGTTTTGATTTGCATTTCTCTAATAACTAGCGATGTGGACCATCTTTTCATGTGCCTGTTGGCCATCTGTATGTCTTCATTGGAGAAATTTCTATTTAGGTCTTCTTTTTTTTTTTTTTTTTTTTTTTGCGGTACGTGGCCCTCTCACTGCTGTGGCCTCTCCCGTTGCGGAGCACAGGCTCCGGATGTGCAGGCTCAGTGGCCGTGGCTCACGGGCCCAGCCTCTCTGCGGCACGTGGGATCTTCCCGGACCGGGGCACGAACTCGTGTCCCCTGCATAGGCAGGCGGACTCTCAACCACTGCGCCACCAGGGAAGCCCTTCTGAGTATTTTTTGATTGGGTTGTTTGTTTTTTTGATATTGAGTTCTATGAGCTGTTTGTATATTTTGGAAATTAAGCCGTTGTCAGTCACATTGTTTGCAAATATTTTCTCCCAAACTGTAGGTTGTCTTTTCATTTTGTTGATGGTTTCCTTTGCTGTGCAAAGGTTTATAAGCTTGATTAGGTCCCATTTGTTTATTTTTGTTTTTATTTCTTTTGCCTTGGGAGACTCATGTAAGAAAATATTGCTACGATTTATGTCAGAGAAAGTTTTTTGGTCTATGTTCTCTTCTAGGAGTTTTATGGTGTTGTGTCTTATATTTAAGTCTTTAAGCCCCTTTGAGTTTATTTGTGTGTATGGTGTGAGGGTGTCTTCTAACTTCATTGATGTACATGAGGCTGTCCAGCTTTCCCAGCACCACTTGCTGAAGAGACTGTCTTTTCAATGAGGCGGCTTCTTCACGTGCTCATCAGCTCTCCTGCTTACGGGGAGGCCGGGCAGGGCTGGGGTCGGCAGAGGTGCCTGCAGTGCCAGCCCCCTGCCCCCGCTGTGGTCCTTCAGGCTGTCACCCCGAGGGCCGTGGGGATGAGCAGGGGTCATGCGGGGCTGGGAATGGTGGTGATGGCACATCGCTCAAGTCTGAGGCACTTTCCTCACAGAATTCCTTTAGTTCCTTCGTGTCAGTGTCCCCCGTGAGCCCTCTGCAGCCTCTGTGACTTTCCCCAGATGTCGGAGCTGCTGGATGAGGTGACCCCTGGGGGATTACCTTGGTGGCCTCCCCTCCACAGCGCCTGGCTGAGCGTTTTCCTCACGCCCCCTGAAGTCAGTATAGACGCTGCCCCTCGCGGCTCCAGCTTGTACCCTGGAAACAGGGCTCACAAACGTCATTCCGCCGTCCTCCCAGAAGCTCACCTCTCACCGGGACACCTCCCTCAACTCGGTTCTTCCCACGGCAGTTTTGGAAAAAGGAAATGTTCGAAGAGCGTTAGGGGGAACGGTCGACCCTTCCCCTAATCAAGGTAGAGGCTCAGTTAAGTGAGGTAGAAAATGGTCCTTAAAATCGCGTTCCTCTTCGATTTTCGTTTAAGAAAATAAATTTAGTAATAAAGTATGGCTGCTAGTGGGAAAGGAAACTCCGAAGGCCTGTGGATCTCAGAGAACTGGTGTGGCAGGGTAAGAGCCACATTCCAGCTAAACTCTACCACTGATTGGCTGCATCCTTGGACAAGTTACTTAATCTCTCTGTGCTTCAGCTTCCTTGTGTGTAATTTGGGGATAGATTGTCGGCGTAGTTCTGAGGATTTTTTAAAAGGCAATTCAGGTAAATCGCTTAGCATCACACTTAGCACTTAGTGAGTGCTCAATAAACGTGAGCTAATTCAAAAACATATACACAGGGCTTCCCTGGTGGCGCAGTGGTTGAGAGTCCGCCTGCCGACGCAGAGGACACGGGTTCGTGCCCCGGTCCGGGAAGATCCCACGTGCCGCGGAGCAGCTGGGCCCGTGAGCCATGGCCGCCAAGCCTGCGCGTCCGGAGCCTGTGCTCCGCAACGGAAGAGGCCACAACGGTGAGAGGCCCGTGTACCGCAAAAAAAACAAAAAACAAAAAACATATACACATATGTAGTTTTAACTTGGGTTCCCCCAAAGTAGAGCCTGAGATAAAAACTTGGATGCAGTGGTTTATTTGGGAAGTGATTCCAGGAAGCAGGAGGAAGGGACAGAGTCACTGCCATTGGCCACAGGGCTCCATTCCACCAGGCAGCCCTGGGGAGCCTAGAGCATGCCTCCCAGGATCGGCCCCCAAGAGCTGGGGCATCTGTGTGTGTTTGACGTATGCAGACAGAGGGTGAATGAGACAGGATCTTAGCTCAGTATTTTTAAATGAAATATAATATACTCAATATTAGTCCTATGGCCAGTTGTTTGTTGTGAAAAGAGAACACTGAGGGATGACATACCAAGAAGTGCTCAAAAGCGCAGAATTTTAATTTTAAACGGCTCCGCCACAAACAGTTGTGTAAGAGTGAGTAAGCGCTTTACCTTTCCTTTGCTTTGATAGAATGATAATATACTATTTCCAAGGGAGAATCAAATGCATAGCATTTAACACAGTTCCTGGACATAGCACGCCTTCCATAAATGGGAGCTATTTTGTGGTGGTTCTGATCATTGCTGTTATTATTGTGTGCGTAACTGTGACAGCAGAAAACGACAGTCTGTGGATTTCAGGATATGTAGCCAGCTTAGCCTAAGTCACAATATACCTCTAATTTATAGAAGGGGAACGCGAGGTTCTGAGTGACTACTTGCCTGGGACTTCCCAGCACATCCTTGGTGAAGTCGTAGGAATTAGATCTGAGGGACCATGGCATTGGCTGCAAAGCTGGGCAGATCGCTAGATGGGCTGGCCAGTCTTTTGTAAAATCTGGTATTGATCTGATTTGGTTCTGTTTCTGTGGAGCCTTCCTAATGCCATGCTAACACCGTCTTCCGTCCCCAAATGTGGTCTGCGATGGCCTTTCCCTTCCATAGAGGACACTCTCCAGTTTCGTCCTGTGGGGCCCTGTCCCTTCCACAGGCCAGTGTCTCCTGGCTGGAGTTCTCGGTGCCACCTGGAGATAGCTCTGCGGCTCACAGCTCCCTCCTAATCACCGGTTCGTGATTAAACATCCATTAAAGGACCAAGGAATTATTGAGATACAGCATGTTGCAAGTAAAACTGCTATTTCCTGTTACACCACAATTCTAAATTATCCACAAGACCTTTGTTCTTCTGCTAAGAACATTAGGCTGGTTTCAGATGGTGCTTTCATCCTGGCGCCAAGGTCAAGATGAAAATGCAGGCTTTTGTAGCAGAACTTGATCCACCCTGCTATGTGAAAGCCTGGGGTCATGGCTTCCTGGCTTAGGTGATTTCACGTAGAGCCTCATCTCAGTCACTAGCTATGTATTTGTGCCAGCACTAGAGACATGAGGAACATTGCCTTTTTAACGCCCCACTCTCACCCGGCTGGTTTATACCTTGGCAAGGTCCTGAGGACAGGGACCCCTTGGGAAGATGCCCAGTGTGTATGGGTCATAGTAGACAGGCAGCATCCTTATCCAACGCCCCTACCCCCCAGCAGTGTGGTGGCACAGGTAGAGCAGCGGACCCTGACCCTTATCAGCTGTGACCTTGGGCATCACCCCTTTGGGCCTCATCTGTTAGACCAGGACTTGGAACTGGAGCGTGGCTCTGGTTCTCTGAGCTTGGACCTGCCATGCTCAAAATCTTGGTCACTCAACAGACAGGTCCTGTTACTGCTGACCCATCCCTCTCTTTCCCCCAACATCCAGTTTGAGTAGAAGTTTGATCACTCATACAAGTTGGGCAAAAGAATCTTGGTCACATCTTGTGCATCAGGTAAGGGACTCCACTTACTAGCAGTGATGGTTACCATTTATGGAGTGTGTATTAGGTGCTGGGTGCTATGCTAAGCACTTGATGTATATCACGATGTTTCACCTTCAGAACAGTCATTTTATAGTTGAGGAAATGCGGGCTTAGGGAAGTCAAAGAGATTACTCCAGGCAAGTGACAGCATTGGATTCAAACCCAGATCAGTCTGACTCCAAAGCCCATATTCCAGGACCTCAGCTAGAATGTTGTTCTTTTCTCACCCATCACTGACTTCCCCCTTTTACCTCTTTCCTGAGGCTGGAGTGGTCAGTTACAGGTTGGGCTGGGGAGAGGGACCTTGTTCATCTCCGTGCTTTCCTCCACAGTGCTGGGGACCAGGTTTCCCCATCCAGTGGGCTTCGTACCCTGTGATCTTTATATATATATATATATATATATATATATATATATATATATATATATATATACACATATACACACACATATATATATATATTTTTTTTTTCTTTTTTTGGCTGCATTGGGTCTTCGTTGCTGCACGTGGGCTTTAGTTGGGGCAAGTGGGGTCTACTCTTTCTTGCTGTGTGCAGGCTTTTTATTGTGGTGGCTTCTCTTGTTGTGGAGCACGGGCTCTAGGTGAGTGGGCTTCAGTAGTGTGGCACGTGGGCTCAGTAGTTGTGGCTTACAGGCTCTAGAGCTCAGACTCAGTAGTTGTGGCACACAGACTTAGTTGCTCTGCGGCATGTGGGATCTTCCCGGACCAGGGGTCGAACCCGTGTCCCCTGTGTTGGCAGATGGATTCTTAACCACTGTGCCACCAGGGGAGCCCTGTACCCTGTGATCTTGTGCTATTCAGAGACCACTCAGGGTACAAACAGGTTGGCATCTCAGAACCTTCACTGACTCTGTGTGTGTGTGTGTGTATGTGTGTGTGTGTGTGTAGAAACTCAGGTTGGAGTAAGGGAACTCAGCCCTGTGGCCTACCTCCGTGCTTTTTAAAAAGTGTCCAATGACAGTGGGATCCAGGAATTCTTTCTTGGCTTAGAAAGGTCAGAGCACCCCTCACCTGCCCTTGATGCCAGGGGCTGCATCCTCCATTAAGCATCAACCCCCTTCATCCTGCCCAGCTCAGAGGGAAGCTACTTCCTCAAGGCAGAATGAACTGAAGGGCAGAGAGAAAATGTCCAGTCTCCCAGGGGGCTTGCAGGTTTTGCCCACCTACCTCTCCCCACCCCTCTGCATCTCTCAGCGGTGTCACTCAGCCTCAGACCCACGCCCTCCGGATCAGGTGCCCCTCACAGGGCCGCTTGCCCCTGTGCTAGTCAGCTGCCTCTAATGAAAAGAAAGCATGCATAAGTCACGAGGGCCCGTTCCCGGGGTGGGAGGAAAAGGGGCCTCATCCGCATGGCTCCTGGCTCCGATGACGGGCACCAGGTCCTCAGCCCCTGTTCCACCGCAGGCACACGTGTCCTCGCAGCCCCAGCCCCTCCTCTCCCATTGCACTTCAGGGCTCAGAACCCAAGCAGGGTTCAGGGCTTTCTTTGAAGTTAGGCAGTAAGGACAAATCTGACTTCTACGTAAGGCAAGAAATGGTTCCGTTCAAAATCTCTTCAAGGCCAAGGGCAATTCACGGATACCAAGGAACAGCAAGCACTGAGGCCTGCCGGGAGGGAGGAGAGGCGGAGAAAGACGGAAGGTGGGGTTTCGGGGAGTTGACTCTAACTTCCCAGGAGTGGCTTTAGTTTTTATCGTAATGACCCGTGTTGACAATAACTGCTACTATTTATCTACTCTCTCCTCTGTGGTAGACATTTTCCTTCTGTGAACTCATTTACGCCTGCAGCGGCCATAGAAGGTGGGCGTTTTTTTTTTTTTTTTAACATCTTTATTGGAGTATAATTGCTTTACAGTGGTGTGTCAGTTTCTGCTGTATAACAAAGTGAATCAGCTATATGTATACATATACCCCCATATCCCCTCCTGCTTGTGTCTCCCTCCCACCCTCCCTATCCCACCCCTCTAGGTGGTCACAAGGTGGGCATTCTTTTGTCCTTCTTATAGAGGAGGAAATGGAGCCTCTGAGAGGCAGTCATTTGTTCAAAATCACACATCGGCCAATGGCACAGCCTGGATTTGAGTTCAGACCTGTCTGCCCCAAAGCCCATGTTTTTTTCCTACACCCACTGCTTCTCCCCATATTGACCTGGTGGATTTATAAAATATGTACTAAGGGCAAAATATAATGCTCTATGCTTTTTTTTTTTTTGGCCTCGTGGCTTGCAGGACCTTAGTTCCCCGACCAGGGATTAAACCCAGGCCCTCAGCAGTAAAACCATGGAGTCCTAACCACTAGACCGCCAGGGAATTCCCTATGCTCTATGCTTTTGACAGTGTATCTCTTTCCATGTGATTTTTAAATATGATGTGCATGCATCCATGTTAATTATATTGTTTTTAAAATAATTCAGAAAAGAAAAGGGAAGAAGATTTATGGAGGGGGAAGGAGAATAAGGGAGGAGGATGGAGAGGCTCCAAATTGAAATGTGGATCTGACAAAGGGGAGATGGTGGGTGTGTGGTGCAGCCCATGGGGTCACACTGCTGGCCTGGGCCTGATGGGGTGCAGGAAGGGGGGTTCCCGCAATTTTCTGCTTCCACAGCATGCGAGGGATATTTAGTTAGGGCTAATTGGAAGGCAGCCTGGGGCAGTGCAGGGGATCTAGGTCTGACATCAGGAGAGCCGACTTCTGGTTCCTAAATTCTGCCGCTAAATAGGTTGACTCTGCAAAAGTCGAGTAGTGGGTTGAAAAGATAGATTCACATCCTAATGCCTGGAACCTGTGAATGTTACCTTAACTAGCAAGACAGTGAATATTACATGACCGAAGGTGAGATTAAATTAAGGATCTTGCAATGAGAAGCTTACCCTGGATCACCCAAGGAGGCCCTAAATGCAATAACCTGTATCCTTATAAGATGTACACACAAAGGAGAGAAGGAGGCCATGTGACCCCAGAGGCAGAGATTGGAGGGATGTGACCACAAGCCTAAAAGCACGTGGAGTTCTCAGAAGCCAGATGAGGCAAGGGACAGACTCTTCCTTGGAGCCTTGGAGAGGCCTGGCCCTGCTGACACCTTGATTTTGGACTTCCAGCCTCCTGATTTCTCTGAGAAATAGATCACTCTGATTTTCAGCTGCCCCATTTGTGGTAATTTGTTACAGCAGCCGTAGGAACCGAATACAAGTCATTCCCCTCTCTGGCCTCCGTTTCCTCAATTGTAAACTAAGACGGTTCAGGCTCCCAGTTCTGACATTCTCCCCGTCACTCTCTGAGCCATAGAGAACGGAGCTCCGTTCTCCAGGTAACCCCTTCCACGTGGCACTTTGTGTCTAAACAGGCCACCTTTCCCCTTTGGGGAACAGAGTTGGTTGAGTCCAGATGACTTTGTTAAGAGTAAAATACCACCCCAGACAGTTAATTTTATTTTTCTTATTGTTAATTGCTAGAGAAACGTTCTGCCTTGCCCCAGGGAAGCCATCCAAATAACTCTGACCTCTCTGTGGATTTCAAAAAAAGTGTTCAGTCTCAGTTTTCTCATTTCTTCTAAACAGTCCCTGCAGCTTGAGGGACCATGGTGAAGGGAGAGCCACAAAATTTGCTCTGGGGCTGCCGGATAAATGCAGTACGGAGGCAAGGGGCTCACATCACCTCTGCGCCAGCTTCAGCCTCCCCTGTTCCCCGTCACCAGCACGCTGCTAACCGAATGGCTGCTCGGGGCTCGCGCCTCCAGTTATATGACTCAGGAGCCTCATTTGCAGTCACCATTAACCAGAAAAGCCGCATGACTGCTCTGTGCCTACAGTGTCTAGTGTCTTATAATATTCACAGAAACCAAAGGGCTGGAGGAGGCAGCAAGGGAAAGCCTTTATAATAACACTCACAGAGTGAGGACAGCCAGCTCAGCTCCTCCCTCATCCTTCCCCCGCCCCCGTCTAAGGTGCTGTTGGAGCTGTGAAGAGCCTCCAGCCTGGGCAGCAAAGGAAGATGGTGAAATGTCCAGAAGACTGGGGATGCGACCCTCAGACATGGCTGTGTCAGGAAGAGCTGAGCAACCCACACCCTGCCTATGAAACAATCTTATCGGAAGCCTTTAACTGCCTTAAGCTAGTTATTCAGGCTGAATACTCCAGGACCACCTCTAAACCTCTAAAAACGATGTTCATGTCTTTAGCGTTCCTTCAGCTGCCTGCCATGCTATGTCAAGCAGAGTTAGTGAAAGCCCCAGGGCAGGCGCGGGATCTCCAAAGATCAGCCCATGAACGGTAGAGGTGAGGGTTGCCCTTGCCCCCCCGCCTCTCCTCAGCTTCCTCCTTTAATGATCCCCAGTCCACCAGCTCCACCATCACTCAGAACACGTTCATCCATAAGGGTTGGTCTCAGAATGAAAGGCACATGGATGCTTTAAGTGATCGTACTAAAATGCCCTAATTTTAGATTTAGTATCTGTCAGGCACAAATTAAAGCCGTCATTGTCCCATATGCCCTTCCCACTGTGTGTGTGACTGTGAGTGTGTGTGTGTGTGTCTGTCTGTTTGTCTGTCAACTCAAGGTTAACGGGTAATAATCGAAAAGAGCTCCAGGGACTGGACCGGCTGGATGGAGGTATGAATAGCCTTCCAGGAGAGGTGGGAGAGGTTCCGCCCTCGGGTCTGGGTGCCGGGGAGGGCACTGGGGGTCTCAGCAATGACATTGGCCCTGGTGGGGGCCTTTTGGAAGTCTGCCAGAAAGTGTTTTGCTGGACTTCTTTCAGAACCTCGTTTACCAAGCACTGTGGCTACAGGGAGGAAGTCGCCCAGCCAGCCTCAGCTCAGCGCCTGTCCGCTTGGGAAGCGCTGAGCACTGACCCCAGAGGGGTCTGGCTGCCACTACAGACCCTTCCCTGGAGAGGCCTGGGTGCAGAGACTGGCCAGGTCACCCCTCAAAGGGCACCTAGGGATGGGACAGAAGCAGGGAGGGCTGCCCGGGGCAGGGCATTGTACAAGCAGCGAGTGTCGATGGGAGAGGAGCCGGGAGAGGATCCAGGAGAGAAAGGCTTTCTTGGTTTGGAAACAAGCAAAGGACACGAGGGAGAAAGCAGTGCTGAATCAGGACCAGGAGTCCGCACCCTCCCCGGTGCCAGCCTGCAGCCCGTGGGCCACATTTCAGTGACCTCCATGAATGGGGAAGCAGATGGCAGCCAGCCAAGGTCACCGGCTCCTTGGTGGTCCCTTTTCATGGGGTGGGAAGGAGAAGTGGGGGCCCGGGTCCCTTTAAGGAGCCATCCCTGTAGGCAGAGACAGACAGACAGACACAGGGCAACACGGAGTGCCATTTGCAGTCCACAGAGCCAGCTCTGCTATGGATTCTTCTTGAAGCAGAAGACCCTCCTATTCCAGGCCAGCGACTCTAAACACCCCTTTAAAGCAGGGTGGGCTTAAGGAGTGTAATGGCTTTAACTGGGTTGTCTGCATTCCCCAGGAAGGCTTCTGCCTTCCACTTAGAAGGAAAGGCATCAGCTTGCTTGAAGGAATCCCAGGTTACCGAGTAATCGCCATAATAAAATTGAGAATGAAGGTGACCCATAGAAGCATGGTAAATACACAATTTTGTCTGCTCAGTAAGTGAATTTTGATTATAACTCAGCACTTGCCTCAGGTCGTAAAGTACTGCTAGCATTCTCAGGAAAGGACAAAGTGCAAAAAATGCTTCCACAAAGAAAAACACAGGCTTCCCAGCCCTCTTTGTAGCAATATGCAACCTAGAAAATTGAAAGCAAGGTTGCAGTCTCTCTGTCCTTCGTCACCATTTTATGTACCAGCCTGTCATTACAAAATGCGGGGAGGCACCGCAGATCAATAGCTATTCTGGGTTAACATTGCCACAGCTTTTTTTTTTTTTTTCTTTAAAAGAAGAATTTTTCTTCCTATGTGGATCACAGCTTATTACATCTAAGGCATACTTCTGTGGTCTGCCTATGGAAAGGAATGCTGAGAAGGGGCAATTTCTTTCGAGGTTTTATGCATTTTTTAATATCAGTGATGGGGCAGCAATGCTCCTAGAAAACTGTTCCTTTATAAGCTCCAAAGGGTTGTTAGCCCTCAGGTTTGAGAAGCAGGTAAAACTTACCTGATGGGCCACCTGGAGCCTGGATGAGACCTCCCCAGGGGCAACCTGGGATGCGGAAGTCTGTCTCCGCCTGGTACAGCCTCTGTAAATCCTGTGTGTCCTGCTGCAACCCCTGGTAACATTAGCGGCCGTCGATTTGATTTGTTTATCTGCAGTGACACTCATCTGAGCAAACTCTCTAAGTGGCTTTTTATAGGAAATGAAAAGCCAAATGAGAATGTATGTGAAAAAGTGAGCCATGGGAAATAGCCTCTCAAAGCATATGTCACCTATTTTTATGTTACTAAGTTGGCTGAAGGCTTTAAGTGATAACTTTTGAAGTTCCTAATGGAACCGTACAAATTATGTATGATAATGTAATCTTTTTTCGGAGGAGACCGTTATAAAGCACAACTACCTTGAGTATCATCTCTTTTTCAGCCTCACAGAGTCGTGGAGGAGGCAGGCTAAAGATACATAGGTTCATTTTGCAGGTGAGGGAGGGAAGGCTCAGAGACATCGAGTCCTTCAAGGTCACACAGCTAGTCAGCACTGACCCAAGGACTCCGACACTGACTCTGGACTCCTGAGTCCGGGCAGCAGGACTACCTGTCAATATCCAGGCTGACATCACTGAAGCATACACACAGATGCTTTTCACTCCACCCCACACCAGGATCTTAGCACCCTTCTTCCCCTCCGTCACCTGCTGCAGCCAACGAACCATCCAAATTCAAACTTTGGAAATGCTAAGTCTCATAAAAAATTTGTAAAGGTCTTAAAATGCGAAACAGGAATAAACAAAATTTCTTGCCACAGGGAAAACTAACTAATGTAAAGCGACAAAACAATGGGAGTTTGAATGCGGTCTCAAAAGTGGCCATAAAATGGAATTCAGCATCATATTTTAATAGGTACATCATACACTCGCTTTGCCAAGGATGACTGGGGGTGAATTCTCATTTATAAAAGTAAGCCGTGAAGGGAAAAAGAAAATAGGAGAATGAGGGGAAGAGAGAGGAGGGGAGGGGGGGAGGGAGAAAGGGAGAGAGAGAGTGAGAGAAGGAGGGATTGCAGTTGGGGAGGCTGAGTGGTTGAGGGAGATGGTATTAGTCACAGCTTGGGGACCGCGGAAAGCCGGTTCCTAGGTCAGGAGCACCATAGCTGTCCCAGAGTAGCGCATCACCCCTCCATCCAGGAGTGGCCTTGGCATATGGCCCCAGGGGCTCCAGGCAGCTGTCCCTCCTGAGGACTTCCAGGAATTGTGGGGAAGCGGGGGTGGGGGTGTTGCAGGGAGGCATCCTTCAGCACTGGCCTGCAGGGCTCCAGCCGAAGAGAGTTTATAAAGTGATGAGCAACAAGCAACATCTGCCCAGCAGCAGTGGTCAGAATGACAGTTCTATTCTGGTAGAGACTATTCCGTGGCTCCGCTGCACACGTGCCCTTCCCCCGTCACTCCGCCTTGGGTATAATGAGGACAGGAAAGCAACTCCCAAACGAGTCCATCGTTTATTTGGGGACAGAGCCCATTGGGCTCAGACTTTCACACCGGGGGGAGTTCAGCTGCGCCCTCGCACCGCCGCTCCCGCCCTACCTTCCCGTCTCCCCTGCCTCCCCTAGCCAGGGCCTCTGCATTCATTTCCCCCAGTCTTGGCGGTGATGTGAAGCGGTCCCTCCAGCCCTTATTTTGGCTGTTCTCTTAAAGGGCATTGACCTAAAGGCACAAACGCAGCGGCAGCGGCGTCGGAAGCGCAGCCGGGCGGGCGGCCACAGCAAAGAGGCACCCGCAGCGCCTGCGGTGATTCGGGCAGTAGCAGCTCGGGGCCGGTTTCATTTCGATACTCTTGAAGCAAATCTGCCCCTCCTGTCCTCTGCGCACCGGGCGCATCTAGCTCGAAGGAAGGAAAGAAGACAAACTCCTCCCGACATCCCCGCCCCCCCGATCCCCACTCACGCCGAGTCTGAGCACAAGGGGAAAACACTCTGAAGAAGGAGCCCTCTCCCCAACTCCCAGATCCCTGCCTCGGGGTTCCTGTCCCCCCACTCCGACCCCAGTTACTTCAGTGGCAGCCAGAGGAGCTTCCTAAATCCGTGTGCTCGCCTGCCTTTCCAGCACGTGGGACAGACTGCGATTTGAATAACTTTTCAAATCCTGTCTCCTAAACACTTGCCCACAAATACTTGGGAGAGAGCGGGGCAAGCCCCCTGCTCTGTCCACCGCCCCACTCCTAGGCTGATAGCGTGGAAAAAAAAAAAAAAAAAAAAGACTCTCACTCCAGTTGCTCTTGCCAGTCGGGGAAACAACACACTGTCGCCGAGAGCATCCAACCACCAAGAGAGGGAGAATGAGCCCCGAGGCCCCGGCCCCGGGTACCCAACACCGTCCTGGCGCCAGTGGACCAGCCTTTGCCGCGAGTTCCCCGCGCTCGCGGGAGGGTCACAGACGCCCCCGGAGGATGGACTTGAACCCAAGCCGCGGGAACATCAAGCGAGAGAGAGCCACTCACCTTTAGGTTGTGCGTGGGGTTTACAACGCAGACAAGTTGCCCAGCGGCGGAGAACACCCGTTTAGCCTTGTAGTGTTGAAAGCGGAGGTGAATGAGATCTAACACAGCCCCAAAGCACTGGGTGAAGAAAAGCATCACAACTTTTTGGGGGGGTTGTTGGCACAGGAAGGCAGCGGAGGAAGCTGTAAGTCCTTGGGCTCTGGAAGGAGCGCAGCCCCTGAGACACTACGCTCCAGCCCGGCTTACTGTGCTTTCGTATTCATCATCAAAATAAGACGGTTAGAATCTTGCCGCAGTGAGGCGGCCAATCAAAAGGACAGAAATGTTATCCTTGAGGTGCAGAGACAGCCAATAACAAATGCCTCCCCTACCGAAACTCCCTGATGAATTGAGCCTGGCGGAGAATGTATTATTGAACATTACCATAGATCAGCACATTGCATTTATCTTGTGATTACAGCCAACCATACATAATGCTGGGGAGATAGGCTGACAAAATTGATTGCCTAATGTGTCTCCATTTATTAATTGACTTAATTTAACATGAGAGGCTTTCTTAACGCGCTGGCAAAAACGTAAAGCATTTAAACCGCCAAATAGTAAAACACCCTGCTCCAAAGTAAGCAGATGGATAACGCAGATCGCGGCTTGATTCACCAGAGCTGCTTGGGAGAAAATCAAATATTACAAGACTCCTCTGATTCCAGATAAGGGTTTGGCAACAGCAGAAACGTGCATCTTTCAATCTTGTGCTCCGACTCTCTCTGCAGTTTGGATTTCAGCCCCTTGATAAACCTGACTCTCCACTCTTTATCAGAGAAAAAGCATTCCCGACAAATAAATGCTTTTGGAGTTGAGGGGGAAAAAATGTATGTATATCTATAATACTGGAATTACTGAAGCCTGAAAATATTAAAGCATAAAAGTGTACGGAGTATGCTTCTAAAAATAATGAAATCCCTGATGCATGAATGCATACACACAGAAAAACCTACACACAGAGGAGAGTGGCTTGTAAATCAGCAAAATAATTGCAGATGCGGAGGGCTTTTGCTTGTCATTCATTTGCATGTTGGTGGGCAGCAAATTGCTAATTAACCACTAGATTGTTGGAGACGTTAAAATAGAGGTTAAGAGCACACATACAACATCATTTGCTTGTCTCTGCAAATGCCAGTAGCACATTTCTGTGCTAGAGGAGGCAGAGGGCATTCCAGCCCTCAGACTGCACTCCCTCTCTCTCCAGAACTGGGCTGGTAGAGGTGCTAAGCCTATCCACTGGTTCTGGAAGAAAGACTCCTGTGCAGTACACGAGGAGTCTTAGGGTTTGGGGGGAGCAAGCTCTGATGGCTTAGTCAGTCTTTGGGACTAAATCAGGAGAATTGCATGTGTTGTGTTTCTCATTCTCTTTGGTTGTTTCTCGGCTGGGAAGCCAGCCCAGACGCAGTGAGCCTGTGTGAGCATCAGTCTTGGGTGTGAATTACACTCAGAGTGTGAGCCCATTACTTCTTCCTAAATGGCTCTCGCTCCACTCCGGCTACAGTACTTGGGTTGTAACGTAGGCAAAGCGTACACACACCTGGGACACCTACATCTGTGACCTGGTCAGGCAATTAAACCAACTACTGATTAAAGTATAGGGGGGAAAAGTGCACAGTTTTCCTGAAACCAGGACAAAGCCTAGGTGTTGGTTTTCACTTGAGTTTAAAACCAAACCAATGTGTTCAGAAACAAATAAGCCAAGCACCATTTAAAATGGAAACTTTGTACTTTCTGGAATAATTGCACTGGCACAAAATTAGAAGATGACAACATTTGAACTGATTAGAATCATCTGTATGATGCTTTTATAGGATATGAGTCCCCAGACCCATTCATAATATGGTTCATAGATAAGAGTTGCTGACCTACAATACCAGAATTCTCTTTGTAAAGTTTTCATTTTCCAGAACAAGCTTTCAGCAGTTCAGCAGGAAAACATTCAGTATTCTTTTATTGCCTTCCTTAAAAGAAATAAATAAAAGTGACCATACTCCACCAGTTCATAATTCAGAAGGTCCGAACTTCCTCTTTCCACATCCTTTGTTAGAGTGGAACTATTATGCTGTTTGTTTCTACCTCTGGGTATGCTCAGACAGGTTTCTTAAAACCTCACTTAGGCTCAGTTCCCACGCCTGTAACATGGGGATAATAGCAAATTATTTCCCCCTCAAGGTTATTGTGAAGGCTAAGATGATGTACCTGGAAGAGCCCAGCACAGTGCCTGATTCAAAGCAGCCTTTCAATACTTGAGTCTATTGAGTGTCTCGTGGAAGAGTGATTATGTTCAGAATGTCTTTCCTTCCTGTTCCGCAAAATATTTTTCCCCATGAATATTCACCCTACCATCCAGGGTCACAAAAGCAGAGGACATAAGAGCAGACTTGACTCTTGCTATGTTCTTAAGGGTGGATGTTCCTGGTATTACCTGGACACTGGGTCTGGGAGTGAGGGCTGAAGGGCTAAGGAGTGCATATTGACATCAGTGGTGAGAACAGAGCCACAGACCCGCTATTATGGATGGTTTTCCTTAATCCCAGACCTGACCTTTTGTCCTACTCTCTAGCCCCAAACTGGCTTACGTCACTCTGCTTTCGAATATTAAGCATACCCATCTGTTCTCGGAATCAGTCCTCAAAATAATCATCCGTCGGGAAATGTCTGAAGCTAACCCTGATAACAAACGCTCATGGTTAATGTCCCCCAAAACAGGGTGGCACAAACTAGCCTTCGTGTAGAGATTTAGAGCTGTGTTCACCTTTTGCCACTAAGTTGGCCCCTCTGCGGTAGCCACACCAATCCTCTCATGCTGCACTACGATGCCCAAGGCTTCCCGTTCGCCTCCAGAGCAACCGGCTTTACCTTTTATCTGGACCAGCAAGCCTCAGAGATTGGTAATTAGACAAATTTGGATTGAAAGCCTACTTACTGTTACTTTGGGTAAATTATGTAATCTTACTGACACTTAGTTTTGTTTGTCTGTAAAAATGAAGCTAATGACTCCCTTGTAAAGTAGTTTAAAGGTGAAGTGAGATGATATAAGTAAAGTAACCAGCCCAATGACTGGTTTTCATAATAACTTTAATGAGAAGCTAGTATCATCATTATCATCATCTTCTCATCAAAAACATTTTTGTCCAAGGCAACCCAAAGTTCTGCTGAGCATATAGAACAACCAAAATTCTCATGCACTGCTGGAAACCACTTTGGAAAGCTGCTTGGAAGCATCTAGTAAAGCCAAACATATGGGTACCCTATGACCCAGAAAGCCCACTCCATATACCCAACAGAGATGTGAGCATGTGCTTAGCAAAAGACTGGTACTAGGATTTTCATTGCAATGTATTCATAATATAGTTTCATAGCAACTGTAGTCACGATAGATAGAAACTGGAAACAACCTCAGTATCTATCAAAAATAAGATGGATAAATTACATTATTTTTTTTCCTTCCCTTGTTAAGTACTACATAAAAAATAGAATAAACTGTCGCTACGTGCAACAAGGCAATAACATGGATGGATCTCACAGATACAATTTTGAGGTAGAGAAGCCACACGCAAAAGAATACATGTTGTGTGATTCCATTTATATGAAGTTCGGGAACATAGAATAGGTTATCCATGGGGCAGGAGATCGGGAGATTGGTAACCTTGGCAAGGGGTTACGACTGAAGGGGACATGGGGTAGGTTTTAGAAAGCTAGGTAGATTCTGTTTCTTGATCTGTGTTCTAGTTTCATGAATATTGTGGATTGACTTGTTTTCCTGAAAACAGATATGCTGAAGCCCTAATCCCCAGTGCCTCAGAATGTGACCTTATTTGGAAATAGGGTCATTACAGAGGTCATCAAGTTAACATGAGGTCATTCGTGTGGGCTTTAATCCAATATGACTAGTGCTCATCTAAAAAGGGAGAATTTTGATGTAGAGATATACACACAGGGAGGATGCCACATGAACGTGAAGACAGAGATCGGGACAGTACATCTATAAGCTGAGGAACACCAGAGATGACCAGCAAACCACCAGAAGCCAAGGGAGAGGCATGGAAAAGATTCTCCCTCATAGCCTCCAGGAGGAACCAACCCTGCTGACACGTTGACATCAGACTTCTAAGATGTCTCCAGCACTGTCAAGACAATAGATTTATGCTGTTTAAGCCACCCAGTTTGTGGTACTTTGTTATGGCAGCCCTAGAAAACAATACAATGGATATATCTGTTGGGTGGAGATTCTTTAGGCTGTGAACTTATGATCAATGCCCTTTTCTGTATGTAAGGTATATGCCCCAATTATACTGAAATAACATGTGGATGAGCATATAATTGAACTTTGAAGTAGTGAAGTATTCATAAAGATTTTAAAAGTTTATTGAAGTAATCACAAAGGAAAATACTCGCTTACATAAAATGTTAAACTCTATGTCAAAATAATGTCTGACAACTGACATTGAAAAAACCCAAAATACTGAGGGATGTATTTGCAGCAATTATGACAGCAAAAGATTTGTATTCCTAATAAAGAACTCTTGTATATCATTTTAAAGAGCTAAAATTATATAAAACAAGATAGACAGAGGATATACACAGAAGAAATTTAAAAATTCATAAATGAATGGTAGATGTTCAATAGAACCAGAAATCAAAGAAATGCATTAAAACAGGATGGCATCTTTGGGCTTCCCTGGTGGCGCAGTGGCAGAGAGTCCGCCTGCCGATGCAGGGGACGCGGGTTTGTGCCCCGGTCCGGGAAGATCCCACGTGCCGCGGAGCGGCTGGGCCCGTGAGCCATGGCCGCTGGGCCTGCGCGTCTGGAGCCTGTGCTCTGCAACGGGAGAGGCCACAACAGTGAGAGGCCCGCGTACCGCAAAAAAAAAAAAAAAAAAACCAAAAAATCAAGATGGCATCTTTTATGTGTCAAATTGGCACTTTTTATTTTTAAACAATAATAACCAGGGCTGATGAATCTTCATTGAGAAGGACATTGTCCTCTGCTGCTGATGTGAATAGTAATAACAAACATTTAAATGCTTTGTAGATATCAGGCACCATGCTAAATAGTTGGTCTTTGTAGTCAAGTATATCTACAGTCAAATATCTTATTTTCCTTTTCACAGTAACCCCATCAGATGTTCTTCTCGTTTCCAGACAAGAAAGCTGTGGCTCAAGAATATTAACTTGTCCACGGTTACCTAACTAGTAAACGGTAAAGGTAGGATTTGACCCCAGACTTCTGCAGTGCCAGATACTGAGATTTACTGCCTCTGAGAGTGTATACTTGTTGTACCCTTTTCTTGAAAACAATTTGACAATATGCATTAGCTGCCTAAGAAGGTCCATAAACTTTGACCTTCTAACGAAATATCTAGAAATCTGTTCTTATGGTATAAACAGAAATGTCAACAAATATTTAAGTATGAGGATGTTCATTGTTGTAGCACTTATACTACTGGAAATAATAGAAAGAACCTGTGTGTCCAGCATTATTTAAGTGGACTTAAGTAATTTAAGATACATCTAGCCACAGCATGGAATAAATTATAGCTGTAAAAATAGGTTTCTGGAAAAAGTATAGAAAGACGTATGCATAAAGCTATTCACTGTGGCACTGTTTGTAATAGTTCAAGACTAGAAGCCTCCACATTATCCCTCCATAGGGGACTGGCTGAATAAACTGTATACATTTATCAAATGGTGACAATTAATCATAGAAAGAAATGACAGTTATCTCCAAATACTGCTAAGCAATGAATTCAGGTTATCCTGGTAGATTAAAAAAAAGTAATGTGAAGAATTTTGTGCATAACATGAAAATATTTATCTTAGAATGGGGGATATCTATTTATTTGTTATTTATGTTTTAAAAATGGAAGAATGAATTAAAAACTAACAACAGGGCTTCCCTGGTGGCGCAGTGGTTGAGAGTCCGCCTGCCGATGCAGGGGACACGGGTTCGTGCCCCAGTCCGGGAAGATCCCACATGCTGCAGAGCGGCTAGGCCCATGAGCCATGGCTGCTGAGCCTGTGCGTCTGGAGCCTGTGCTCTGCAACGGGAGAGGCCACAACAGTGAGAGGCCCGCGTACCGCAAAAAAACCCCAACAAAACAAAAATAAAAACTAACAACGAAGTTACTTATAGGGGCGAGAAGGGAAGAGGGTAGAGGAGGCAAAAATAAAGGTAGACTTCTCTGAATATATCTTGTTCTGTAGTTGGACTTCAAAACCTTGAAATTATTTTATAAAATTATAAAACAAAAATAAAAAAGAAATCTTCAAAAGTCAAAACCAAAATAAAACAAATCAACTATTTGACAAGTTGGTGGCATATGCACACAGAAAAGACAATTTTAAGTTACTTTGGAACACAGTAAGATGACTAGAAATCCTTAGTAAAATGTACTCCAAAGACAGAAAGAAGTTCAAAAAATTTAACTACCTTTAGCACACGTATTGCTGGTGGTAGTGTCTGTAGTGGTTTAAAAATATATCACCACCTTCAGAAAGTGGAGCCTAATCTCTCTCCCCTTGAACGTGAACCAGACTTGATGACTTACTTCTGAAGAAGTGTGGAAATGATGATGTGTGATTTTTGAAGCTAGATCATCAAAGGAATTGCAGTTTCCCCATTGTTCTCTTGGATCACTTGCTCTGGGGCCGGATTTCATGCCATGAAGACATTCAACTAGCCCTCTGGAGAGGCCTATATGGAAAGGAACTAATGTCTCATGCTAACAGCCAGTACCAACTTGCCAACCGTGCAGATGAGATTCTTTGGAAGCAGATCCTTCACCCTTGGTCAAGCCTTCAGATAACTGCAACTCTGGTCAAATTCTTTACTGCAACCTATAAGAAAGTCCCCACCAGAACTACCTAACTGAGCTGCTCTCAAATTCCTAACTCACAGAAACTGTGACATAATAGTTGTTTAGTGTTACTTTAAGCCACTAAGTTTTGGGATAATTTGTCATGTAGAAATAGATAGCGAATACAGAATTTGTTCCAGGACTGGGGTGCTGCCATGACAAAACCGTAAAATTTGTGAGTGGCTTTGGAATTGGGCAGTGGACAGAAGCTGAGAGTACTAATGAAAGCCTAAAGGGCCTCGAGAAGACTGTGAATAGACGCCCAAGGTCAGGAAGGGCTTATTTTGGAAGGGTTTGTGAATGTGGTTTTGTCTGAGTGGGCTACACCCAGAATCATAGGAGATCCATAAAGTTTTTAAGAGAAGTAAACTAGCAGAAGTACCACATGGATTGGATTGAAAGGGGCAGAATTAGTATAAAATGATAAGAGGCCTTTGGACCCTGAAGCTTCTACTGGTAGGAAGGAAGCTGAGAATACTCTTCAGTAGAAAACATGGGCTACCTTTTATGAAAAAGAGAGGATGACCTACAGGGTGGAAACAAGAGCTCAGTGGCTGGAGCTTAAAGCTGCGGAGACTCATTTTCAGACCTGGAGTCCTAAACAAGAAACTTTCAACATTTGCCCTGATGCATTTTCCTATCTTTTGCTTCTGTGTGTCTCCTATTTTCCTTTATTTTGAATGATGGTAGTGGTGGTGGGGTGATGGTCCATGGTAGTTATCCTGTGCTTACCCTACCATTGGATGTTGTGTGTGTGTGTGTGTGTGTGTGTAGGTGGCAACTTTTCTTTTTAGATCATAGGTCTTCAGATTGTGAGGGACAGTACTCGAGGAGCTGTTCTCTAGGACACCTGAGGAGTCTTCTCCACACTTGTACATGATTTAGTACCAAGATCATGGACTTCAAGCTGATGCTCTAAGAGAATAAGACATTGGGGAAGTCTTTGGTAGGGGTGAGTATATTTTACATTTATAATGTAAATTAAGTTGCAGCCAGAGAGTGAAAAGAAATATGCCTGCAAATTCTTTGACATTCCCCTTTCAGTGGGTAGAGACTAATTCTTCTCCCTTTGAATATGAGCCATACACAGTGATTCACTTATAACAACAGAATGTGGTAGACGTGACACTGTGTGATTTTTGAGGCTAGATTACCAAAGGCCTTGCCATTCACACCTTGCATTCTTGAATAGCTCACTTTGGGGGAAGCCAGAAATCATACCATCTGGACCCTCCAGCAGCCCTCTGAGACCCACTGAAGTCTTCTTTCAACACCCAGCGTCAACTTGGTAGCCATGTCAGTAGGTCCCCTTGGAAGCAGATGTCCCAGCCCCTTTCGTACCTTCATATGACTGTGGCCCTGGCTAACATCTTGTCTGCAATCTCATGAGAGACTCAGACCCAGACCGTGCAGCTAAGCTGCTTCTGATTTGTTGATCCATAGGAACTGTGACATAATTAGTGTTTATTGTTGCTTTGAACCATTAGTTTTGCGGTAATTTGATGTGTGTGTATTGTTAATGAAGCAAATAAGTAATTATGTTGGTGTCATTGATGTAAGGGAAAGGAGCCACAGGTGTAAGACTGATGAGGTTAGAGAAAAATACTGTAATCTTGAATTCAAATGGCGATCATTGCAACGGCATATTTTATGTTAAAGGGCAGTAAGAGCAGAAGGAGAGGAGGAGGGACAAGGGAAAGTGAAAGCAGAGTTCCTTAATTCTGTCCACAGAAAAGACCTCGAAAATGAATACCTGAGGGCTTCCCTGGTGGCGCAGTGGTTGAGAGTCCGCCTGCCGATGCCGGGGACACGGGTTCGCGCCCCGGTCCGGGAAGGTCCCAAGTGCCGCGGAGCGGCTGGGCCCGTGAGCCATGGCCGCTGAGCCTGCGCGTCCGGAGCCTGTGCTCCGCGACGGGAGAGGCCCGTGTACCGCAAAAAAAAAAAAAAAAAAAAAAAAGAAAGAAAATGAATACCTGAAAACCCAGATTCTATATAAAATTTCCCACTTAAAAGCAAACAAACTAGATCTCTTTAAAGAAATGGCTCGTTCTAGATCTGGAGCAGAAATGTTTAAGATGAGCCTGGAACATCCCATAACAACAGAAAGTAAGGATGCAATGTTTTTTAAAAGTACTAGAGGGCTTCCCTTGTGGCGCAGTGGTTGAGAGTCCGCCTGCCGATGCCGGGGACACGGGTTCGTGCCCCAGTCCGGGAGGATCCCACATGCCGCGGAGCGGCTGGGCCCGTGAGCCATGGCCGCTGCGCCTGCGTGTCCGGAGCCTGTGCTCCGCAACGGGAGAGGCCACAACAGTGAGAGGCCCGCGTACCGCAAAAAAAAAAAAAAAGTACTAGAAAAAAAATGCGAGGATCTTTTTCAGGATGTAGAAAGCAACGTGAAGAGGCTCCCACGGCCTGAAGATGGGACGGTTGGAGCACGATTAAGAATAATAACCGCAAGGGACTGAAACACATCAAATATGTTTCAATCCACACGTACATAATGATACCAGCAAAATGAATTAGTTCCCTTCGCATGGTGCCTGGCACTTAATTCATTATTTTGATAACTGGCAAATAAAGGGAATAAATAAGGTATTTATCCTGCCTTTCTTCGACGAACTGTACCTCAGTGTAATTAAATAGTCAGTGAGGAGAAGTTTCTCTTTATAGCAGTTAACGAATGAAGAAATAATGGTAAAATGAGAATATTCACCTTTTTGAAATTCCTAATGAAGTAAGGGATCTGGGCGGTGATCATCATTGGCTGCTGACTTCACAGAAAGACAACCAGGTATTGGGTGCCTCCTGGGAAGTCACAACAGAGCATTCTTACCAAAGTAACAACATGAATCTGATCAGTCTTTGAGATGTAGCTACTGATTTTCGGGAGATACAGGGGACAGAGGAACATGATAAATGACAACATGGAGATCCAATTAGCAAAATCCAGGGCGTAGGAAACTCTACAGGAAAAATGACCAGGTTCTTGAATAAATAAATAAAACAGTGCTTAGAGAGAGAGGGATGGGGAAAAGGAGAGAGAGAGAAAGACATCATGTTTCAAACGGTTTTTACAATGTGCAAAAATGCCCAATGTATATTAAGTTAGGAAAATCAGAATATAAAATTGTATTTATAAAACAAATCCATCTTACTTTTTGAAGAAACATATAGCACAAGAGAAAAAAATGTTCAAAAATAGTAACAATGTGTGTGGGTAGCAGGATTATTGGTAATTTTGGAATATTGTATTTTTCAAATCTGTTTTAAGATGGAAATATTTTTATAATCACTGTCTCTCTTGGAATAAGGACAAATAGATAAATTACTAAAAATATGTCTATAGTGAGGGGAGAAAAAGCATATTACTTTAATACTTGTTTTACATGTGGTGGCCCTGTGCTGTCCATTGAGATTCTGTTTTCTGCAAGAACACTGACTAATGCCATTGTAGTGTGTTGATGGGTCCCATCTCCCTAGTATCAAGCATATATTTTATTAAGGGTCCTTTGGGAAAGACCTGAATTCAAAGGAATAAGCCAGCCCTTCTAACTCTGAGATGGGCGTGAGAAGTTAGCCCTCACATAACTGTTGAGGAAGGTCAGCATCTGAATTATGAAGTCTGGCTTTTGGTAGGTGATGAACAGGAAGAGGAAACAGACCACCTCGACATAGCCCAGGTTGGGTACAGATGGTCTAAAAGCAACAAGTTTATTCTGTAATGTTGCCAAGGCAACAGCAGCTGCTTCTGGCATTGCGGAGGGTGAGGGAGGGAGAAAACAGGAGAAATAAAGAGGCAGAATGATTCTGTACATCTTTCCTAGGAAAATAGGAAAGAATACTGACTATTTTCTGGGTGAACATGCTTCCATAACGCTTGAAGTGTCATCAGTGAAAGGCAAATGGTGTTTTTCACGTTGTAATCTGCCTCGAACTAAATAGGAACGCGGTCCCTCTTGTCATATTGTCATTTTCCCATCTATGACTCCAAACAGCGGTGGATGGGGCTTTCTTACAGCTCTATAGCTCTACCCCCTTGAGTGTTAAAACACCTTGATGTTTTCTTGTGACAGTTACTGCAGCATCTATTCACGTGGCTGAAAGATGCTTATGTTTTGACTGTGTCTGGATTTGCAAGGGAAGAAGAGAGGAAAGGAATAGCCTTGGCCCTTTTCTTCCTCTTCTCCTCCCCTTAGCTCCTGCCTCCAGATCTTTCTACCTGCAAAAGAAGAGGATGAAGGAAGTAGAATGTGGCAGTGAGGAGGGAAAGAGAGCAGCAGGTCTGGGGAGTGTGCTAGAGATATTTTCAGCCAAGGGCTACCTGGCCGCAAGGCAGCCCGCCTGGGGACACTGGGAGCCTGGGAAGAGTTGAGTCAGGGTGACGTAAGCAGGGCTGGAGCCCAGCTCTGCATGTGATGGCCTCAGAGAGAGAGATCAGAGTTGGAGATGAAGACAGAGCTACAGAGACGGTCGGTGGCAGATGTTGAGCATCAAAATCATTCTCGAACTGGAGAAACTCACAGCTCTGATGCCCTGGCTCAGGGGAAGACTCTCTTTCCTGCCTGAACCTCATTTTGCGTGTTCAGAACCTGAAACAGTCTCTGGGCAGTTTTCACTTGCTCAGAAGGGAAGAGAATTTAGAGCCCTGCTCGTGCCCAGTTGAGGCTGAATATTTTTTCAAATGCCAAACCACTTTTAACACAGCAGAATGGCCTAGAGATCAAAAGTCTGAACTTGAGAGTCAGGCAAGTCAGGGGAGCCTGGATCTCCTGACTGGAGCTGCCACTCCAGCTGCTTATTCGTTACTTGTTATATATTATTTCACTGGCGTCACATTTACAAGGATGGAAGCAGGTGGCTCAGCTGTGCCAGGCCTTAGCTTCCTCTCTGTCGGTGGGGATGCCAGGGCCAGCCTCCTAGTGTTGGGTTGTGACTAGGACTGCACAGTGGACTGCAGTTCAAGTCCACTGTGCCTAGTGTTGGCACAGCTTCTGTGACATTACTGTTATTATCATCTTATTCGTCTTTGAACATGTCTTTGAAAAGTGGGAAGGAATAGAGTTCACCTGTGCTTGCTTCTTGGATTTGAAAGTGACACTAGAGTAGGTAGAAACCCTGACCAGAAAGTTAGGTCACAAGTTGGCCATGGACCTGTATTAGGGTTCTCTAGAAAAACAAAATCAGCAGGAGATTTTATATATATATATAAAATATATAAAATGTAATATTATATATATAATGTAATATTATATATATAATGTAATATTATATATATAATATGTTATATATTATCTCTATTACATATAGCTATAATTATATATAATATATATCTATAATCTCTATGTATTAAAGAGAGAGAGAGCAGGGGCTGGGGGGTTGGAATTTATTTAAGGAATTGGTGCACACATCATGGATGCTGGCAAGTTCAAAATCTGCAGAGCAGGCCAGCAGCCTAGAGGCCCAGGGAAGAGCCGACGCTGCAGTTCAAGTCCGCAGGCAGTCTGGAGGCAGAACTTCCTCTTCTTAAGAGGAAATGAGTTTTTTCTATTAAGGCCTTCAACTAATTGGATGAAGCCTGCCCACATTATGGAGGGTAATTTGCTCTACTCAAAGTTTGCTGATTTAAATGTTACGCTCATCAAAAAATACTTTCACAGAATTATGTAGAGTTATGTTTGACCAAATATCTGAGTACCATGACCTAGCCAAGTTGACAGATAAAAATTGACCATGACAGGGCCCCTTAGAGCACCGTCCAAACATTGGTACCTCCTCACGAGTCAGTAACCATGACCCCAGAGAATCACTCACACAATAGATAAGTTCCATTAATGCAGCTTATTTCATGGCATCTGCAGAATAGCTGGGACCAGATTTCAGTTTTTCCTTATTTGTGCTGCCCCCTTCTTTAGGAGAAAATCAAAGCACAGCAAAAGTTGATAGCAGGAATTATGTCAAAAAAGGAATTTCTACCACAGGTCCTGGGGTTAATATGTATTTATTCCAATCTCTTAAATATTAAGCAAAAGAGGGAAATATTTAAAGGGAGCTCTAGACTGGGGACCAGAGGTTCAACACTCCACCCTGCCACTTAGGCAAGTGTCCTGATCCATAGTGAGGTGGATAATCACACCTGCACCAAATCAGGTAGCGGGGAGGACTTGCCACGATCATCTGTGTCAAAGTGCACAGATATCGGGCTTCCCTGGTGGCGCAGTGGTTGAGAGTCCGCCTGCCGATGCAGGGGACGCGGGTTCGTGCCCCGGTCCGGGAAGATCCCACGTGCCACGGAGCGGCTAGGCCCGTGATCCATGGCCGCTGAGTCTGCGCGTCTGGAGCCTATGCTCCGCAACGGGAGAGGCCACAACAGTGAGAGGCCCACGTACCACACACACACACACACACACACACACACAAAAGTTCACAGATATCAATTATACTTGAATCTGGAAAAGGGTTGAAAGCTGAAACCTTGCTGTGTAAACAGAAAGTATTGCTGCTTTTAACACTAGAAGGAAGGGAAGAGGGAACCAAGCCACATATCTCTGAGACTGACACCTCACTCTTTTCTCTCTTTCTCTTGAGCAAAATTTCTCCATGTCCTGACAGCCCATCTCAGCTCTTCCTCCAGTTTATGGCTGCCTGCCCATCTTTCTATGTCTGGTGCACACGAGTGATACAGAGCTCTTTCTGTAAGCTGCAGTCAGGAAAGGAGTGTGTCCTGGTTGGGAGTTCAAGGGCAAAGATGATACACAGGATTTTTTTTTTTTTTTTTTGGCGGTACGCAGGCCTCTCACTGTTGTGGCCTCTCCCATAGCGGAGCACAGGCTCCGGACGCGCAGGCTCAGCGGCCACGGCTCACGGGCCCAGCCGCTCGGCGGCATGTGGGATCTTCCCGGACCGGGGCACAAACCCGTGTCCCCTGCATCAGCAGGCGGACTCTCAACCACTGCGCCACCAGGGAAGCCCAATACACAGGATTTTAAAAGGTGCCTCTAGTGCATCTAGGGAAAAAGACTCAGACACTGTTGCTAAAAGTGTAAATCGGTACAAATCCTGGCGTACAGTTTGGAAATATTGAGCAAATGCTTATAAAAGGGAAAGATACCTAGTAATTCTATTCTAAGGACTTTATCCTTAAGTAAGTAACAGACAAGTATGCAAATATATGTACAGGGATACTCATTAGGGTCTTCTTTTAAAAGTGAAAAAACTGCAAGCAGCCTAAGTGTCCAGTGATATCCAGGATTGAATAGATGAATTACAGTCCATCTTGAGAGCAGAATATTATTTAACCATTAAAAATAAGCTGATGTGTACACATGTGTGTGTGTGTATAAAGAGATTCATGATACATTAAGGGGGAAAAGTAGGTCACAAAATATTAAATTTAATTCCATTAAAAATAACCACACACAGATATGTGAAAAAGTTTTGATGATGTTTTAGTTCGTTTGGGCTGCTATAATAGAATACCACAGACAAGGTGGCTTATAAACAACAGAATTTTTTTTCTCATAGTTCTGGAGGCTGGGAAGCCCAAGATCAAGGCATGGGCACATTTGGTGTCTGCTAAGGACCCACTTCCTGATTCGTAGATGGCGGTCTTTTACATACTGTCTCCTTACATGGTGGAAGGGAAGAGGGAGCTCTCTGAGGTTTCTTTTGTAAGGGCACTCATCTCATTCATGAGGGCTTTGCCCTCGTGACCTAATCACCTGCCAAAGGCCCTGCCTCCAAATACCGTGACGTTGGAGGTTAGGATTTCAACAGAGGAATTTATGTCTGAGACATAAACATTCAATCTATAGCAGTGGATATACACCAAAATATTTACAGTCATCTTCTCTGGGTAATAGAATGTTGGGTGGTTAACTCTTTTTAATATTTGTATCTTCTGTTTTTCTACATTGAGTGTATGATTATTTGTATCAATATAACTGAGAAAATCAAGGGGGAAAATGCCTTTCTTGGATATTATTTACTACCCTATGATCTGCTCATCCTTGGTTAGAAGGGTGAGCGCTGTGTATCCTTGAGGCCTATCAGGACATCTGAGGAGGAAAACTGTACTCAGCGTTATTTATTTTTCACCCTCCATGGCGTTTTAACATCAATGTTGACAGTAACCTCTCAGATTGATTTTCTCTGTCTTGTAAAAAAGGAAAATCCTAGCAGACACCAAACCAGAGAGCTCTCTTTCTAACAAGTCTACATTGTGAACCATTGCAAGGCAAAGCAGCCGTTTAATCCCATAAGAGGCCCTAGCACCCATATTGTCATAAAGACTGCAATCTTTGAGGTTTGTTAACAAAAGTTCATCAAGAAGTTTCTGGGGTTAATGGCAAAAACCAGAAATCAGGGATATAAACAAAGGTGGCACTGAGAAACCTTGATAGGTGTGTGTGTGTGTGTTTCTGTAAGCAGAGTTGATAATTTTTCTTCCTCTCGGCCAACCATGAGACCTGATATTTTTAGCGTATGTAATAGCAGGGCTTGAAACGCTGCTGTTTCTTGATAATACTGGGACATTTCACCCTGAGTGCTCAGAGTGTAGATAACCCAGAGAACAGCTAGCACTTTTCAGATTGGACACTGCAGAAATGCCAGTGTATAATCACGTTACCCTATTCTCCTTTTGCACCGTTGACCTGTAATCAGGGGTTTAGTCTCCTGACTGCACATACGTTAGGACCGCTTGAAGTAGTTTCAGGCTTCTAGATCCTGAAACACCAAGCAGAAGGCCCAAATCACTCTGTATCTTAAAGAGGCAGCAAATAATGAGTCAAGATGGAGGGAGAAAGGGATCGCAGGCAGGAAGCTGACACATGCCCCTATATCTGCAATCTCAGATGGGCTTCAGAGGGCCGGGCAGTCAGCGTTTTGATGGGCCACTTGCCTCTATGCATTCTCATTAATCATGGAGATGATAGATTCTTCTCTGGCCATGTCTCTACCGCCTTAGAACTCCTACTAGCCTTTATTTGCATTTCTCTCAGGGCATTTAACTTATTCTGCCCTGCCTTGTAGTAAAATATGAAGACTTCTTAGACTCTTACTAGATTGCAAGCTCCCTGAGGGCACTGACAATTTCTGCATTGGCTTGGCGTTGATGATGTACAGTACCTAGCAGATATTCAGTAAAAAAAAAAAAAAAAAAAAAAGCATTGAATGAATAATAGACAGTAGCGCTCAAAATTTCCTCCCTTCCACTGACAGAGAGAACAAGAAGTTGAAGCTCTTTAGGAAAAACAAAAGCTGATTTTTCAGTCTCCTAATGGTTCAGTGGTTGTGTGTGATTCTTCCTTTTCAAGAGAGGAGATGGCTCTGATATCCCTAACGTCACCACTGTGATGCTTCCTTACGCTTCCCCTCTCAGCAGAAAAGGTGAATTTAGCGATGCAATCCAAAGGGCTCATTATTCAAGGGCCTGTTCTGTATCTGGGACCCAGCCCGGTCCATTTCTGTTTGCGCGCCCCTGTTGACAAGCTGTCTGATGGTGCAACAGGTACTTCCACTTAACAGTTTATGAAATGGATTCGTAAAATCAGTCCATAGGTATTTATTATTCAACTGTTATGTGCACAATCCTGAAAGGTCCAATACTCACATTCATAGAATTTTTGGACTGAATAGGAAAGCAAAGTGGTTTCTCGTAGATTACAAGTAGCCTAGATCACTTAATCCATCCTCGTTACAGAAAAGATTGCACCAAACGATTCCAAGACATCCTTAGCAACAGCACCTCCTCTTCCTCTCCCTCACCCCACCTCCTCTGTCCTCCAGTCATCACACAACCTTCAACAAAGGACCTGTGCTCAGAGTACTATGCTAAATGCGTACAATGAACACAGAGGACTGTTGGATCAATATATGTGTGCTCATAGAACTGTTTTTCATGGTGTGGTTTTACACCGTGGGCTGAAAGAGACCATATCTTCCATTTCTAACGATATCCTAGCACTCTGTCACTTCTTTGAAGGACGTGCCAATAACGTTAATAGAATGTACAGCGACTTGCTGGCCCCATGCCCCTCCCCATCTCCCAGGGTCCAAAGGAGCATGGCCAGTGGCAACCTCCGGGTGTTTCTGTTAAAGGTGGCCATGGCTTCCCCAATGAGAGCTCCCGGGAGAGGGAGGCTGCCCCTGTAATTCGGCGGTGGCCCCAACTTGAGTTCCCCCAAGAAGTGTGAGCTACGAATTTCATTACCCGCACCAGCCCTTCCTTCCTTACTCCTCTGGTACCTGTAGGTCTTTCTTCAGTGAAGGAGCTTCACTCTTCCCTTACCTGAGGTTTAAATTGCGCCTCACAAGTGCCCCCAAATCACTGGGTCAAATCCTCCAGGGATCATAAAGAAAAAAAACCAACGTTTCCAGGAGTGAGTTATATATGGCAGTGAATTCATACATTTTCTGTAGCTCCTCATTTCCTTCCATTATGTTAATTCTTCCAACTCAATAACCTAATTCCCTGCCCCCCACTGCACACATTTTTTTTTCCCCCTCAGGGAAGAAGCTGATTGATGCTGAAGTAAGAATCCATCCAATTTTGTGATGGTCTGAGTACTCCAGGCAATCGCCCTGCAGCTGCCAGTGGCTATCTTAAGCCCACACCAGAGCAACCACGGTTTCAGCAGGCTCATTCAGAGCTGCAGGGAGGTCGGAGGTGTGTGCTAGGTGTGCATTTCGGAGGTTGTTTGCACCACGTGTCTTGGACAAACGCCAAGGTCAAGAAATCTCCAGAAGGCTGTCCTAACACTTCCTCTGTGATCTGTCTCGACCTGCCTTTGTGCCACTTGGGGAGGTGCTCCTCCTGTCTGCTGCCATCGCCCCCTCCTACCATCTGTCTTGACTCAATGCTTATTTATTATTCAATTATTAGAGTTATTGGACGTGTTCATGGCTTATTACCCTCTGGGCGCATTTACAAGTAGGATAGGAAAAACCCACCGCAGCTTCATTTCTGTTGTTACCACAAAGTGTGCACTTACTGTGAAACATAGTCTTTGTTCCACAAAGCTTTTATGGAATATTCAGCCTCTCAAACCTTGATTTTCCTTTTAGGGGCTACCTAAAATGTATATAGGCGTCTTCTATACAAAGTAGGTTAGAAGCAGGCGCTACCGATCGACAGGCTGGGCTAACAGCCACAGTTACTGGGAGGAGGACCCCATGAAATAAAACCTGCTTCCTGAAGGTGATACCTGGTCTTGATCATGTCAACATTTGCTTCATAGACTGTGTTTCCATGCCTTTCTGGTCTTTCTCAGAAGCTTGTTCTCTCTCTTCCCTGTGTTGTGTGAACAAACACGTGGGCATGCAAACACACACACACACACACACACACACACACACACACACACACACACAGCGGCAATATCACAGGCTCTTATTCACAACAAAAAGAAGTATTAACAGTTTTCTGGGGACAAAGTGGACACATTTCATGTCATCATAGCCAGCCTCCCTTGTGGATTCTTTCAAAGAAGAGAGGTTCCTAATTTTCTGCCTTGCTGTAAACCCTGATGCAGAAGGAAGGCCGAGAATATATGGGCTGACAGTACCTGGGGCTGGTCTGCTTCTCTGCGTGTAAGATGATAACGGATTTGTAAAGCGCCAAGAATGCAGACCATTTCTCCTTCCTGCTTCAGAAGAGGAATGCTGGAATGAAAGGGACAGGGGAACCCAAGTTTTATTATGCTGGCTGTAAATATTCAGTGATTGTCAAGAACGCAGGGGAATGTGAGAGTTCCGTCATTTCTCCTTCCTCATTTTCTCTCATTCCTGCCGTTGTCTTAGTGCAACCCATCCCAGTGATTAGGTGGACACCCCTATGACCGGGTGCCCTGGCATCACTGCAGGACCACCTGGAGCCCAAATGATGTCCTTGCCTCCTGGCAGCTCATGTCACAGGTCCTGACCCTGTCTACCCACCGGGTATTCACCAGAATCTCTGCTCTGTCTTCTTGTAGTTCCCTGCAGGAACAGGGCAGCATGTAGCTCTGACCTCTCCTGGCAATAACACCTGGATGCTTTATCCACTTATCTTTTCAAGGCTTGAAGGGAATGTGTCCCAAACGAAAGGCATTTGGCTTGTTCTGCCCAGGGTCCCGCTCAACCAGTGAAAGCAATGCTGACTCTGAAGCACTGGAAAGGACCATTTGGAGTAATTTAAACACTAAAGGAGTGTTTGCTGGTTGTCCAGCAAACACTGCTCTGTTATCTGCTGCTCTGTTATCGGGCGGGCCAGCAGCGCTTTCACCCCCAAGTCACTCCCTCCGCGTAATTTGCCGACCACAACAGGACAGCACCTGAACGAAACGCTCTTCCGTGGGAGGCTGTGTTACAATGCCATTTTCATCTCAGCATCCTTCTTCCTTGAGAGATGCCTGCAGCAGTTCTCACTCCCTGCTGCATCTGTAGAGTTTCCACTGCCCGTTCCGTCATGATACACTTTAGTTTGTCTCTCGGAAACATTGTCATTCCAGTCCAGAAACACAGCCCCCAGACTGTTGCATCCAGCCTTTTATTTTTTCCCCTCGGCTGTTTGAATCAGGGGATGAGGGTGACTGGCGCTGCAGTACAGTAACCCGCAATCACTTATTGTACCGGCTCCCGGGAGGAAAAGCTTTGCCATTGGATTGCAAATGGCTGATCAAAAGCAGTAAACCTCTTCCAAGAACAGGGTCTGGCTTTGCCGCGTTGGGCTTTGCCAAATATTTCAAATAGCCTTTCTGATCTAAGGTGGGATGTTGGAATTTATCATTCGTCTAAGGCAGGGTTCTTAAACTATAGGTCGTGATCCACTAGGGGTGTCTAAAATCAGTTGTGTAGTTTACAAGTAGCATTAAAAAATAGAATTGAGGGAATTCCCTGGTGGTCCAGTGGTTATGACTCCACCCTTCCACCACAGGGGGCATGGGTTTGATCCCTGTTATGGGAACTAAGATCCCTCAAGCCGGGTAGAGCGGCCAAAAAAGAAAAAAAAAAAAAAAAAAAAAACCAAACTGAATAAAATAAACACATGAATACACCTCGTAATAAAGGTAGATGTCTTTGGATTTTTTTTTTTTTTTTTTTGGCGGTACGCGGGCCTCTCTCTGTTGTGGCCTCTCCCGTTGCGGAGCACAGGCTCCGGACGCACAGGCTCAGCGGCCATGGCTCACGGGCCCAGCCGCTCCGCAGTACATGGGATCCTCCCAGACCGGGGCACAAACCCACGTCCCCTGAATCGGCAGGCGGACTCTCAACAACTGCGCCACCAGGGAAGCCCTGTTTTTTTTTTTTTTTTTTCTTTATTTTTCTTGTGAAATATATTAAACTCCCAGCAGCATATATACAATTTATATATTTTAGAGACTAGTAAAGCAAAACCCTGAACTCCCATCACTACGGTTAAGAATTAGGACAGAGCCGTGCCTTCTAGAAGCCATCTAAATGACCCTCCTCCCCCACAGAGGCAGCCACTATCCTCTCCTGACTTTTATGATGATCATCCCCTTGCTTTCTTCATAATTTTTCCACCCATGTATACATCAGGAAAGATAGAGTTTAGTTCGGCCTGTCTCTGATTTCTTCGTAACAGTTCTTCTGGGCTCTGCTTCTTCCACTCAGTGTTTGCTGGATTGTTCCCATTGGTGGAATTCATTCATTTTCAGCACTGCATGCTTTTCCTCCTATGAGTGCATCGTGGTCCACGTTCCGCCCCAGGGCTGGTAGGCATGGGGGTGGCTCCAGATTGGGTGTTTGCAAACAGGGCTGCTACGAACCTTCTCCTTCATTTCCTTGGCACACCTGCAAAGGAGTTTCTCTGGATACACAGGAGAGGGGTGCTGGGTTTGTGATTCCTGCACGTTCTCCCGGGTGAGGTGCAGTTCAGTGCTTGCACCCATTTCCCCCCCCACCAGCCCACACATTGTTTTATTCAGATGTTTTTCTGACTGGGGGCTGTGATCAAAAAAGTTGGAAAACACCAGTCTAAAGGCTCCTAAGGTAAGAATGGTATTTTTATAAAACTCAGGATTTTCTCATTGCCCGGTGGTGCTGGTGGTGTGTCTCTGTGTGTGTGGAGGTGGCCTCAGAGGAAATCGGAGCCGCAGAAAGGATAAAAGGACGCTCACATTGACTGAGCACTTGTTCCCTGCCAAGCATGGAGCTCAATGCTTTTCCGCTTTCCAAGTGTCATCTCCTAAATCTTCACATCAGCCTTAGGAGATGTGGTTAATCCCACTGGATAGAAGAACTGAGGTTCAGAGAAAATAAAGAACATGTCCATTTCTCCAAAGAATATATACAGCTTGCCAACAAACACATGAAAGGACGCTCAACATCACTAATCATTAGAGAAATGCAAATCAAAACTACAATGAGGTATCACCTCACATGGGTCAGAATGGTCATCATCATAAAATCTACAAACAATAAATGCTGGAGAGGGTGTGGAGAAAAGGGAACCCTCTTGCACTGTTGGTGGGAATGTAAATTGATACAGCCACTATAGAGAATAGCATGGAGGTTCCTTAAAAAACTAAAAATAGAACTACCATACGACCCAGCAATCCCACTACTGGGCATATACCCTGAGAAAACCATAATTCAAAAGGACACATGCACCCCAATGTTCATTGCAGCACTATTTACAATAGTCAGGACATGGAAGCAACCTAAGTGTCCATCGACAGATGAATGGGTAAAGAAGATGTGGCACATATATACAATGGAATATTACTCAGCCATAAAAAGAAATGAAACTGAGTTACTTGTAGTGAGGTGGATGGACCTAGAGTCTGTCATATAGAGTGAAGTAAGTCAGAAAGAGTAAAACAAATACCATATGCTAACACATATATATGGAATCTAAAAAAAAAAAAAAAAAAAGTGGTTCTGAAGAACCTAGTGGCAGGACAGGAATAAAGACGCAGTTGTAGAGAATGGACTTGAGGACACGAGGAGGGGGCAGGGGAAGGTGGGACGAAGTGAGAGAGTGGCACAGACATATATACACAACCAAATGTAAATTAGATAGCTAGTGGGAAGCAGCCACATAGCACAGGGAAATCAGCTCGGTGCTCTGTGACCACCTAGAGGGGTGGGATAGCGAGGGTGGGAGGGAGACAAGAGGGGGAAGATATGGGGATATATGCATATGTATAGCTGGTTCACTTTGTTATAAAGCAGAAACTAACACACCATTGTAAAGCAATTATACTCCAATAAAGATGTTAAAAAAAGATTTGAAAAGACGAAAGAAAGAAAAGAAAGAAAGAAGGAAAGAAAGGAAAGAAAAAGAAGAAAAGAAAAATGAGATATGTGAATGGCTAGTCACTACATAAGAAGATGGAAGGTATTCAGTCTCATTAGGAAAATAGAAAATAAAGTCACAATGAAATATACAAAAATCACTAATAAACTCTCATCTATTAGCATGGCTACAATTAAAAAGACTAACGTGTTGGCAAAGATGTGGAGAGCTGGAACCCTCTTGCGTTATTGAGAGGAATTGAAATGGCAAAGCCACTTTGTGAAGCATTTTAGCAGCTTCTTATAAAGTTAACATAAATTACCCTCTGACCCAGCAATTCCAATCCTAAGATTCTCTCCAAGAGAAATGAAAACATACATTCACAAAAAGACATGTGCACTAATGTTCATAGAAGCATTATTCATAACATCCCCAAAGTGGAAATCATCCAAATGTCCATCAGCTGGTGCATGGATAAACAAAATATATCATCCATGAAACGAAGCAATGCAGCGACAAAAAGAAGAGAGGCACCAATGTATGTCCCAGTGTGGATGAACCCCCCAAACTGTATGCGAAGTGAAAGAAGCCAGGTGCAGTAGTTTATATACCGTATAAGCATATTTATAGGAAAAGTCTAGAAAAGGCAAATTTATAGAGACAAGATAAATTGGTGGTTGCCAAGGGCTGGTGGTAGGAACTGAGGTTAACTGCAAAAGGGCACGAGTGGACTTTTTGGGGTGGTGCAAATGTTTTAAAACTAGATCGTGGCGATGATCATACAGCTATAAATGTACTGCAATCATTAATCTATACAGTACAGTTAACATTAGGTGACTTTTAAGGCATGTAAATTATACCTCAATAAATCTGTTTTTTAAAACATTAAAAAGAAAAGAACACGTCCAAGGTGGCACGCAAGGGACGTGCCGGAGCTGGAACTTGAACCCAAGCCTGTCTGTCCCCAAAGATGCTCTTTTCTGGTGCCCTAGCACCTCCCGGCTGCACTCCTCTGCCTCATTGGCACGTGACTTTGACCCACAGCTGCCCTGATGTCACTGTGAAAGATGGCCTAGTTCATTGCGGCGAACTCCTGCCAATGTGAGGATGACCCAGAACAGAGCCCCTAGGGATAAGTAGCACGAACAAGAGTGAAACTTGTTTTTTAAGCTGCTGAGTTTGGGGAGCTGTTTGACTGCAGTATAACCTGGCCGGTCCTCACAGATACAAATATGCAAACACATTCACACGGTCTCTGTTTCTGAGTGCTTCTTTTCAGTGCGTATTGGAGCGCCTTACACAGATGGAGGCTTTCTTTGGGTGTGACGTATTCTCCCGACCACGAAGAGGTGAATCATGGCGGGGGCGGCAGGGAGATGTTTTATTATCAAGGTATTCTTAGAGTGTTCTTAGGATGTTCTCAAAGCTCTAACAGGTCGTGCAGTAATTAATATATGCAGACAGATTAGTCACTTACCAGCAAAACCCTCGATTTCCATAGCATCGCTGGAGGCAGAAGACTCACGGTGTTTAACTGACTCAATTAGTAGCTCAGGGTCACGAGTGAGATCATTTATAAGGAAAATGGACAAGATGAGGTGGCAGGAAGGACTGATCACTGAAGACAGAAAACATGTGATCTAGGGAGATGAAAGGAAAGCGTTTCCATGTCATCGAATGGGGCTCACGTTCAAAGGGCCAGTTCCTACAGAATAAGGACTTACATTCAGCGAGGTACTCTGGAGAACCTACATTACCCCCATCTTCTCTTCAGTCCTACTCCACTCCAGGAGTGTGCCCTGAGGCCTCAGGTCCTGGACCTTCAGCTGCTGGACGGCATGGCACGGAGAGCCCTGACGGAGAAGCTAGGAGTCAGGCGTGCACAGCGCTCATCCTTTATATACCACATGTGATATATGTATCCTATTATAGATCATAGTTTTTTAAACCAAAGTATAGTTAATTTACAATGTTGTGTTAGTTTCAGGTGTACAGCAAAGTCAGTTATACATGTATATATATTCTTTTTCATATTCTTTTCCATGATGGGTTATTACAAGATACTGAATACAGTTCCCTGGGCTATATCGTAGGGCCTTGTTGTTTATCTGTTTTATATATAGTGGTTTGTATCTGCTAATCCCAGACTCCTCATTTATCGCTCCCTCCCTTTCCCCTTTGGTAAGCATAAATTTGTTTTCTATGTCTGTGAATCTGTTTCTGTTCTGTAAATAAGTCCATGTGTATCATATTTTAGATTCCACATATTTACCTTTCTCTGATTTACTTCACCTAGTATGATAACCTCTGGGTCCATCCATGTTGCTGCAAATGGCATTATTTCATACTTTTTTATGGCTGAGTAGTATTCCATCTTGTATATGTATGTGTGTGTGTGTGTGTGTGTGTGTGTATCACACGTTCTTTAGCCATTCTAGATCATATATTATATACCATATACTTATGCTGTATATAAAGAGATTTGATACAAGGAATTGGCTTACGTGATTGTGGGAGCTGGCAAGTCCAAAACCTGTAGGGCAGGACAGAAGGCTGGGAACTCAGGCAGGATTTCTGTGTTACAGTCTGGAAGCAAAATTTCTTCTTCTCCAGGAAATCCCAGTTTTTGCTCTTAAGACCTTCAGCTCATTGGATGAGACGGTTACAGACAGAATTTTGTCCTCCCAGAATACACATGTTAGAATCCTAACCTCCGATGTGATTATATTTGGAGATAGGGTCTCTAAAGAGATAATTAAGGTTAAATGAAGTCATAGAGTGGGGTCCTAATCCAACATGACTGGTCCTTATAAGAAGAGGAAGTGACACCAGGGAGGGGCACGCAGAGAAAAAGCCTTGTGAGGACACAGAGAGAAGGTTTTCAAGCCAAGCAGAGAGACCTCAGAAAAAAACCAAACCTGATAACACCTTGATCTTGGACTTCCAGCCTCCAGAATTGTGAGAAATAAATATCTGTTGTTTCAGCTCCCCAGTCTATGGTATTTTGGTATGGCAGCCGGAGCAAACTAATACAGAGGCCCATCTACATTTGAGGCCAATCTTCTTTATTGAAAGTCAGTTAAGAGCAGGTGTTAACTGCATCTTTAAAATACCTTCACAGCAACTGCTGGACTATTGTGTGACTAAACAGGTGGGCACCGCAGCCAAGCCTCGTATCATCAAGCACACGGGCACTTCAGCAGTAAAATGGTGCGTCCCGCACTAAGTGAGATACGGTCTGTTACTAGGTTCCCTCGACGCCAGGGCAGGTTTTGCCACCAAGTGAGTTTTTGCACCTTGGGAATTGTGGATACAGATAAAAGGAGACCAAAGGCCAATTGCCCTTTCTCCACAGTCTTGATTCTGGTCAGACCTGCTTGCACTGAAGAAGCAGGGCACTTTGACGTGTCCTAATAGTGATAATAGTGAGTGTCATTCACAGACGTGTAACACTCTGCCATGTGATGCGCAACCTTTTTCTCCTGTGTGTTTCACAGCAACCCTCTGGGGTGAATAGTATTATGCTTATTTTACAGAAGAGGAAACTCAGCTCAGAGAGGGAAAGTAATTTGCCCCAGACACACAGCTGCAGAGCTCTGCCGCCTCCTCCCACGAGGAGATGTGCACAGAAAGGGAGAAAGTGTACCTGCTCAGAAAACGGGGAGAGTCTAACCCTGAGACCGACATCACCATCGAATACAGTAAGTCCCCTACGTATGAACCTCCGAGTTGTGAACTTTCAAAGATGCGAACGTGTGTTCGCATGTCCAGTCACGTAAGTTAGTTCACGTGTCTGGCGTACGTTGTCACGTATGTGCATCCTCTACAAGTGGCTGTGCTTTTGTGTACTTTACTCTACAGCACTGTATAGAGTACGGGAGTGCAGTATCTTTATTTCAAGCCCAGGATGTCCAGAAGCAAGCTTAGAAACAGCAGTGAGGGACTTCCCTGGTGGCGCAGTGGTTAAGAATCCACCTGCCAATGCTGGGGACACGGGTTCGAGCCCTGGTCCGGGAAGATCCCACATGCCACAGAGCCACGAAGCCACGAAGCCCATGCGCCACAACTACTGAGACTCTGCTCTACAGCCCGTGAGCCACAACTACTGAGCCTGCGTGCCACAACTACTGAAGCCTGCGTGCCTAGAGCCCGCGCTCCGCAACAAGAGAAGCCACCGCAACGAGAAGCCCACGCACCGCAACGAAGACCCAATGCAGCCAAAAATAAATAAATAAATAAAATAAATTTATTTAAAAAAAAACAGCAGTGATGTAGCCGGTACTACTGTACTTTTCAAGGTACTGTACTGTAAGATTAACACTATTTTTTGTGTTTGTTTTTTATGTATTATTTGTGGGAAAAGTATTATAAACCTATTACAGCACAGTACTGTATAGCCGATTGTGTTAGTTGAGTACCTAGGCTAACTTTGTTGGACTTACAAACAAATTGGACTTATGAACGTGCTCTCAGAACAGAACTCGTTCGTATGCAGGGGGTCGTTCCATTTGGGTGTGACCCCCAGATCGAGGCTGGAGGAACCTTCCTAAAGATCTGGTATGGGCACACCCTTCCTCACGGTCCTCAGTGGCTCCCCATTAATGACTCAACATGGGCAGTGAGCCTCCCTCCAGCACTCAGAGTCCCCCAGGACTTGGCCATGACTGGGTTTTTCCTGCTATTTTTTTTTTTGGCAGCACTGCATTTCATTGCTTCTTTCCAGCCCCTCTTTGCTCCACCCCAGCTGCAAACCTCCTCTCTCCCAAGCTGCAAACCTCCTCTCTCCCAAGCTGCTGTGGTCCCTCCTCCGAGGGTGCTGAATGGAGCTTGTGGCTTTTTTTTTTTTTTTTTTTTTTTGGCCGTATGCGGGCCTCTCACTGTTGTGGCCCTCTCCCGTTGCAGAGCACAGGCTCTGGACGCGCAGGCTCAGCGGCCGTGGCTCACGGGCCCAGCCGCTCTGCGGCATGTGGGATCTTCCCGGATCGGGGCACGAACCCTTGTCCCCTGTATCGGCAGGCGGACTCTCAACCACTGTGCCACCAGGGAAGCCCACTAGTGACACTTTTTAAAAAAAAATTGTGATAGGACACATAACGTGAAATTTACCATCGTGACTATTTTTTAAGTGTATAGTTCAGTGACATTAACTACATTCATAGTGCGCTATTGGACACACTTTTGCATCTCCCTCGTACCCCTACCCCCAGCAGTCTGGACTTACTAGAAGTGGCATAGCAAGATTTTGTTGATTAATTGATACTTCTGCTGGTCCTGTTCCAGCTCTCTTGGGATATCGTGCCTTTGTCCTGTGAGGGTCTCTCCATTTGAACAGTAGGTACGATCAGATGCTTTTGCTTTAGCCAAACACGCACTGAACTGAAGGATGGCATCTCTCTCTCTAATTCGTGGTCACTCTGCTTTGCACAAAGAATACAAAGAAAAAGAAACGTTATAAGAGGGGAAGGAACCAATGTTTATTGGGTAGCTCTGTGCTGCTTTTGTGTTAACCCAGGTACAGATGTCATCCCATTCAGTGTTTACAAGTATCTTCCACCGTACTAGCTCCATTTAACAAATGAGGAAACTGTGGCCCAGAGAGGCTAAGGAACAAGGTCACACAGCTGGGATTGAGCTCCAGGTTCAAATGAATTCAAAATCCAATATGGTATGTGGCCTAAGAGAAATGGAACCCGGAAAGGCAGGAAGATTCTAGGAGGGAGATGGGGAAAGTGAATAAGTAAGTAAGAGTGTAAAAGAAAAGAGCGCCCGTCTCCCTTTCCAGGAGGAATCAACACCATTGACTTCTGCTCTTAACAGCACTCACAGGATATCTCACTAGCCAGGCCTCTTTCTTATGGAGAGACCTCCCCAAAAGGGCTTCCGGGCCCTGCTCTCCCCAGTTGGGAGTCTGATTACAGACATTTCAGATTACCTTGATCACTTGCATTCTTCTGCTCAAAGGGTCACTCGGAGCCGTAGGCAGAGTTTCTGACTCTGCCTCAAATTAAAACGCCAACTATTTGTCAAGATAGATTTTCCTAACCAACCATCTTCACATGTTGGAATGTCTCTGTCTGGTTGAAAATGCCCCCCGGAGGGTTACCATGGCAACGCTTGTCTGCAGAATAGCGGGAGGGAATCCTTAAAAGAGATTCCAAATTGCTACGGCCACTTCCAGCCACAGGTCCGCACTGGGTTTTGCTTTGGGAACCTGATGTCTCTGGCCTAGGGGATAAAAGACCAGGAGGAAAACTCCAAGGTTCCAAAGACACGCATGAAGCGTCTCCCCAGCCTCAGGAGAGGGCTTGCAGCGTCTTTATCAGGCTGTGCTGATTTTCCTCTATCCTTCCTCTGTCTTCAGGGCTCAAGGGCAAACACTTCAAAGCAGATTTATTTCTTACAGAAAAGGACTGAATGCAAGTTAAGGAAGAGGCAGCTGGCTCAATAAAGGTAGATAAAAGAAGATAGAAACAGTTGAAGGTTTGAAAACTGGAATTGGGTTTTGATAAAGGATTAAGATAATTTCCAAAAGAGGTCAATGATTTTTTCTTTCTTTCTTTCTTTCTTTCTTTCTTTTCTTTTCTTTTCTTTTCTTCCTTCCTTCCTTTCTTGGAAATGGAATAGAAATTTAAGCAGTCGAGAGATTTGGAATGTATAGTTTGACATAAACAAGTTTTCCTTTCCATGCCCCTCTCCTGGCTTCTGGAGGTTTCTGGCGATCCCTGATGTTCCTTGGCTTGTAGACACATCCCTCCAATCCCTGCCTCCACCTTCACGTGGCCTTCTCCCTGCGTCTGCCTATGACTCTTCTTATAGGGATGCCAGTCATAATGGATTAGGGCCCACTCTAATCCAGGAGGACCTCATCCTAACTTGATTTCAATTACAAAGATCCTATTTCCAAATGAGGTCACGTGCACGGGTTGGGGAGGGAAGGTTAAAGCTTCCGCACGTCTTTTGGGAAACACAGTTCAACCTGCAACAGCTGGGTTCCTCCTGAAACAGACCCTGAGACAAAGTTTGTGTTTCTTTTTTTTTTTTTTCTTTTTTTTTCCAGTACACAGGCCTCTCACTGCTGTGGCCTCTTCCGTTGCGGAGCACAGGCTCCGGACGCGCAGGCTCAGCGGCCATGGCTCACGGGCCCAGCCGCTCCGCGGCATGTGGGATCTTCCCGGACCGGGGCACGAACCCGTGTCCCCTGCATCGGCAGGCGGACTCTCAACCGCTGCGCCACCAGGGAAGCCCTGAGACAAAGTTTTGAATGCAAATTCAGGAGGTGATCCCAGGAAGCGCTGTAAGTAGGCGGAGAAATGAGGAAGGGAAGGGAAGGAAGGCAATACAGAGGGCATGAGGTTGGGATTCAGTCCTGCCAGGGAAAGGGGGCCTCCAATGACCATGGAGAATGTCCCACCTGAGGAGGTTGGAGTATTTGTCCTCTTCTGTCATTGGCCTGGGGCTGCTGGGGCATTGCCTCCTAGCATTTCCATTTCCTGGGAAAGCCCTCGGGCAGAGCCGGAGCCGGGGCAAGTGGAGGTGGCTGCCTGCAGGAACCCCGAGGGCCGCAGCGTCTGCTAAAACCGCAGATAGCGGGGCTTTCTCTCACACTGAGAATAAGAAATTTTTATTGTAAGTCACTTCAGTTCCTTTTGAACGTTGGCAGGTAACCACTGTCTAATAAATGATGAGTAAGAAAGATATTTTACTCCAAAATCACTTTCTTCAGCTATTGCCCGATGATAGATCATCCCAAAGATTTTCAAAGTGATAACTGCATTATCTGGACTTGAAAAAACCTTGTCTCTGGGACATATTTTTTCATCTTCCTCAAGGTTAGATTTTCAGGCCTGTGCCTTCCCCTCCCCAGCCCACGCCCGTCCTGGTAAATTTCTGTTCAGCCTTTAAGACCGCATTGCCCCCGCTCATTGACGAATGAGCGGCTGACGGTAATCCTGGGGTACCGAGCACAGTGCCCTGCACGTGGACGTTATGCCGTAAATGTTTGCTGAATGCACGAACGAATGAATGAATGAACGTGGGGTCGTTGGCTATCTCAGGTTCTTCACCACACAACTGGGAAGTGGCACCCTAACAACAAAACTGTACCCTTCATTATTCTTCCAAATGTGCCGTAATCCAGGACGTACTTTATAGTCGCACCGACACCTTGAACGTAGTTACTGACAATTTGTTCAGGTGCCACTGACAAGGCGACTGTAGGAGCCATTTTTCTTTCCACGATGTGATTGCTCTTTGATGTACAACCATATCGCTCTTCTCCTCGGGCCTGGCACAGCCTTTTCTCTTGGGCTCGGGGTCAGTTTGCTCTCCTCCCTCAAAGGAGCCAGCCCCGGCCCACCATCCCACAGCAGGCCTGTCCCTCTGTCACTCTGGCGTCCCGGCATGTCACGGCTCCACCCTCGGGACAGTGCTTCCACTGCTCCTTGGGGCAGACGTGGGGCAAATACCAAGTTCTTGTCCAATCTCAGAACCTTTGATTTCTTTCTCTGGATTTCTGCAGGAGCTGTGGAACATCTAAAACACCGGCCACCGATCTTTAAGTTATCCAGTGTGGCCGTAATGAATTCATCTATGAGTCCATGAAACCCGGCGCTCCCGCCAGGACCAGGTCTATAACGATCATCCTGAGTTTCCTCTCCATTGTTACCGCCCGTCTTGTCATCACTGTCAGCACCCATTACATTTGCCAAGCACCGAACAGTGTGAGCTGTTTTCCTTGGAGCTGGAGACGAGGTAACAGGACCCTTTTAGCTTCCACCTTAAATTCTATGACATTGGCCTATTTTTTCATAACCATTTTTGAAATCCATCCAACTATTTAATAGATATTTATTGCAGGGCCATTGTACCCAGAATACAATGGTTTAAAACACCCAGTTCCCCACAGATATTCATAGCAGTTGTCAGTAGTCATAGCCAAAAGGTCGGGACAACTAAAATATCCTTCAACGAATGAATGGGTAAACGAAATGTATACACGATAGAATATTACTCAGCTATACAAAGGAGTGAAGTACTGATGCCTACTGCGACATGGATGAACCTTGAAAACATGGAAGAAGCCAGACACAAAAGGCCACATGTTACGGGATTGCCTTTAATCTATGAAATATCCAGCATAGGTAAATCTATTACAGAGACAAAATGCAGATTGATTGATGCCAGGGGCTGGTGGGGAGGAGGTAGAGGGAGTGACTGCTCGATGGGTACAGGATTTCCTTTGGAATGTTTTGTTTTTGTTTTTTTAAAGCAAAGCTCTCTCTCTTTTTTAAACTTTAATCAATTATTTATTTTTGGCTGCGTTGGGTCCTCGTTGCTGCGTACGGACTTTCTCTAGTTGCAGCGAGCAGGGGCTACTCTTCATTGTGGTGCCGGACTTCTCATTGCGGTGGCTTCTCTTGTTGCAGAGCACGGGCTCTAGGCGCGCGGGCTTCGGTAGCTGCGGCACGTGGGCTTCCGTAGTTGTGGCTCGTGGGCTCCAGAGCACAGGCTCAGTAGTTATGGCTCACGGGGCTTAGCTGCTCCGCGGCATGTGGGATCTTCCCAGACCAGGGATCGAACCCGTGTCCCCTGCATTGGCAGGCAGATTCTTAACCACTGCGCCACCAGGGAAGTCCCAGGGATTTCCTTTTGGGTGATGAAAATCTTTTGGAACTAGATATAGGTGGTGGTTGCACAACCGTGTGAATGTACTAAATGTTGCTGAATTGTACACTTTAAGATAGCTAATTATATTATGTGAATTTTGCCTCAAAAAAATTCTTTTAAAGACCTAGTTCCTATTCTCCACAGTCCATTATTTCCAAAGTTTCATGTTCAAAGTTGTACAGGCCCCCAAAGAATCTGTAAGGTAAAGGAGAAGACAGACAACAGTCTTATGGTAGAGGCAATAATTGATATCACTGAGAGCTTTAAAGTGGAAAAGGACGTGAAAACTATCAATGGATAAAAGCTGGCATGGGATTAGCAGAGAATTTAGGCCCTGTGGCACTGTGGTGGGCGTGGCTCAGCCCTTCATTAGGAGAGTTGTTTGGTTCGGGTTTTGGGTTTTTTTTTTAGCACTACTTGGCAGCCACTGGGCAAGTTGGTGGAGGATGAAGGAGACGAAGATTCTGCCTGCCGTCCAACCTACCTCCCACTGGCTTGCATTCTAATGGGGAAGAGACCTGCCCGCAGACAGTGAGAAATGGGGTAGAATAATAAATGCCATGAAAGTGAGTTACATCAAGCTCTCCGGTCAAGTCCCGGAGGAGGCAGGGAAGTAGTCTTCATCCAAGAGAAGGAGCCGCTTTACACCCCTGCAGGGCCCGAGGGTCATTGCCAAGGGCGTAAGAGGCCTCCATGCCTCAGACTTTGCCCTGCAAGCTTATTTGATCCCATCAGTAAGGGAGGCCAGTTAGGTGTGTGACAAATTGTTTCCCAGTTAGATCAGCAACCCGCTGAGAATTAAGGAAGTGCCCCAGATGCTGGCTGATTCTGGTCTTATTTTTCTCTCCCCAGGAGATGCCCACTTGGCTTTCCATTTCCCCCCGGGTTCTCTGTTGGGGACAGGAGGCGTTGAGGGTCAGGGAAACCTCTCTCTGGGGTTTTGCTCTGCCAGAAGAGGGTGCTCCGTGCTTTACCTGTGGTATCTCTCACAGTCATCCTTTGAAATAGGGATTGTGAACATTCCTGTTTTGCAGATGAGGTCCAGAAAGATTAAATGATTTGCCAAAATCACACAGCCAGTAAGCGGTGGAATCAGGATTTGAACCAAGGCTGGTGTGATGTCACAGGCTCTACCCTGTGTGCCTCCAACCCTATTTGGCTAAGAAGCAGTGCTATAAGGCATAAACCTGAATTAGGACAAGTCCTCCAATTGGAATCATGAAAGGAAAAATGAGTATAAGGCTGAAAATGTTGACAAGCTATGGCTGGACCTATATTCCCGAACATTCCTAGGAGCTGGGCGGCCGTGCTCCGACTGGGCAAGCTCCGTCACTCACAGGACCACCCCGTCTCCCCTGGGCACCTGTGGCCTTGACTGTTGCCCAGAGTCGTGTCCTCAGCCCAGAGCTGAGACCTGCAAGGTTTCTGATGAAGAAAGAACAAAGTATATGCAGACTTGAGTTACACTCTGTCACAATGAAAAGCCTGGAATTGGCATTTTAAAAATGCATCGTCTTCTAATAATAAAACTGAATTTACAGAGGGCCGTGCTCCTGAGAGCATCAGGCTTATGCAAACATCACTTCTGGAATGTTCACAGCAGAGGCTGAGGAAGTGGGAAGGTGACTCGGATTGGGGTCTCTTCAGCTGAAAGAAACAGTCTCAAAGGAAAAGTGGCCTGCTGCAGGCAGGGCAGAGAGCTGCTGGAGGGATGTGATGTGAGTTCAAAGAACAAATACTTGCAGAGCACCTACACGTATGAGGCCACCGCAGGCACACGAGCAAACCTTCCTTTGCCCTTGGAGCATCTACGTCCTGGGTCCTGTGCTCATTTCCTTATTCCTTGAGTGCAAAAGTCATGGATGCGGAGGAAGCTGGTCCTTACAGAGCCAGGAGGGGGAAGTCCACCTTGGTCGCTTCCCCACGTCCGCCCTCATCTTGCACTCACGCGCTTTATATCAGGCTCTGAGCCTTCGTGCATCTGAGTCCTCCGCAACCTGCCCAGCTGGCAGGGGCCCCCGCTCGTCCTTCTGGCCTTAGCCCAGAGACCCCCTTACTGTGTAAAGCAATGATGTTGCCTCCATCGTTGTATACTTCTTTTCCTTTTCCCCGCTGGGCTGTCCTCTCCATGAGAGGAGGGAACGTGTTTATATGGGGCGTCTCTAGTTCCCGGTGCGGGGGCTTCAGCCAGAGCAACACTCCTGGCCCTTCTCCCGCCCTCACTGTGCCTTCTTTGCAGAGGAGTAACTGGTGTATGGAACCTGTGAGCTTGGAAAAGGGCCTGAGACTGGTGCGGTCCTTTCTCTTTCAGATCTGGCCCCCGTGGAGGTTTGCCCGTCAGCTCTCAGCTGGGGACCAGCTCCCTGGGCATACACGCTCTGCCACTTGCGGGAGGCTGGCTCTCCAGGGGTGGGTTGGGCAGGAGTGGGAAATAGTAAGAGGCTGCATAGCTAAGCCACATCCTCCAATCCAGCTTTTACTAATAATAAAGCTGATTTTTTTTTTTTTTTTTCAATACGCGGGCCTCTCACTGTTGTGGCCTCTCCCGTTGCGGGGCACAGGCTCCGGACGCGCAGGCTCAGCGGCCATGGCTCACGGGCCCAGCCGCTCCGCGGCACGTGGAATCTTCCCGGACTGGGGCACGAACTCGTGTCCCCTGCATTGGCAGGCGGACTCTCAACCACTGCGCCACCAGGGAAGCCCTAAAGCTGATATTTTAATCTCCTCCTGTCAGGTTCTTGAATGTATCTCTTCATTGGATCTGAGTTCAGAGGATGGAAACTGGTGTATGATTTCTTTCCTTCCTAGAACCATCGTAGGGTCTCTTTTCTACCCTAGCACAGTCACTGCCTGGTACCTAGTAGGTGCTCACTATTTGTTGCATATTGACGTAGTCAAAGATTCTGGGATGGGAAGCTGCTGCTTTTCCTCCCTTACTATAGAAAAAATGCAAAGCACACCCATTGTCATGGACCACTTAGTAAATGTGCTTTGGGGGGGGGGGTCAGGTGAAGCCCTCAAATTTGATTGGCTGAGGGTCTCCTAGTTTTGAGGAGATTATGTCTGAAACAGAACTAGCCTCAGTCTGAAATGCCCAGGGCAAAATCCCTAAGGATCTTTCTATTGGGAGATAAAAAACACTGGGAATTTGTTAAAGTTTAATTCTTTTTTAGGGATGGAAATAACTGTCCATGTTTATTGTTTTAAAGAGTGCTCAGCTATCTAAAAACTCACCTCAGCCAAGCTGCACTCTGCCCACGGACTGTGGCTGGACTTCAGGGGCTCAGGCTCCCCGCTTTTGTATTTGTGTCAGCAGAGCTGGGGAGAGTTTCTAGCCTTCGTTGGAAGGAGCTGAGAAACCCCACGGCAGAGGTCAGGTGAGGGGTGGAACTTAGGTTTACATTTTAACGCTGCTGAAGAGATAAATGAGGCTGTAGGACTTAATGGCAGCCCCAGGGAGTGACAAAGTGAAAAATAGTTTTTAAAGAAAGCATAAACGTGAAAATAATGAGGGACATGAGAGAGATCTCAAGACATCCATCTACAGGGTGGAGGGGGAGAGTGTAGGATTTTCCCCAAGAAAGTAAGTAAAAAGTAAACAATCAATTGACAAGAAAGAAAGTACCCCATAAGCATTCCATATTTCTCTTGTCTTAGTACTCAAGCAGAATTAACTCCTAAATTTAAGTCTTCCAGGCCATACAGAAGATATCCGTCTTTCCCCTGTCTTTTTCTGCGTGTGGCGTTGGGGTGATGATGGGGGATGAGAAATGGAGCTGCAGCCACACAGGAGGGTGCCTGTGGGCAGGGAGAGCTGGGCTTCCCGCTGCCGCAGATATGCCAGGGTTGGGAGCTAGAGGTGGCAGGTCTGCCTGATTTAAAAAAAAAAAACGCAGGGGGCCCACTGATTAAACGCAGGTCCCATTAGGATGTGTTCCCATCACTCCCTCTTCCTTTCATTGCAACTCAGCGTGGTGAGATGGGGTGGCCACTGGTGCAGTGCCCAGGCTGGAAGGATGGCTCTTCCGCTCACCCGACTGATGTTGGGCAAAGTGATTCATTTTACTGTGCCTCACTTGTGAAATGAGGATGAAATCATCTGTTATCTCAGAAGTTGTTGTGCAAATTAAATAACCTAATATTATGTGCCACGACCTATTTTCATCACCTCGTTGTAGGTCCAGGAATTCCATCCTCAGGAAGCTTCCCCCTAGTGCATCTCTTTGGAAATCAACCATTCACATTGCTTCCTAGAACTCTGGGAAGCAAGGCCCTACTGGGAGGGGCCGCAGTTGGCATTGGGGTAGAGCATGATGAGTTGATAGGATACTTATAACCACTGCCAATAACAGAGCTCTCTGTCTGTTCCAGGCATGAGTGAATCCTCCCAACTTCTTTGTGAGGTAGGTCTGTGCTGTTATTCTCCTTTTGCACGTGAGGAAACTGAGGCATGGAGACATTGAGTCACTCGCTCTACTTCACAACCTAGTAAGTTTTATCAGGTCGGCTTTGTGCAGCATGCACCCCGCCTTTCTCATGTACCCTCCTTCCTCCTCACCCCCACTTCATCCCCGGCCCAGATTGGAAGGAGACCATTGAAAATATCTCTGAAAATTAGAGGTATGGATGGTACCCACCCCGTGGGGCTGTTGTGAGGATTCAGTGACGTAATTATGGGACGCGCTTACAAGGGTGCCTGGTGTAGATTAGGCATTCAATAGATGTCGGCTCTTAAGATCGGTATTCGATTCATCCTCTGAGCCAAAGGATTCCTGAAGGAAGAAAGAGAAGGAAGCCTGGGAGGGGGGAGGGGAAGGGCAATAGGGCCTCCGTGACCATTAGTGCCCTGTAATCAGATCTTAGACTCTTTTCAGAGACACATCAGGGCCCGAGTGTGCTAAAAGGAATAACTAGTGCTTTTTGTGGTCACCAGGTTGCACAGCTAATCATGGCTCTGCATCTGTGATTATAAAGTACCAGAGACTTGAGAACGGAGAGCTTGTTAGGTAAAAATTGAACAAGCATCAGCCACTTCTAGAGGCGCAACTCGCGATGAACATCAGAAACGGCTGTGTCTTAGGCATTAATCAGGCAATGGCTTATGATTTTTTTTGCCTTTTAAATATCCAACAGCAAACCTCAAATGTCTTAAAAATGAGGACCTGGAATAGAATATGAGTCTAAAATACAGGAGGACCAAATGAGCTCTATTTAAGGTTCTAAATAAGGCATTGAGTTTATAACTCAGTACAGAAGACTGTCCTCGGGCTTCAGCTGCTAATTATGGTGTTGTCTTCTCTTTCTCCCTTGTGTATGTTTTTAGTTTTTATTTCCTAACAAGTCTGGGGTCACTTGTGGTGATTTCATTCTCCCCACACCACTGCCCCCAATTCTCACTTCACCTCATCAAGGCCTGGACATCTGGGTAAATTAGGGGTCACATTTGATCACTGTGTTTCTTTTGCTGCTAAGACAGGGAGCAGAGGCCGTGCTTCCCACGCTCACTGAGGCGCAAGGTCACGGTGGAGGCAGGGCACGATCCTCCACAGGTACGTGGCAGTGCCTGCCTGACCAGTAGCTTCCACTGCACACACCCAGGGATGCACGTGAGTCCCTGGACTCCACGGAAGGCACCTGACCTAAGGGCCGCGGTCATCTGGCTTACAGAGATGTACTAGACCAATCAAATGCCTTTACTCAGAACTCTAAACTAAAAACAAGAGAGACGGGGGCTTCCCTGGTGGCGCAGTGGTTGAGAGTCCGCCTGCCGATGCAGGGGACACGGGTTCGTGCCCCGGTCCGGGAAGACCCCACATGTCGCGGAGCGGCTGGGCCCGTGAGCCATGGCCGCTGGGCCTGCGCGTCCGGAGCCTGTGCTCCGCAACGGGAGAGGCCACAACAGTGAGAGGCCCGCGTACCGCAAAAAGGGAAAAAAAAAAAAAAAAAGAGACGGCTGGTTGCAAGAGCTCCAGCTCAAAGGCCATGCAGTGGAGCCGGGCATGGGGAGACCTTGTCTAGGTGGAGGGCCTGCGAGTGACTCAGCAGGTAGAAACCGAGGTGAGGTGGTGTCTGACCAAGGTGGGGCACCAGAATGAAGGGCCCCCGATCCAGACCCTAGGTGTGTCCACGAGGGGCTTGGCCTGATTACAGCTCCGTCTGGATCCCCCAGCTGAGCTTGATTTTATGTAATACCTAAGAGGAATCCTCTTTACTGCAACCGGGTGAAACAATCCTCGTCCTCAGTAACTCAGTACTCTTTGGCAGGATGCCGTCCGAGTGCAGGTCTCTGACGTCAGAGCAAATCAGCCTGGCCTTGGCTCTGGGCTGGGGCGGAGCTGAACCAATGGTGCCGTGAGGCTGATCTGTGTGATCGCCAGGACTGCTCTTGGGTGGGAGTGTGAACAGCTGTGGCTCTGGGAGCAGCCTCTGAATCAAGCCCTTGGGCCCATTGACACTTAAGTAGCAAATGCTTCTTAATTCTGAAATTGCTTACTGGGGCCACCAGCATAGACATAGCCATTCAGGGAGTATGTATTGGGTCCCTCTGACGTTCAAGTTAGGCCACTAGGTGCTGAGCGTAATTCAGAGATAAAACATGTGGGCAACTGTTGCCCTGGACTTAGAATTTTTTGAAAGGGATGCATGCACAAGTCAAGATAAAAAGTGATAATTGCCAGATGTAAAAATAAAATGCCGCAGGTATTCAGAACAGGAAGCAACTACTTCCTTCCAGAAGTATTCTGTGAAATGTTGAATCTGGGATGACGTCGTGTCTGGGCCTTGACCATCGGGTAGGATTCGAAGGCTGGTGAGTGGGAGTGAGTGGGAGTTCATGTTTAGACGTAGAGCGAGAAGCAAGAGAAGGGAAGAACTAAGCCACATTGGAGAGGCAGATTGAGGGCCGATCAGATGATGAAAAACATCACACTGGCATCTGGGCTTTATTTTGAAGGCAACATGACGTCACTGGAGGGTTTTGAACAGAACAGTGGTGGGCAAGAGCCTTTGGAAAAATTACCACTGATTGTAGGAGAGAGGGAAGCCTAGTGATGCTTAAGGAACTGTCCATTCTCGCCAAGCTGGGGGGAGGGTGTGCTTCCCACCTGAGGCACCTTTACTTCTGCTTCCTCCAAGAAGTCTGAACAGCCTGACCGCTAGAACTTTCCCCTCATGACAAATTCCCTTTCTCTTCCTGATGGACCCCGCCTCCCTCCACTGTAAAACATTGCCAAATGGATTTAATTCAAATTCTATGTAATAAGAACATAAAGTAAGGCAAAATAAATGGGAATGCTTTAAGTAACATGCTCTGGCATCTCATAAAAGCCTCTTAAATTGATTACATAAGAGCTCATGGTGTAGACGCCAGAAAAAGGAGGGTTTTATGGGAACTCTGGCAGAGCCCCAAAGGAGAGTCGTGCAGTGGTTGCTGCAATCATAACTCTTCCCCAGATCACGTTTGTGCTTGAAATGCTGCGCCCTGCGCAATGAGTTTTCCTTCCCTAACCAGGGCATATATTTAAAGACAAAAAACCCGCAGTCATCAGCGATTCGTCAGCTCTGGTTGCTAAAGTCCTGAGGTCTGTTTTGCACTCATTACAAAAACCAGGAGTGTGAAAGGGTTATCCCAGAAGCTGGGAAAGATCTGCCTTTGTACCAGTCTGGCAGCCCTGGGGGGCTGATTTTGCAAGACGCTTAGCCCCAATCCTGGTATTCAGTGCAGGGGGAAATGACGCGCTAATCCTGCTGCCGGCAAACCCCTCGGGAGCTGGGGAAGATTCCCTTCCAATCCGGCTCTGGAGTCTTCTCTTGTCCCTCCAGTCCTCTTGTACAAGATGCCTGCTGAGTGCAGATCTCTGCCGCCAGACCAAAGCAGCCTGGCCGTGGCTCTGGGCAGGGGTGGGGCTGACCAGTGGAACCAGGAGGCTGATCCTACTTTCTGGTATGAGGACCACCTGATGGTCAGAAAACTGGTTTGAGAATGGAAACACTTGGCTGGTCTTGGGAATAATTTGTGACGCACAGAAGGGGGAGATTCTTTTAAGCCAGATGCCAGGCTATCAGAGGAGTGATGTACAGCGGGCCAAATTCAAGGGGCTGATTGATGTGTTTTCTACGGGTGGTTCAGAGTGGTGCTTATAAGGGACTTATGTTGGGTTGGCCACAAAGTTCGTTCGGCTTTTTCCATAACAGCTTACAAAGACCCGAATGAACTTTTTGGCCAACCCATTAATAACTCCCATGGTTAACTGCGCCCACAGTTCACCTTTCTAAGTGTATATCTTCTGGCTTGTATCTTCTTGAGAGATAGATCTGGTGCTTATGGCCAAACCAGGAGGTTTCTTTTTATAAAAACAACCTGTATTAATTTGCAGTATTTTCCCCCAGAGGTAAGATGTTTCCAATAAGCCTAGAACTCCCTTGCTTTTTCCTTTCTCTCTCTCCCTCTCTCCCTCCCTCCTCTCTCCCTTCCCTCTCTATTTCTCTCCCCATCCTTCCTCTCTTCTTTCTTTCCTTTCTCCCTTCCCCCTTTCCTTCTTTCTTCCCTCTCTCTCTTCCTTTCTTTCTACCTTCCTTCCTTCTCCCTTTTTTCTTTTTCTTTTCCTTCCTTCCTCTCTTCCCCTCTCCTTCCCTTCTCCCTCCACCCGCACCCAGTATCAACTGAGAGTCTAGTAAGTGCCATTCTGCCATAGATGGGGGGTGGCGAGATGTGTGGTAAAAAATGAACAAAGCCCAGTCCTGGCCTGCCCAGAGCTCACAGTTGAGTATGCTAATTCTCAACAATCTCGACAGTGAGTTTCATTATGCACATCAGAATCAGCTGGAGCACTTGGGACTTCCCTGGTGGTCCAGTGGTTAAGAATCGCCTTCCAAAAAAAAAAAAAAGAATCGCCTTCCAGTGCAGGAGACGCCAGTTTGATCCCTGGTTGGGGAACTAAGATCCCACGTGCCGCGGGGCAACTAAGCCCGTGCGCCACAACTAGAGAGAAGCCCGTACGCTGCAACAAAAGATCCCTCGCACCACAACTAAGACCCGACGTAGCCAAATAAATAAATAATTTTTTTAAAGTGTTAAAAAAAAAAGAATCACCTGGAGCACTTAAAAAAAAAAATTCCTGAGTCCCACCCCAGGAATCTTCAAAGGTGCAGCCTAAAATACCTTTTTCATAGGTATTATGAAAAAAAAAATCTTCTCAAACGACTTTGTTATATAATCAAGGAGACAACCACTGGCCCATTGGAGAAAAAATAGTTACAACAGTATGTGATATATGAACACAGAGCTGTGTCAGCAAGGAGGGAACTACTAATGCAGTTGTTGGAAGGGGATTGGTGGTCAGGGAAAACTTCATAGAAGTAATGCTTGAACTGGGTCTTGAAGGATAAATAGGAGTTTGCTAGGGGGTTACCAGGGCAGGTAAAAGTGGGATGGGGTGGGAGAGTCCCTTTAGACAGATATGTACACGTGAAAGGAAAATGGCTCCATGCAGCTCCACAGGGCTGGAATGGGCTAGACTAATAGGAAGTGCTTTGAGGCAGGGCCAGAGGGATGGCTGGGGCCAAAGGATACTAGCTTTAGAGGTCTTTCCAACTCATTTGTATGTTTTCCCTGCAAGCCATAGGAAAACTTTGAAGAGTTTCAAAGAAGACACGATAGAATCACATTTACATTTGAGAAGGATAAACCAGGGGCCGCGTTGTTGAGGCTGAAGCAGGGAGGATCCGCTAGGAAGTTCTTACATTAATTCAAAAGACAGACCCGGCATCTCTTATGGCCCAATACTGTCAGGACAAGAGGGCTTTGTCAGACACCCAGGCAGGACCCATCAGATCCTTTACAGGTGTGTCCAAATTCTTCAGTTTCCATTTGTTCCCATGGAAACTTAGTGCTTTTTCTATTGCCCCCATCGCACCATTAACCCCACACACCTGGTGTGAGAAAGGGGTTTATAAGCCTCAACCAATGCATTTCCTGCTTCTCAAAGCTGGTTTCAAGATGGCAGCGTGGATGGAGGCGTGACCGTGGAGCCAGTCTGGACAGCGTTGACCACAGATTTGTTGATCATCTCTGGCAGGTAACAGCGATGGAATAAAGGCCTTCATTTTATGTGAAGGATGTTTTTGAGGCAGCACAAACTTTTGTTTTATGGTTAAATCAAAAAACAGCTTGTAAAGTTTACTGTCTTGTGACCACATCCCCTACTTTATGTCCTTTACCCCCAAACGTATGGAACTGATAAAATACAAATGAATGAAACATTCAGAAGAATTCCCATAGGGTAGCATACAATGTCCATAAGTCGCTGCTAAACGGCTCAAAGATAACTTTTAAATCAAATGCTTCCTTAGATCCAAGAAATTTGAGTCTGCTACGAAAAGCTTTGTGCCCTAAAAAGTAAGCAAATGTAGAAAGAGCAGTTTCAAAACCTCAAATGAATGAGGTTAAAGCAATGTTTTAGAAAGATTATAAATGGAAAAGCAGATGTAAGAGCTAAATACTGAGTGAAACAACTAAAAATTACGGGTCAGACCTTGTGATTGATGTTACAAATGAATGCTTTAGAGTGAAACAATAGATACAGTGGTATTTACAGTTAGTAAGCCCAGCGTATATTGTATCTCCGTGATTTTGTACTATTTTGTGTTGCTTATTAAAAAAACTGTGAGAAGGATTTAGAAGCCTCAACCAATACACTTATTGCTTTTCAAACCCCTGGTCCTCTATCTTAAAGAGTATCAGAAAGCAAAAATGGGCTGAAAAATGCTTGGGAGACTTAACATTAGGTGTGTGAGTCTAATTGTGATTTTTATATGCATAAACAATGATGAAATCATCAAAGAGGTCGGGACAAGCCACAAGACCCTAGAGAAGCTATTAACAATTTAGTATTTCCAGATCATGTGGAAATTTGAATTCCGTTTACCAAAGATACGTGCAGAAATGGTTTTCATGATGATTAAGACCTGTAACTGTAAAAATGTGAAATTTATAGTATCGTAAAAAGGTTCGTATAAAATGCAAATATCTCAGCTGGGTGGGTTGGCCATGGAAATCTCAGCTGGGTTCCTGTCTGAGCTCATTACCATTCTGAGTTCAGCATGGGCATTGGATTTTTGTTTTTTTTTTAAAGACAGCGTGTTATTCTTAAGTAGCTTTGATTATCTTCTGAGCATTGTGATGGCCTCTTCAAATAGTGAGCAGCTGTGCAAGGCAAATACGTACACCAAAAGTGTGTGAATTGGGGGTAAATTAGGGCATTTTCTTGCGTTCTTACCACTATGAAATAGCTCGCTCAGGTTTCAGTAAACTAACGTTATCTGGTATGCAAGAGAAGCCAGAACCACTGAGATCACATGTTTATGGACGTAAAGATTGGAGGAGGCATAGACAAATACAAGATGAGAGAAAGTGGAAATGGAGAAAATAGAGGTGGGGTGAGGTTTGCGTTCAAAGGAGAAGGGAAAGGAAAATAGATGACCTGTAGGCTTTGATTTGAAAAGCATGGTGAGATACTGAACACTGTAACCGGAGCCTCCTGAGCAAGTGTAATTATCCCTGAGAACTCCTTCCATTGGCCCCATCCTTAGCTAATCTAACGGTGATTAGGTACAGTCCCCTCTCTGGGAATTATCCCTGCCCTCACTTTCCACGGAGGGGGCAGGGCTTGGCAGCCTTGCGTGTATCCTGTGGTTGCGATTGACCGTTCACGCTTCAGTCGTGGCTGGATGGACCAGGGTCCAATTCAGTGGCTGCAGAGTGATCAGTTTCTCTCCTGGGAATTTGAACTGACACCCTGACACTCTGTGGGAAGTGGATGCTACACCTATATTATCATGTAGTTGGGGGTGTTTGGAAGTGCACGGAGGTATTTTAGGTTGTAACAGTGAATAGGTAAGGAGGTGCTACTGGCATTTACTGGGCAGAGGCAGGAGATGCTGAATAACGAGCAACTCTGCACCGGACAACGGGCTCAGTAAAGAATTGTCCCACCCCAAAAGTGCTACAAGAAAAGGCTTGGTGGAAGACATGGACTGTTTAAAGGGACAGGGAAGAAAAAACATTCCATATTAAAGGAATATTAATTGACCCAAGTTTTAGGCCATGCCAAACCATGAACACATGCCAAAAATATCATAGCATCCTCTCCTCTCTCCCTTACTCCCATAGATTACTTAGCTTTCCCAAACTGCCGTAAGCCAGAAATATCCCAGGGAATGCTCTTCTCTTTTCACACCTAAGCTAGAGCAGGCTTCCAGGTAGAGAAAGGGAAATGGGGAGAAATGACCTTTCATTGAGCACCTACTGTTTGCCAGAAACTTTTGGGTACTCTACAAATGTTGTAACATTCAATCCTCACAATAGCCCGGCCAGGTAAATATTTATTCCCCATTTTGTAATAGATGAAGAAGCTGAAACTCAGGCTAGTCGACCTGCCCAAAGCCAAACAACTCACAGGCAGAGAAACTCTGATTTGAACCCAGGATGGTCAGAAGCCAAAAACAGGTCTCTGTAGGTAACTCCATACTTGAACCATATTATTACCCAGCCATACATCAAGAAGTACCCGTTCTGTGAATGACTGTGAGGTTGTGAGGGAATAATTCAATCAGCAATTAAAGAAGATCTAAAGTAGATTTAAGCACCTAAATCACCGGGAAGGGAAAACAGCGAGTTTCTGTTTAATAAGTTGCAGCTACGCAAGACATAAGTTCTTGATGTGCCTATAGTAAACCACACGGTAACGTACACTTAGATATTTGTTAAGAGGGTAGATTTCATGTTGTGTGCTTATCACAATAAAACAAATCACAAAAAATATTACAAATAAAAATACACCGAAAAAAATTGTCCCACCCAAGCTGCCAGGGGTGTGCCCATAGGACAACCACAAAGTATAAAACAGAATTGGTTAGGAGTCAGGGGTGCCGGCGTGGAGAGGAAGCAGCTGCAAAGAAGGGAGACAGGCACAGTGATGAGGGGACCGTGGGCTCGCGGAGTAGCAAGGGAGTGCTTCCCCCATTCCCATTGCACTCAGGCCTGCCTGCAACTCCTGTACTTGGTTCTGCCAGGTGTCCCTATAACCTTCAATAAGGCACTTTTCAACCTGACCTAGTTTGAGTTGGATCCTGTTTCTTGCAACTCGATGATTCCAGACTAACACAAAAATACATGACATGATCCCTTCCCTAGAACTGGATTGTAGCTGCAACAGAGTGGGCCCCGTAAGTGAGGTCACAGTTCTGTACCTGTTGTATCTGCAGAGTTATTATTAGTGCCTCCTCTCCCCATCTCAGAAGCATCCCAGTTTAAATGCCGTGGCTATGCTGCCCACGAGGCACGAGGACTCCAGGCTGCTCTTTACTGACACAGAACCGATAGACAGCCTAGAAGCCATGCACTAGGAATGGTCTCTGGGCCCTGGAAGCAGCTGTCTATGCTTCATCTGGTCAGTAAACATTTGTTTTCAGCTTAGCCTCAGGCTGAGCTGGGGGCTAGAGGAGTATCAGAAGCACCCCTGCCCTTGTGGACTTGAATTCCAGTAGGAGACAGTGAACTATGAGGGTGGTGGCGTGAGGGATTCAGGTGGTAGGACTAAATAGGGTGGTCAGGGTAGGCCTTTCCCCTCCCGCGCAGCGGTACTGAGATATAATTGACATATAATATTGTGTAAGTTTAAAGTGGACAACAAAATGACTTGATACATGTATAGAGTAGACCTGCTTCAAAAGGTTTTAAGTCATTGAGAAATCATCTCCTTTGACAGTCCTATATGGCCAGTGGGATGTTGGCGAGTTTTATGGTGCCTCTCAAACTAATGTCCATTCCGATCACCTGGGGATCTTGTTAAACTGGAGATTCTGATTCAGTAGGTCTGGGATGGGGTCTAAGATCCTGCCTTTCTAACAAGCTCCCAGCTGCTGCTGCCGCTGTGTTGTGTCTGTCAGATCAACGTTTGTTAAGTAGAGCCACAGGGTGTCGATGGTGAGGTTCAACAAAAGACCACAGGGGAAGTTGAAACAGGTTTACTACTCACAGGTGCTAGAGGAGGTACCCGGCATGCCTTGCGGGGCCAGGCAGGGAAGTCAAGGTGGGGTGTGGGCAGAGTGGCAGGACCTGGGCCACAGGCCTTTTTAGAGTGGGTGGGTGGAGTGCTTTGGGGTTCTGTGGCTAAGGCCAGATTGGTGAGTTTAAACCAAAAGAGCAGGGTTTTGGTAAGCTTCTTGGGGGTCTTATCTAAGGGGCACACAAAGGGAAGGCCCTGGGAGGCAGAGACACTGTTTATCACAAGGGTCATCAGAGAAGTCACAGGGAACTTAAATTTACTTGTGAATCTACGGGCTGTAATCCAGGGCATGCACTTGCATGAGAGGCTAATGTCAAGTTAAGGCCCCCGTGGGCCACTTGGCCACACAGGGTGGATGCCAAGGCAGCAATATCACAGAGCAGTTTAGCTGAACTCTCCACATGCTGGATCTCTGCTCTTCTTGGAGCCGCGAAGACCTACAGGGCAGACTTACATTTCTGTGCCAGTTCCCAAGCACCCAGCCCCCTGCATTGTTTAAACAGGTGCTCTGTAAATACGAGAGGAATAAATGAACTGAAGAAGGATGTAAGATAGAAAATGTCAAGTAGTATTAATGAACAGCTAAGCTATGATGATTGACTCACTTCACAGATTCTTTTTTCCAAAGCAATGCCTCATCACAGCTGTGTTCGTTTGCACTTCACTATAACAACATTTAAACCATACAGAATTAATTCAGTTTTAAATGGGGATGTCGTTAGGGCTCCTGAAAGATTTCTTGCCCTGGACTTTTTTTTAATGAATTCATCATGAATTTAAATTTGTTCTACCTACCGCCCCAAGGGCTGGCCCTGTACTTAGAAAATGACCGATGTAGTATCATTTGGGTGCCAGAATGGGCCATGTGCTCAAAAAAACTTCCTGCCCCGACTCCAGAAAAGTCACCATCATAACTTCATTTAATCAACAAACAATTTGATCATCGAGTCAGTACATATTTACAAAATACCTACAACTTGCTGAGAACTGTAGGTTGTACAAAGACGGATGAGGGCTTCCCTGGTGGCGCAGTGGTTGAGAGTCCGCCTGCTGATGCAGGGGACACGGGTTCATGCCCCGGTCCGGGAGGATCCCACATGCCGCGGAGCGGCTGGGCCCGTGAGCCGTGGCCGCTGAGCCTGCGCGTCCGGAGCCTGTGCTCCGCAACGGGAGAGGCCACAACAGTGAGAGGCCCGCGTACCGCAAAACAAAAGATGAATTGAGACATAGTTCTGGTCTGCGGGGACCTCTCAGCCTGATGTAAAGATAAGAAATAGACATTGAAAGATGTATAGATGGCATAAAATTATTTGTTAGAAGCCCTAAACTTCTATGCAAAAGAGTAATTGCCTAGTTCCGGAAGCTTTGCAATCACTAGGGAGTTTAGCTGGGGAATGAGAGAGAATATGATGATACATAAACTGATTATAGGGACTTTGGAGTTAGACAGTGGTGGGTGCTGACAGGATGACTTTGAGTAAACGCTTTCCCTCTCTGAGCCCAGTTCGTCATCTGCAAAAGAGTAATAATAGCCTCTTCCTCTGTGTTGATCTGAGACTTATCGAAATAGCATATTCAAAGCACTTAGGATAACTAGGTGAGCTTCCTGGAGTAGACACGACACAGGTGTTAGTTCCCTAGTCCTCCAACTTGAGTGGAATAAGCTGTGAACATCACTCTTCACTTCAGCTCCTCCATCACTTACCAAGCACTCACTAAGGGCCAGATACCAGGTTAGATGCTGGGATAACATGACTGTGGCTTAAACAGAACTGTGTTCCTGCCCTCACACACCCCTCCAGACTGCACAGTGCAGTCGGCTCGGTGCCAGGGAGGGGCTGAACCTGAGTGAGAGGGTCAGAGCTGAGTCTGGAGGATGACCAGCGTTGGCCAAGAGAAGGCAGGAAGGGCACTTCACCAAGAGGGAACAGCATAGCCAAAGGCCTCTAAGCTGAGGAGAACAGGGCACTATGGGGTTTGGCGGAGGGGCAGTGGGAACAGGCTGGAGGCAGGGAGACCAGTCGGTAGGTACTTTTGTCATCCTTCTGAGAGGTGATTAGGACGGGAGGCCAACAGTGGGAGTGAGGATATTCCCCAGGTGGGCACAGGAGACACCCCAAGGAAGAGGTGAAAGGACCCTTGAGCGGGGAAGCTCTGGTCTTCAGCGCTGTCCGGACATCAGTGCCTCTAACAGGAATAGCGACCTGCGAGGGGAGCTGGCTTGGGCAGGCGGCAGTGGCCTCAGCTTCAGACCCGCTGAGTTCGCACTGGCTCCCAGGAGAAGACTGTGTTCTCCCGGAGTCCCCTGAGAAGCCACCCGCCCAGTGCAGTATACCCACAACCAGTAACAGACTTTGTCCATATCTTTTCCTTGTGCAAGAATCTTTTCTCCCTTTTCTAGAAGGGAGAAAAGTGGGAGCACAGAGCCGTGGATGCCTGGGACCTGTTTTAATAGGAAGATGGGAAGGATTCTGGTCCCAGGTGTGGATATGCAGACAAAGCGAGGTGCCTACCTCCCTCTAAAGCCCAAGCCCACCCCGACCCCTGGCCCCTATGCTCTGCACCAGAGCAGAACAAGGTCATTTTTGAGGTCGCTCCAGGCTCTTCCCCCCTTCTTCCTCTCTACCTTGGATCATCTCAGGAAAGAAAGGGCCCTCTTCCCTCTAAGACCACCTCTCCCTGTGCTACTGACCTGTCCCTGTGGCTCTGGTCATTCTTATGAATTACTCCCCCCTTTGGGTCTTCAGTTTCACCTTCCCTATTTTATTCTTTTCTGTCTAAAATGATGGTTTATTGTACCATCTTTAAAAATAACCCCAGGGCTTCCCTGGTGGCGCAGTGGTTGAGAGTCCGCCTGCTGATGCAGGGGACACGGGTTCGTGCCTGGGTCCGGGAAGATCCCACATGCCGCGGAGCGGCTGGGCCCGTGAGCCATGGCCGCTGAGCCTGCGCGTCCGGAGCCTGTGCTCCGCAATGGGAGAGGCCACAGCAGTGAGAGGCTCGCGTACCACAAAAAAAAAAAAAAAAAAAAAATCCACATATTAGTGATAGCATACAGTATTTGTCTTTTTCTGTCTGAATTATTTCACTTAGCTTAAGGCCCTTAATGTACATCCACATTGCTGAAAACGGCTGGAGTCCTTCATTTTTATGACTGAATAATCATGATATAAATATGCCACATTTTCTTTATCTATGCACTGTTAGTAGACACTTAGGTTGTTTCCATGTCTTAGCTATTGTAAATAATGCTGCAATGAACATGGGGTTGCAAATATCTTATGACAGTGATTTCATTTCCTTCGGATAAATACTCAGAAGTGAAATTACTAGATCATATGGTAGTTGTACGTTTAATTTTTTTAGGAACCTCCATACTATTTTCAACAGTGGCTGCACAATTTACATTCCCACTGACAATGCACAAGTGTTCTCTTTTCTGTACATCCTCACATTTATTATTTCTTGTCTTTTTGATAATAGCCTTTCTAACAGGTGTGAGATGATAGCTCATTGTGGATTTGATTTGCATTTGCTTGATGACTAATTATGTTGAGCATCTTTTCATGTACATGTTGGCCATCTGTGTGTCATCTTTGGAAAAATGTTCAGCTCCTCTGCCCATTTTTTAATGGGATTGTTTGTTTTTTTGCTAATGAGTGTGTGAGTTCTTTATATTTTGGGGGATGTTAACCGCTTATCAGATATGACTTGCAAATATTTTTCCCATTCAGTAGACTTTTCATGTTGTTGATGGTTTCCTTAGCTGCGCAGAAGCTTTTTACTTTGATATAGTCCCACTTGTTTATTTTCTGCTTTTTTTGCCTTTGCTTTTGGCATCAAATCCAAAAAATCACCAACCAATGTCAAGAAGCTTACTGCCTATATTTTCCTCTAGGAGTTTTATGGATTCAGGTTTTACGTTCAAGTCTTTCATCCATTTTGAGTTGATTTTTGTGGTGTGAGATAGTGGTCTGGTTTCATTCTTTTCCATGTGGCTGTACATTTTTTCCCACACCATCCATTAAAGAAACTGTCTTTTCCCTATTGGCTTGGCTCCTTTGTCATAAATTAATTGACCATATATTCATGGGTTTATTTCTGGGTTCTTTTTTCTGTTCCATTTATCTGTGTGTCAGTTTTTATGCCAATTCCATACTGTTTTGATTGCTATAGCTTTATGATACAGTTTGAAATCAGGGAGTGTGATGCCTCCAGCTTTGTTCTTCTTTCTCAAGATTGTTTTCGATATTCTGTGTCTTTTGTGGTTCCATATAGGATTAGGATTGTTTGTTCTATTTCTGTTAAAAAAAAAAGTGCCATTGGAATTATGATAGGGGTTGCATTGAATGTGTACATTGCTTTGTAGTATGGACATTTTTACAATATTCTTCCCATTAATTTGTATCTTCAGTTTCTTTCATTAATGTCATAGTTTCACCTCCTTGGTTAAATTTATTCCCAGGTATTTTATTCTTTTTGGTGCAATTGTAAATGGGATTGTTATTAGTGTATAGAAATGATTAATTTTTGTATATTGATTTTGTATTCTGCAACTTTATTGAATTTACTGATTAGTCCTAATAATTTCTGAGGGAAGTCTTTATGGTTCTCTATGTATAATATGTCATCTGCAAGTAGAGACAGTTCTACTTCTTCTGATTTGGATGCTTTTTTCTTTTTTTACCTAATTGCCCTGGCTAGAACTTTTAGGACTATGTTGAATACAGGCAGCATGAGTGGGCTTTCTTTCCTTTTTTTTTTTTTTTGACAGTTTGACCATTACTTTTTTTCTATATTCACAATGAACGACCAGTATAAAATAACTGGCAGGTTTATTACAAAATGCCAAATGTTGGGGGTTAAAAAAATTGTTCAAATTAAAAGTAGACCCTAAATTGATACTGAATTGAAGTATTATGTCAGCAAAAAAAAATAAGTCAAACAATTTTTCTACTGGCAAAATCCTCTTGTAGGTATTGTCAACTTTCTGCTGGTTAGAACTTCATTTCTTGAAACAGAATTTATTGTTGGTATGGACCTTAGAAACAGCTAATCTAACTCCTTCAGGGAAAACTGAAGCTAGGAGAAGTTGAAGTGAGGCAAAAAACCCTATATTTGTTTGGATTAAGGCTCCAGAGTTAGTAGAAAAAAAATAGCATGACCAAAGCAGGAAATGACTCACCTCAGTACCTAATGCACAGCCATGCTTTTAATAGAAATTTGACCAGGAAGCTTTTAAATACTATTTCCTTCTTTGTTAGGGTTGAATGTTTTGTGGCAACATTTATTTCTTTTCTGAGAAAAGGACATGTTTATTGTTTAAAACAAAAAAAATGTAAAACATGTAAGCACAAAGAAGAAAATAAGTCATCAAAAATAGTTTAGTATATTTCCTTCAGGCTTTTTTTTTCTATACAACAAGAGTAACTGCCATTTATTTATTATTATTTTTTAAATAAATAAATTTATTTATTTCTGGCTGCGTTGGGTCTTCGTTTCTGTGCGAGGGCTTTCTCTAGTTGTGGCGAGCAGGGGCCACTCTTCATCGTGGCGCGCGGGCCTCTCACTATCTCGGCCTCTCTTGTTGTGGAGCACAGGCTCCAGACACGCAGGCTCAGTAGTTGTGGCTCACGGGCCCAGTTGCTCCGCGACATGTGGGATCTTCCCAGACCAGGGCTCGAACCCGTGTCCCCTGCATTGGCAGGCATATTCTCAACCCCTGTGCCACCAGGGAAGCCCTGCCATTTATTTTTTACATGGAACTCAACAGTTATTTATTTTTGGAAAACAATCATAGGAACAGCAGCGGTGTCGGGTTCCTCACCTAGAGGGTCATGCTGCAGTGATTCTCAGGGGCTGGCTGGAGAGCTCAGTAGTCAGTGATGGGTAGGTGCCGCTGATAGCGGCACTGGGAACAGGGTCTCTGTATGACCTTTTTTTCCCCCCACTTTATAACATAAACCCACCAGAGCAGGAGCCTGGATGTGGGGTGGGGAGGGAGAGTAGAAAGAAAAGTAAAGGGAAAGGTCAGAGTGACAATTGCTGGGTCTGCCCGGAACTGAGACCATTCTTTTGCACAGTCTCTTGGCTTCCTCTTGAAATGAAGGCTGATCTTGACTGGTCAGGGGCTCTGATTTGGCCTCTCTGGAATTGCAGGACTACCTCAGACAACTTTAAACAATCTTGTGTAAACGGCATGGTGTATGGATCCTTTCAGATTCTTTATAAGAACCTATACTTGCTGCGGGACCCCCTGAGAACTACATTTCACCATAATCTTTAGTATCTATAGGCTTTTAACAAATATCTAGGGGCACAAAACCCATCTCTCCCTATTAGGAACAATTGGCCACTTCAATACATTCCACATGATCCTCCTCAGGTATGAACTGTTGGACTAAAGCCACCCACTCCAGCCAAGTCCTGATATAACCCCTATGACTTCCAGTCTTGGTTTGGTGACCTCTTAGGTACACCAGTGATCTCCCAAGTATTAAGAAATTCTGCATTTAGGAAAGCAATTTTCTTCCATTTAATTGAACTAAACCAGAAGGTGTTCAAAAGAGCTGAAAATTTCTGGCTCAAATAGCTTTTCTCACCACCAGTTAGCTTCTATATTGGTTGACTAGTTGAGTCATTTAAAATTTTTATGTTGGTGATTATGTGTGTGCATCTCCTTGTCCTACAAGCGTTAGGCAACAGAGAACATAGGTAGCGCTGTGGAATTCACGAGTGGGCTTTCTTGTCTTTTTCCTCATCTTAGAGGAAAAGCTTCCAGTTTTTCACCATTGAATATGATGTTAGCTGTTGGCTTGTCAAGATGGCTTCTATTATGTTAAGGTACTTTACCTTTATACCCAGGTTGCTGAGAGTTTTTATCATGAATGGGTGTTGAATTTAGTCTAATGCTTTTTCTGCATCTATTGAGATATGATTTTTAGCCTTCACTTTGTTAATATGGTATATCATGCTGATTGGTTTACAGCTATTGAACCATCATTGCACCCTGAAATAAATTCCATTTTATCATGATGTATGATCCTTTTATGTATTTTTGAATTAGGTTTGCTAGTATTTTGAAGACTCTTGCATCTATGTGCATCAGGGATATTGACCTATAATTTCCTTTTCTTGTAGTGTCCTGGTCTGGTTTTGGAGTCATGGTAAAGCTGGCCTCATAAAATAAGTTTTGGAAATGTTCCCTCCTCTTTTATTTTTTTGGAAGAGTTTGAAAAGGATTGGTATTACTTCTTCTTGAAATGTTTGCTAGAAGTGAAGCCATCTGATCCTGGACTTTTTTGGGGAGAGATTCTTAGTTGATGATTCATTCTCCTTAATAGTAATCAGTCTGTTTAGATTTTCTATTTCTCCATGATTCAGTCTTGGTAGGTTGTATGTTTCTAGAAAATAATCTTTCTTTTAGGTTCTCATTTGCGGGTACATAAGTGTTCATAATGGTCTCTGATTCTTTGTATTTCCGTGGTATCAGTTGTAATATCACCTCTCTTTTTTTGTGAATTGGGCTGAAAGTTTGTCAATTTTTTTTTTTCAGTAAACCAGCCCTTAGTTTCATTGATATATTCTATTGGCTTTTTAGCTTGTATTTCATTTATTTCTGCTCTGATCCTTGTTATTTCCTTCTTTCTGCTAACTTTGGGGTTCATTTGTTCTTCATTTGCTAATTCCTTAAAGTGTAATTTAGGCTCTTTTATTTGAGATCTTCCTTGTATCTTAATGTAGGCATTTATTGCTGTGAACTTTCCTCTTAGAATTCCTTTTGCTGCATCCCAGAGGTTTTGATATGTTGTAAATCCATTTTCATTTGTCTCAAGATATTTTTTGGTTTCTTTATTTCTTCTTTGGCCCATCGGTTTTTGAATAGCATGTTGTTTAATCTCCACATATTTGTGAATTTCAGCAGTTTTCTTTTTGTGATTGATTTGTAGTCATACCATTGTGATCAGGAAAAATTCTTGACAAGATTTAAATCTTCTTGAATTTATAAACACTTAGATAACCAACAAGAACATACTGTATAGCACAGATAACCAACAAGGACCAACAAGTATAGCACAGGAGCTATACTCAATATCTTATAATAACCTATAATGGAAAAGAATCTAAAAAAGATTATATATATATATATATATATATATATACACACACACACATGACTGAGTCACTTTGCTCTATACCCAAAACTAACACAATATTATAAATTATATTTCAATAAAAGTTTTTAAAATATAAATACTTGTTTTGTGGCCTAACATATCACCTATTCTGGAGAATGTTCCATGTGTGCTTGAGAAGAATGTGCCTTCTGCTGCTTTGGGATGGAATATTCTGTATATGTTTGCTACATCCATCTGGTCTAACATGTAGTTTAAGTCCAAAGTTTCCTCATTGATATTCTGTATAAATGATCTATCCATTGATGAAACTGGGGAACTGAACCTCCATACTATTATATTGCTTTCTCTTTATTCCTTTAGGATTGTTAATATTTGTTTTATATATTTAGGTGCTTCTATGTTGGGTACATAAATATTTACAAATGTTATATCCTCTTGTTGGGTTGACCCCTTCATCACTATATAATGACCTTTATCATCTATTATTACAGTCTTTATCTTAAAGTCTATTGTCTGACCTAAGTATAGTTACCTCAGCTTTCTTTTGGTTTCCATTTGCTTGGAATCCCTTTTTTGATCCATTCACTCTCCATCTGTGTGTGTCCTTAAAGTTGAAGTGAGTCTCTTGTAGGCAGCATATGGTTAGGTCTTATTTTCTTATCCATTCAGCCACTTGATGTCTTTTGGTTGAAGAATTTAGTCCATTTACATTTAAAGTAATTATTGATAGGTATGGACTTACTATTGCCATTTTGTTAATTGTTTTCTGGCTGTTTTGTAATTCCTTTGTTCTTTTTTCCCTTTGTGATTTGATTTCTATAGGGGAACACTTAGATTCCTTTCTCTTTATTTTTTGTGTATCTACTACAGGTTTGTGCTGTGTGGTTACCATAAAGGTTACATAAAATATCAGTTATAACAGTCTGTTTAAGCTGATAATAACTTAAGTCCAAATGCTCTGCATTTTTATTCCCCCTTCTACCCACATTTATTTTTGATGTCACAATTTACATCTTTTATCTTGTATATTTATGAAATTTATTGTATAGTTAGTTTTTACTATTTTTGGCTTTTTTTTTTTTTTTTTTTTTTTTTTTTTTTGCGGTGCGCGGGCCTCTCACTGTTGTGGCCTCTCCCGTTGCGGAGCACAGGCCCCGGACGCCCAGGCTCAGCGGCCATGGCTCACGGGCCCAGCCGCTCCGCGGCACGTGGGATCCTCCCGGACCAGGGCACGAACCCATGTCCCCTGCATCGGCAGGCGGACTCTCAACCACTGCGCCACCAGGGAAGCCCCCTATTTTTGGCTTTTAACCTTGATACTACATTTATAAGTGATTTTATTCACCATCACTACATTAAATTATTCTGAATTTAAAGATATATTTACCTTTACCAGTGAAATTTATACTTTTATATGTTTTCCTGTTACTAATTAATACATTTTCATTTTAGCCTAAATAAGTCCCTTTAACATTTCATGTAAGGCTAATGATGAACTCCTTCAGCTTTTACTTGTCTGGAAAACTCTATCTCACCTTCAATTCTGAAGGACAACTTTGCTAGGTAGAGTACTGTTAGTTGGCAGTTCTTTTGTTTCAGCAGTTTGAATATATCATGCCACTTCTCTCTCATCTGCAGTTTCTGGTGAAAAATCTGCAAATTGTCTTATGGGGCTCCCTTACATTGTAACAAGTAGTTTTTCCCTTGGTGCTTTTAACATTCTTCCTTGTTTTTAAATTTGACAGTTTAATTATAATTTGTGTTGGTGTGGATCTACTGGATTTATCTTTTGGGGAACTCTCTGGGGTTCCTGGATCTGTATATCTTTTCTTCCCTAGATTAAGGAAGTTCTTCAGCTGTTATTTCTTCAACTAAGCTTTCTGCCCCTTTCTCTCTTCTTTTTCTGAGACCCCTATAAAGCAAATATTGGTCCACTTGATATTGTCTCATAAGTCCCTTAAGATATCTTCACTCTTTTTCATTCTTCTTTTTGCTGCTCTGATTGGATGAATTCAGCTGCTCTGAGTTCACTGATCCTTTCTTCCACTTCACAAAGTCTTATTAAACTCCTCTTTAAAACATTTCAGTTGTTATCATATTCCTCAGCTCTGTGCTTTTACATTGTACTTTTTAATATTCTTTGTCTCTTGATGAAATTCTCACTTTGTTCATGGATTGTTCTCTTGACCTTGGGGAGCATCTTTATATTTTTAACTCTTTATCAGGTAAAACACTTATCTCCATTTCAGTAAGGTCTTTTTCTGAAGTTTTATCTGTTTCCTTCATTTGAAACATATTCCTCTGTTCATTTTCCTTCACTCTCTCTGTTGGTTTCTATGCATTAGATAAAACAGCCACCTCTCCCAGTCTTGATGGAGTGCTCTCATTTAGGAGATAAAACTTATCATTCATGGATAAACAACAAGATCCTACCATATAGCACAGGGAACTATATCCAATCGCCTGGGATAAACCATAATGGAAAATATTTTTTTGAAAAATACTGTATAGGGAATTCCTTGGCAGTCCGGTGATTAGGACTCCACGCTACCACTGCAGGGGGCATGGGTTCAGTCCCTGGTTGGGAAACTAAGATCCTGCAAGCCATGCGGCATGCTGGGGGAAAAAAAAAAAAAAAAAGATGTTGAATCTGTTGATATGTGAGCCCTCCAAGTTATTCTTAGTTTTCTAAGAGGATATAAAAGCGAACATCACATTTAAAAAATTATATATATATGTGTATAACTGAGTTACTTTGCTGTACAGCAGAGATTGGCACAGCACTGTAAATCAACTATACTTCAGTTAAAAAAAAAACTTATTCAACCTTGCGCTAGCTCTTAGTTGTCTCTCAAACCTTTGTGATGGTCTGAGCAGCCTTCTTTGTTCTTAATGGCTTCAGTAGTTGAGGGTATGCCAAGATCTGTCAGTGTACTAAAGGGGAGGATCTCAGTCACCACCTAGATGCAGGCTGATTGGAAGCTGGACACTTAGGTGGCAACTTTTAAAGTATGCTAATATACTTCTGTCAGGAGGAGACTGGGGATGGATGTTTCTGTCTGCTGTCTCTGCTGTGCCCTGGGGGTGAGGGGATGGCCAGTAAAGTACTGTTTCTCTGCTTGTTACAGTCCACTGAGACCTGAGAATGTAAGCCCTGTTGGCCACCAGAGCCAGGCAATCAAGGGGTATCCCTCAAGAAGCAGCAGCAAAAAATAGGGTACCAGACATGTGCACAGTCTTCTCTCCAGGAGATACTGATGACCTGGAGCAAGGCAGAGGGGGAGCACAAAGATGGTGCCTACTGGCCTCCCCAGTCTCTGGAGAGTGTTGTGGTGTCCCCTAAAGGTGTGTTAAATTAGAAGCCTTCCCCTCATGCTTAAGCTTTTTTTAAAAATTTATTTTTATTTAAGTATAGTTGATTTACAATGTTGTGTTAGTTTCTGGTGGACAGCACCTGAAAGTGAATCAGTTCTACGTATACAGATATCCCTTCTTTTTTAGATTTCCTTCCCATTTAGGTCACCACAGAGCATTAAGTAGGGTTCCCTGTGCTATACAGCAGGTTCTCATTGGTTATCTATTTTATACATAGTAGTTATATACGTCAATCCCAATCTCACAACTCATCCCAGCCCTCCTTCTCCCCTTGGTATCCAAAAGTTTGTTCTCTACGTCTGTGTCTCTATTTCTGCTTTGCAGATAAGTTCATCTGTACCATTTTTCTAGATTCCACATATAAGTGATACTATACGATATTTGCTTTTCTCTTTCTGACTTCACTTTGTATGACAGTCTCTAAGACTATCCACGTGTCTGCAGATGTCACTATTTTGTTCCTTTTTATGGCTGATTAATATTCCATTGTATATAGGTACCACATCTTTATCTATTCCTCTGTTGATGGACATTTAGCTTGTTTCCATGTCCTGGCTATTGTAAATAGTGCTGCAGTGAGCATTGGGGTGCATGTATCTTTTTGAATTATGGCTTTCTCTGGGTATATGCCCAGGAGTGGGATTGCTGGGTCATATAGTAGTTCTATTTTTAGTTTTTTGAGGAACCTCCATACTGTTCTCCATAGTGGCTGTACCAATTTACATTCCCACCAACAGTGTAGGAGGGTTCCCTTTTCTCCACATCCTCTCCAGTATTTTTTGTTTGTAGATTTTTTGATGATGGCCATTCTGACCAGTGTGAGGTGATACCTCATTGTAGTTTTGATTTGCATCTCTATAATAATTAGTGATGTTGAGCATCTTTTCATGTGTTCATTGGCCATCTGTATGTCTTCTTTGGAGAAATGTCTGTTTAGGTCTTCTGCCCATTGTTTCATTGAGTTGTTTGTTTTTTTGCTACTGAGCTGCATGAGCTGTTTGTATATTTTGGAAATTAATCCCTTGTCCGTTGCTTTGTTTGAAAAAATTTTCTCCCATTCTGAGGGTTGTCTTTTTGTTTTGTTTATGGTTTCCTTTGCTGTGCAAAAGCTTTTAAGTTAGATTAGGTCCCATTTGTTTACTTTTGTTTTTATTTTCATTAGGAGGTGGGTCAAAAAAGATCTTGCTGTGATTTATGTCAAAGAGTGTTCTGCCTATGTTTTCCTCAAAGAGTTTTATAGTGTCTGGTCTTACGTTTAGGTCTTTAATCCATTTTGACTTTATTTTTGTGTATGGTGTTAGGGAGTGTTCTAATTTCATTCTTTTACATGTAGCTGTCAGGCTTAAGCATTTTAAGATGAGCAAGCAGGTCTCTTTCACAGAAAAACTGGCTCATTTCAGTCTGCTGCCTCTGCCCTAGGTCCCGGGGGGTTAGCCACAGCGTGTTCACAGGAGCCCTTTAAGAACTGTGTCTTAGTTCCCCATAGCTTTGTGTGTTATGGGTGCAAGCCCCACTGGCTTTCAAAGCTTGATGTTTTGGGGGTCCATCTCTCAGGTGGCAGCCTTAAAAGTTTGGGCACCAGATATGGGGTCCATACCCTTCACTCTTTAGGGAGAAGCTGTGAGTTAGTTCCCTCTTAGCTATGGGTCACTGCATTTGGGGTGGAGTTTATGGTGAGACTGTTTCTCAGCCTCTCCTACCTAAACCCTACTGTGGGCTTTTCCTCATTTGCCATATGTGTAAGAGCCACTAAGCTAGTTTGCAGATTTATTTCAGAGGAAATTGTTCCATATGTAGCTGTAGATGTGGTGTTCCTTGAAAGGAAGTTAATTCAGGAGCCTCCTGTGTTGACAGCGAGTCAAAACCCTCTTGCCTCTTCTGAACTTTTTAAAAGATAATCTTCCTTCCTTCCTTCCTTCTACTTCCTCACCACAGACTCATTTTATTTTTACAGCAAACTTTTTACAGTATCCCTGAGTGTAAGCATGACTCATAATTAGTACAGAAATCTGGAAAATATAGAAACTATAAAAAAAGAAAATGAAAATCACTCATAAGCCCACAATGTAGATATATAACCATGATTACTAATGTTCTAGCAAGTTTCCTTTTTAGTCTTTTTATCTGGGAGACTAGGTGCATAAGTGGTAGGTATGTAAATAGATCAATAGATACCAATTTTTTATTTTACAAACTTTGACTCATACTAAATATGTTTTATATTCTGAGCTTTGATTAAACATGATGTTGTAATCCTAGGTGATTAAATGTCCTTTGTACACATACTAGTGGTAATGACTAATATTTCATCTTTGATATCCAATTTTGGACATTTAGGTGGTTTTCATTTTCTCATGGTTGTAAGTACTGTTGTGATAGACATTCTTATGCCTCCATCTTTGTCTATAGCCATGCTTAGAAATGCAATTCTGAGCCAAAAGGTATGAATATTTTTAAAGCTCTCAAAACATGGTTACATGAATTTATACTTGTTGAGCTGTGTTTGAAATCTTACGAGCACCGGATAGCATCCTTCATTCACTTCCTAATGCCTTTTAATCTAGCTTTTTCTTGAAACTATGCCAAAATTGCTCTTCAAGTTCTCAGGTGAGTTTCTAATTCTTGAATCCAAAATCCCCCCTTTTGTGCCTTCTCTCTCTCTCTCTCTCTCTCTCTCTCTGTGTGTGTGTGTGTGCCTGCTGTGTTTGATTGCCTCCCCTCCCCTTGAAGCCCTCTTCTTCCTCAGCACCTTCCACTCTACTGCTGCAATTCCCCATGACCCCTCTGGTACTTTATTGAATACAGGAAGGGCTTATGAGGAAGTGGAAGAGGCAGGTACTGTCCTCAAAGAAGTCAGGCCCATCTTAACTAAATATGTGGGATCTTAAAAACCTGAAAAATAAAATCACAGAGGGAGTGTGGTAATCTAAGTCAGATTCATTAGAAGGAGGCTACTCTGGAGGGAGCATATGGCTTAGTGAAGAGGAGTGGCAGGGAGGACAGACCACACTGAGAAAGGAGGTGTGATTGGCAAGTACCGTCCTAGTGGCACCAGATGGAACCTCTGCAAGGCCACACCCTGGTCCTCTGGGCTGGATCTCTTGCCCCTTCTTCCTGTCTAATCCCACTGCTACTTGCCTGGCAAAGCGCAAGCAACTCAGACACAGTAGAGCACAGGAAACTCAGGGACCAGGACATAGTTTGTGTGTCATGTGTAGGCTGTGGGAACCCGAGGGGAGCTCCAAGCCACAAATGGAAATTGCTAGTTCCTGGGTCACGCACCATGAACCTGAGGGTCTGTGTCATATGGCTCACGGCTGTGCTTTCCTGGCCCCTTCCACCCCCACCCTGTCAGTTAGCTCTACTTCAGGCTCAGGACAAGGTCTCACCTTTCTCTTTTCAGTTTTCAACCAGTAGACATGAAAATAGTAAAACCCTATGTAGCATTCCTAGAAATTCTGCCCCAGTTTGTGATGTGTTCCTATGAAAACATCAGGACCAAGGACAGCAACGCGGATTGGCCTCTCACCCCATCTATGTAGTCAAGCTCCTCTCTTTTTCCTTTCTTCTCATTACCTACAGCATTTCTTTTTACACCACGAGAAACCATTACTTAGAAAATCATAGGGCTTTAACATCTTAATGGAAAGAAAATTACCAGTGTGATCACAACCAGAGACCTTGGTTAATGGAATAGTAACCCTTCCCTGACCATCCCACGACTGTGGAAAGAGCGGAGAACCTGGCATTTGCAGAGTTAACATCTGAGTCTTAGACTCTCTGCAAGAACTGGTGAGCCGGAGTCAGTCACTTAGCGAGCATCTCAGTGTGACTTTGTCTTTAAAAAAAAAACTGGTTTTATGAGGAAGATAATATGCTTGGGAGAATTGTGAAGGTCACAGAAGATTTCTTACATATATCAGAGTTATATATACATCCTTATAGGGTATTTATATTTTATTCAATCAGTCAAATTGTCTGAGTGCCTACAACTCAGTGCCTACAATGTGCCAGGAATAGTTCTAGATGCTAGGGCTGTGCTGTGATCAAGGCAAACGAGGTTCCTGCCCTCACTTAAGTCTACTTGGAAGAGAAAGAGAATAAGCAAGGAGACAAATACGTAAGGTAATTTTAGCTTATAATGTGCAGAAAGTAAAACAAGGCTAGAAAATGGTTTAGGGGGAGGGGTGGCCAGGGTCTCTGCGGAGGTGGTGTTTGGGCTAAACCCTGGGGAGTGAAGAGCCAGCCAAGCTATAGAGCAGCCTCACCTCTCTTGACTACAGCCCGCTCATCTCATAGAGTGAGGGTGCTTGGGTGACAGGGCTGTGTTAAATAAGGAGGTTGGTTACGCCACTTCCAATAGCAGTTCAGGGCAATAAGCCCCTTGCCAGAGGCCAGCCTCAAATCCTCTGTGGAGGATACTGGTGAGGTTCTCAGATCCCTGCTCCTGGTGAACAATTCTCAGGTAGATTAAAGTCTGGAAAACAGTATGGTGGTTCCTCAAAAATTAACATTGAATTACCATATCCTCCAGCAATTCCACCTCTGGGTATGTAGCCCAAGGAATTGAAAGTACGGGCTCAAACATGTATTTGTACAATGCTGTTCATAGCAGCAGCATTCATGGTAACCAAAAGGTGGAAACAACCCAAATGCCCAACAACAGATGAATGGATACACAAGATGTAGTACATACATCCAATGGAATATTATTCAGCTTTAAAGAATAAAGTTCTGACACATGCTGTAACACAGACGGACCTTGAGAACATTACGCTAAGTGAAATAAACACAAAAGAACAAATACAGTATGATCTCATTTATATGAGGTACCTAAAATAGGCAAGCTCATAGAGATAAGAAGTAGAATGGAGGGGAGTGGAATGAGGAGTTGTTGTTTAAGTACAGTATTCCTGTTTGGGAAGATAAAGTTCTGGAAATTAGTAGTGGTGGTCATTGCACAACCATGTGAATGTACTTACTGCCATTGAGTTGTACACACTTTAAAATCAATCGAAATGGTAAGTGTGTGTTATGTAGCTTTTACCACATTTTAAAAAAAAGCCCATGGGAGACTGAGAAGAGACTGGTCAGGCAGTGGCAACCTTGCTCTTAGATGTTATTTCAAATGGTCCGGAGGGGTTTGGAGGCTGAGGGGAATCACACCGGGTCTCTGCAGGCAACTCTCAGGTTGCCTCCTATCCCACACCCCTGGCACCTCCAGGACAGACGTTACAGCTCCCATCAGAGTAGAAGAGGGGCTTGGGGAGGGAGATAAACCTCAGGCTGAGTCCCCTACCCACCAGCATGCCAGCCCTGCAGACCAGGAAGAGAACCACTCGCCCACCTGCCACCTCTGTCAGCACCTCCAACCCCTTCTGGTGGCTGGTGTGGCTTTCAGGTAGAGGAAGTCAGTACTGAACCCAGTGGGTCTCAAAGGGTGGTCCCCTGGGAATGCTATAAATGCAGCTTCTTAGGCTCCACACTGGACCTGTTGATCCAAAGCACCAGATATGGGGCCCAGCAGTGTGTGTTTTAACAAGTCATCCTGTGGGAGATTCTGATGTTGGAGAACCACTGTTCTCAACTGTTACAGAAAGAGCTGGATGCTCTTCTGGGTCGTAACTCAGTGCACTTAGTGAGCATCTCCTGAATGCAGAGCCCCAGACTGTGCGATAGGGGACACAAAGCAGGCCATCTCGGGGAGCACCATTCCTATGTGATGCTAGGACCCCAAGGGCATCAGAAGGCGTGAGTGGCCGTCAGCCCAAGTAGGTGACCTGGGCCTGCGTCACACCCTCTCCTGGCGTGGGCGCATCTGGCAGGGACTGCCAGGGCCCCTTCATCAAGGGTGCTGTGGTGCTGCCGTGTCAGCATAACGATCTCAACTCAGCCGCCTGTGTACATAAAGCAGATGTGTCTTTCCTCCACTTGCTGTCCCAGCCGTGCTATGTGGATGCTCACCGTACCCCTATTGGGTAGAGGATTCCTTCAGAGCATCCAGGCCAGATCCCGCCGTAACTTTCAGGTGACTGTAGATGTTCATTACAGCCCAGTTTGAAACTTCCGGTCTCATGGGCATTTCCTAGCTCACCTTGTCCTTTCCCCGGAGCGCCAGGACCTGAGGTGGGGAAGTAAGAAGGGCAGCATGGTACGCCCTTGAGTGGCCGCCTCCATCTGTCTCCTCAGGAATTGAAGGAGTGAAGGGCAGATGGATGGAGTAGAGGGGGAGACAAACTACTCTGCACTGGGATTCAGTTGCAGTCCCCTTCTCATCGGGGTCCAGCACTACTTCTTTTGATGCCCTCGGTGAGGCAGACGTCCCATCAATGGCCCTCTCACAAGGCACAGGAGGACTTTGAGTTTCTTGATCCTGTAGGACCTCCCCATGGCTCGGTTCCCTGGTGTAGGGGGGCCTGCTAAGCCCGACATCGTCCCCTAGTCCACTTCAGCCTCCACCATCAGGAAGCCCCAGTTTTCTTGCTGCCAGGGTCCCTTTGCATGGAGATGGATTTCTGTTAGGATATCAGCAAGATGGGTTACTCTTAGCTCTCTATCACTGTGTCTCCTTGACCAATGGAAGCCCATATATCCTTGCCACCTCCAATGGAGGGAAGTACTGAGTGCTCTAGTGCCACCCTTTCGGTCCTGCCATCTCTCTCCTGTTCATGGAGGCACAAGGATAGAACAGGAAGTTCACTGCCTGGGCAACGTCCCCATAGAGAGTGGATTGCCCTCAGGTTGGGCCCCTTAATTTGCGGGACCCAGTACAAAACTGTTGAACTATTAAGAATTCCAAGATGGTGACAGCAGAACATTAAGCCAAGCATGGGACCCTCCTGGGTGCTGGCCCTGTGTGACTGCACAGCTCCCACACCCACGAAGCTGGCCCTGAGTGCCAGGCTCCCATCCTCGTTGGCCCACCTCTCCAGCATGACTCTCTCAGAGCCTCCCTTCTCCCTTGGCTCGAGGGCAGGAAAGCACCACTCTCCTTGAATCATCTCACTCCATACAAGGCCTAAAGCCCCTCTGTCTCTCTGCAGTCATCTTACAGGGGTTAGGAGGGCCCATCTGGCCTGACGGTAGGGTCAGCTTGGCAATCTCCTGGATGTGCCCTGGAGGTGACACTTCACAAAGTGTGAGTACTAATGCCTCCTTTAGATACAAAACAAAAAAACAACGCAAACAAAAAAAAAAAAACTAGAGTTGAATTCACCAAATCTAGGCAACAGGAAAATTCTCCTCAACATCCTTTGACACTGGAGTATGTACTGTGACTTCCCAGGCCTGGCCACGATGATTTATCCAGGGCAGGACACCTGGGCGAGCAGGGCCAAAGAGGGCCCCAAGTGGGCTTCTAGAATGTGGATTCAAGAGTTGTGCCAGCCTCCCTCTGGTGGTTGAAATGGAAGCTCTGAAGCTTGGTTACGGGTGGCTGAGTGTTTACTGTCACGTGGCTCAGAACGGAGAAGAAGCTGGCCTGCAAGGGATGGGGGAGAAGGAGATGGTGGAGGGGATAGGACAGAAGGGGGGCACAGGGAGAGAGAGGTGGAGAGGGGGAAGAGACAGTGTGGCCGGTCTGGTTCTGGCTGTGCCTGACCCTAGTTCCATTCTTGTCCAGGGTCTCCTGCAGGGTCCCCTGCGGTACTTTTGCAATGAGTTCTCCTTTACGCCTAAGGAAGTCAAAATTCGATTTCTGTCATTTGCCCTAAAAGTCACAAACTAAGACGACTCCCCACTTGCAAGCGGCCCTTCCTCATTGCTCAGTAAGAGTCTGAACTGCTTGGCTCTGATATCCCTGGAACTGCAGGAAATAAAAGAAGGACCCAGAAAACAGGATCTGAATGGGAAGGAGAGTGGCTTCAGGCCATGTGTGATGGGAGCGCATCAGGTTCTGTGGAGATGCAGGACTTAACTTCCCATCACCTACTAATACCTCAAACTGCTTCACCTGCAAAATGGAGACCTTCAGCCCGGTTTGGTAGTTTGTTTTTAGTTCAACGGTAGGCTCTATGCTGACTTTGCCAGCCTTTGCTCAGATGACCACCTCTGTTTGGGCTCATTTGCTTATGCATGGGCAGAATCACACACCCGCCCCCCAGCTGTCCTTCAAAGATTTAGTGTGATTCATGTCTTCTTTCAACTGAGAGCTGTGATAACTAGATACAGTAGTGAGTAAGATACTCTTCCTGCCCTCATGGAGCTAACGCTTGGTGGGGGAGTCAGATTCTAAACAACCCATCACAAAACGTATAAATGTGGTAATTACTGCTACAAGGAGTTATTTCAGAGACAGGAGATTCGATGTCAGGAATCCTAACCATCTTGGATTTTCTCCTTTTGATGTTCTCCAAATTCCAAAATCCCTCCCTCCCTCTTCCCTGTGACGCGTCCAGACAGCTAGTACCATTACTACCACTATTTCAGGGACATAGAACTTCTCCTCGACTCTGTATAAACTTCCAGGAGGTCCAGGAAGTCAGTTTGTTCCAATACTAGCCACATGTGTTTATTGAACACTTGAAATACAGCTGGTTCAACTGAGGCTCTGAAGTTTTAAGTTATTTAGATATAAATTTGAAAACTGGAGCAACATAAAATATTTTTCCATTAAACACAAAACACAACGTTATTTTGTTAGAACCACGTTTCACTTTGTTGAAAATCTTGTATCTGAGCAGATGTGCTGTGAGTGTAAAGACACAGATTTCTGACATTTACTATGAAAAAGAGCGGAAAAGGTCTCATTAATGATTTTTACTTTGATTATGTTGATGTGGTCAGAATTCGAATATGTTAGATTAAATATATTCCAAATTGATTTTTGCCTGTTCCTGACCTTTTTTAATGGGGCTACTAGAAAATGTAAAATTACATCTGTGGCTCCGATTGTGTTTCCATTGGCCGGTGCTGAGTGGTGGGGACGGGATGGGGGCAGCCAAGCTCCTGCGGGATCTCCCAGGCCTGAGTCGCTGTAGAAAGGTCCAGTCCAGCTTTCATTTCTCCCCTTCCTCTTTTTCCTGCTTCCCAAACACCATGCTCACTGACTTGTGGGGTGGTGTTGACCTCTCGCCAGGGGGAGACTTGAAGCAACCTGTGTGAACACCCACTCCCTCCATCACCATCCGGTACTAAAGAAGGGCTTCTCTCACTACTCTCCCTAGTCCATGCGCCAGAAGGGGCCTCCCCATCTCCCTTCCCTTCCTGCAGGGCCATGTGTGACATCCTTAAGATCCCAACTCCGACTCCCCCCAGGGTGTCTTGATGGCTGAGGTGGTCACTTTAATACATAAAACTACTTTCCTCCTGTCTTTATCTGAAAGCTGCAGACAGATCGTGTTCACAGATAAGACCCTGACAGACGGAAGAACTTGGTGAAATCCTAGCCTGCTGGACTGGGGGTAGCTAATGCTCCTGGGTGTGGACCGTAACACGAGGCAGGTCTGAGATAAAATCAGGATCAACGTGCCGGAAGGAAGGCTCCAGGCTCTAGGGCAAATCCAGGTTTGGGGGCGGCCCGAAGCTTATACAAGTTTAAGGATCTGCTCTAAGAAGATAATACGCAAATGTCTTGTATTCTTAAATTTTACAAAAATATGTGATCTTACAAACACACTTTCAGGAACCTGTGCAAGGGAGGGAGCTTCACCATGTGGCGAGGGGTCCCCAGACCAGCAGCATCAGCAGAATCTGGGAATTTGTTAGAAATGCCAGTTCTTGGGTCCAAAGCTACTTAATCAGAAATTCTAGAGTAGGGCCCAGATATCTGAGTGCTTCCCGAGCCCTCCAGGTGGTTTTGATACCCACTCATGTTTGAGAACCACACACATGGTGGTTAAAAGCATGGATTCTGGATTAAGGCTACCTGAGCCCAGTTTGGCTGTATATTATCTGGGTGACCTCACCAAGGTGCCCAATACTCTAAGCCTCAGTTTCACCGTCTGTAAAATGGGGGAGTGATAGCGCGGATCTCAAAAGTTTGTTTTGTGGATTAAATAAGATGACAGAAGTAGTGCCAAGCATAGTACCTGTCATGTTGTATGCACATAAAAAATTATATAGTGTTATTCTGTAGAGTGTACATGTAGTTGTTGGCGGGAGGGTAAGGAGGAGAGGTGGGGACGTAAGAGGTCCTCTTTAGGTGTATCACAAAGAAATTCAAATGTGACCTTGACCCCTTTCCCTGGGGTCTGCTGTGTGGTCCTCCAACTGGTTTGCCCTTCCTGGCAGTCCCTTCTTTCCAGGTCACCTGGTGGTTGTCTCTCTTTTTTTTTTTTTTTTTTTGCAGTATGCAGGCCTCTCACTGTTGTGGCCTCTCCCGTTGCGGAGCAACAGGCTCCGGACGCGCAGGCTCAGCGGCCATGGCTCATGGGCCCAGCCGCTCCGCGGCATGTGGGATCTTCCCGGACCGGGGCACGAACCTGTGTCCCCTGCATCGGCAGGCGGACTTTAGGGTCCTGGGCTAACCTTTTAAAATGTGAAATACAACAAATTTAATGAGTCTTACCCTTTGGGGAGTTATGGACCTCCTTGAAAATACAATGGGAGTTAGAGACCTCTCTCTAGAGGGCTATGTGCACGTAACATGTGCGCTGAAGTGACAGACCTTGTCAGCAAACCACTGAAGGGCAGGCCTGGGACCTCAGTTAAGAGCCCTTTTGGTGTGTTTTGTTCATGGAATTGACTTTTAGCAGATGCCCTCTGAACTCAATGTCATATCCCTTTAATTGTGGGAATTTCAGTCACTGTGGCGATGAAGAAGGTCTGGGATAGGGGGTGCCTTTTAGCACTTTTCAAATCACATCGTGAAGCTCCTTCAAACTCTTCTGATACATCAGGGGAGTTCTGTGTGGAAATGTCCACTTCAAAGACATTTACAATCCCAAAAGGACAATTGAGCGGCTAAGGTTATCTAATGCTGATAAAAGCATAAGTGTGGTTAAATCAGAAAAAACAGACAAGTCAGAGATGTGTGTGTGACATATTAATTTTTCAGCCTGTTTCTGTCATTCTCACTGCTCTTATGAGGTTTGTGACATGTTTGTGTTGTACTTAGCTGTCACCTAGCTGCAATTTACAACGTTCCTTGGAATCATACTTTGGGTTGACTGGGGCAGAGAGAGATTCATAATGACAGCCTATGTGGCTTTGGGCGTTTCAAGGCCCTCTGATGATATTGTTACTTGGTTTGAAATCAGATTGGAAAGAAAATGACACCTGTCTCTAAACAGAAAGGCAGTGGGTCAGGAGATACGGGCAGGGTGTAGCCTCAGACTTGGGAGATTTCTCAGGATCTCCCCAACGTTCCAGTTGTCTACTCGCTCTGGGTGCACCAAGCAAAGATGGAAAGAGTGAGCCTTGGAGCAGCGGGCACCGGCCTGCCTGACCTCCAGCCCGCTGTGTGCCGGGGCTGCCCTTGGGCCAGTTCATGGGAGGGGAGGTCAACTGCCAGGTGGTCGTGGGCCCAAGCAATGGTGAGACAGGAAGAGAGGAGACAAATGGAGGTGAGGGCTGAAGCCTGGGGCAAAGCAGGAGGGGCAGGGAAGTCCTTGACAGAGTAGGTAGACCTGAGGAGGAAGGTTCCGGGTTCCGCTGCCACCTCCCTGCCCATCACACACACACACACACACACCGCTTAATGGAATGGGGCAGGCCTCCCCAGCCTGAGCGTGGTCCAGGGCAGTGGAACTCCGAGCCTGAAACACTCGGGCATCCCTGGCCTCACAGCTACCGCCCTACCCGTCTCTCTCCAAACGCCAGGGACAAACCTCTGCATGGCTGCCTGGGCCCCAGTGAGTGCCCTCAGGCCCGCCCCACCACCCTGTCCTGTGACCGCTTTGTGAACGTGGCCTGCCGTGGCAGGGCAAGCTCAGGGACAGGGGCCCACCGTGTATTTGTCCCCTTTGCCTCTTTGGGGGATGATGAAGCGCTGTCTTGGGAAGTCCTGACACCTTCCCTCATGGAGGGTCACCCTCAGCCGTCCTTCTGCCAGGCCCCGTTCCCAGGATGGGAATGACCCCGACTCTTGGCTCTGGAAGAAGAGAGAAAGGGAAGGGGGGACCTAGCTGAAGTGTTGGCCAGTCAATGCTGTAAGGTCCCCTGATGGGGGCCGCTGCTTTGGAGCCAGCAGGTGCCTTGGCTTCCTGATGCTGGGGGGTCATCTGACCTTTCTGAGCCTCAGCTTTCTGCATCTGAGATGGCCTGAGGTGGAGAAGACCACATGACGTGGCAGGTGTGGCAGTGCCTTGCGGATAATGTGTCATGATGTGGGCCACTCCCCCTTCTCCCTGTTCCCCTGGCGATGAGAAGGTAGTAACATAGCTGTCAGTGGGCAGTTTGCAAGCAGGAAGTGGAGGATGGCTGGGACAGCCCAAGCCACCATGCAGACAAAGCTAAGGGTCCCTGGCCACCCCCTGGCCCTGCCTGTTTGCCCTCCTGCCCCCTCCCTAATGTACTGCCTCGTTTTCTTCCTTCTGCCTTTTTAAATGAGGCAGAGAGAGACGATGGCTCGCTTACTGTATTCCATGGGTTGGGATCTGTGTGTGTTATTTAACTAAATCCCTGTCAAAATACCGTGGTGTTTTGTTTTTTTTTGTTTTTTTTTTTTGCGTTACGCGGGCCTCTCACTGTTGTGGCCTCTCCCGTTGCGGAGCACAGGCTCCGGACGCACAGGGTCAGCGGCCATGGCTCCCGGGCCCAGCCGCTCCGCGGCGTGTGGGATCCTTCCGGACTGGGGCACGAACCCGTGTCCCCTGCATCGGCAGGCAGATTCTCAACCACTGCACCACCAGGGAAGCCCAAAACACCGTTTTTTTTTTAGCAGATGAAATAGACTCAGAGAGTTTGAGTACCTTGCTCCAGGTCACACAGGTGGTGATGGGCGGGGCCAGGACTTGCACACAGGTAGGCTGGCTCCCAAGCCTATTGCTGTTAAACTGACTAGTCTATCATCCAGTGGTTCCCAAAGTGTGGTCCCTGGAGCGTCAGCCTGACCTGGGAATATAGTAGAAATGCAAAATCTTCCCCTCCCGCCACAACCCCACCAGAACTACTGAGTCTGAAACTCAGAGGTTGGGGCCCATCGTTGGTGTGTTCCCAGGCTCTCCGGGGCATTCTGAGCACATGAAAGTTTGAGAACCACTACCCTCATATCTTCCAGCAAGCCAGTGTTTCATTTCCTTAACGTCTGCATGAACTCGGCTACAGCTGGGGCTGGCTGGGGAAACACAGGTCTGTCTCCAGGTTCTGGTTGAGAGAAGAGGAACCACAGGGGCCAGGGAGAAACCTGGCTCTCAAATTGGCCTTCTTCTGGCTCCTCACCTTTGACCTGCTCATGCAAGATGACTTCTTAAAATGTCTTATTTTGCTGTCTCCCAGGCAAGGCCTTCATGATTAACCAATGCAGCTCAGCACAAAGGGCCTGGAGGTGCTCATTTTATTTTTATTCTGTTTCTTTCATGCTTATTTAACACGAGATCCATGTGTATGTGTATGCATGCACGTGTGTGTTCTCTCTCTCTGCACGGCCACCCCCGACCCGTCCAAGCTTGACTCAACCCTATATTCCCAAAATCTATTTCTGGAAATTTTTGAGCCAAGTTGGTGCTTCTCAGAGCTGCCGTGTACGGTTGCACAGGCTGTGCGCTACACAATCCGGGAGGTGCCATTTACAGATGCAACCACTCACCTGGCCCAGGAGGGTTGATTCCTGTCAACCACCTCCTCCCTTCTCTCTCCCTGGTTGGTCTCGGCCTCTAGCCTAGGCCTTGCCTTCCTTTTTCTTTTCTCTCTTCCAAGGCATTCTTGCTTTAAACGTTTGCCTCAGGAGTGAGGGCTGCCTCCTCTTCAGAAGCCCTTCTCTCTACACAGTGTTGGGTTTGCCTGCTCAGAGCTCCACAGACCCTTGGTTTCCAGGACTGAGCACAAAGTCTCCTGTGGGCCCTCTCACCCTTCACCATCATTCCCGGACCATTCTAAATACCCCAGGGTGATGGGGGAGAGTGACATTGTCCTGGATTAAAGCCACAAGGAGATGGCATCCAGCTGCTACTAAATACCGTTAGGAAATGATGGGTTCTTACCAGAAACAGAAGCCTCCAGGTCTGTGTTATAAACATGAATCATGAGAAATAGCCCAGGAGAAGCATCTCTGGTCCTGGACAGCATGGGGAGGTGATGACTCTGACCCTGACTGTCACTCAAATGGCATGTGTGGGGAGGGGCGGAGTGGGAGGGAGGAGAAAATCTTACATAAGAAAAACCACTCCGTGGAAGTTTGCTTCCCTGGTGACACCAGAAGAGCTCATGGCTTCCTTCCTCACGTGTATCTTTTTCACATTTATTTCTCGCATACCTATGGTTTGTAAGCATTTTGTTTGCTTTTTTAATTGGAAGATAAAAAGTTAATGAAATATCAACTCTGGGGAATTCACCGGTGGTCCAGTGGTAAGGACTCTGTGCTTTCAGTGCCGGGGGCCTGTGTTCAATCCCTGGTTAGGGAACTAAGGTCCTGCCAGCCCTGCAGCGCAGCCAAAAAAAAATAATTAAGGGCTTCTCTGGTGGCGCAGTGGTTGAGAGTCTGCCTGCCGATGCAGGGTACGCGGGTTCGTGCCCCGGTCTGGGAAGATCCCACGTGCCACGGAGCGGTTGGGCCCGTGAGCCATGGCCACTGAGCCTGCGCGTCCGGAGCCTGTGCTCCGCAACGGGAGAGGCCACAACAGTGAGAGGCGCGTGTACCGCAAAAAATAAATAAATTAAAAAAAAACGATATATCAACTCTGAATATTCCAGACCCTTTTGGCTGGTATTTCAGTCCCTGCAGCCTCTAGCTCAGGGCTGGTTCTCAACATCCACAGGCTGAGTGTTGATTGTCCGACATGTTTTAGAGAACAAACCTGCCTCTCTTTTTTCTCCAAGTCAGTGTCACTTGGCCGGAAAGACCTTCCCAAAGAACCGCCCTCTGGTGCCGAGCCTCGCCCGTGTCCGACTGGCTCCAAAGTGAACCCTTACATGGAGGAAAGGCATTTGGCTTTCGGTTCGGCTCTGCCAACCAGTTCTGTGTCCTTAAGAAAACATTTCTGAGCCACTTGGTTTCATCCTGGGTTTTTTTTTTTCCACCTGTCACTTGGAAGTAATGATAGTAATTGCGTTTGCCTCCTGGGATTGTTTAAAGCAGGGCTGGCAAAACCTTTTCTGTAAAAGGCCTCATAGTAAATAGTCTAAGCTTTGCAGACCATGATGGTCTCTGCAGCAACTGCTCAGCTGTGCCATTCTGGGGAAAGCAGCCATAGACAAAACACGAGAGAATGGGCTTGGGTGTATTCCAGTAGCAAAAATAGGCAGTGAGCAGGGTTCTTCCCACTGGCGGTAGCTTGCCAACTCCTGATTTAGCAGAGGAAGCAAGAAATGGTTGTGAAAATAAACTGTAAAGTGCTATCAAAAAGTAAGGGACGGCGAGGTGAAGAGGGCGCACACGACAGGGTCAGGTGTACGCCAGGAGGCCTCACTGATACACACTGGAATGACCAGTGGAAAGGCCAGCCTTCGTGCATCCCTGCCCCTTGACAGCCTGGGGAGAGGCACACTGGGACCCAGGTGCACAGGTGTGGTGGTGAGCAGAGGTTACTCCTCCCACTAATGCACTCCCTTTCACTGGAATAAGCCTGAGAATGGTTTTGCCCTGAGCTTCAAGTCCAGTCTGTGTTTGGGTAGCAAATGATCTGAGCCTGGGTACCAGCTATTTATAGCCATGCTTGGGAAAGTCACCTGCCCACATCTGGAGACCCTGGGGGAGCTGGGCTCAGTCCATCTTCTGGGGAAAGAGAAGCCTCTGGTATCTGCTGGCTCATTACAGCCCCCCCGGGGAGAGTCCTAAGGCTCTTTCCAGGCAATCCTGTTTGTTTCCGGAGATGGCAAGGACAATTGTGTCACAGTTCAGGGGGGCAGTGTGGAGTCCTGGAGAGACCAGGAGCTACAGAACCAGCTAAAACTGGATTCCCACCAAGGCCCATTCCCACCATGCAATAGAGGGTCAGCATATGGTGCCACTTGACTATAAATTAAGTAACTTCTCTGCAGTTCTTCACTTGTCAGAGTAAAGAATACTACTTACGGCTGTTATGATTAAATTTGATAATATACCTATAGTATGTAGCACGCAGTTATCCTTCAGGAAATCTTAGCTCCTTTCTTTGTATAAATGTGTCCATCAGGTGACTTTCCGCCATGAGGGAGGCGTAGTGATCTTGGATGAACAGGAAGGCTGAGCAGGGAAGCTTGTCCTACTTTGCTTGAGGTGATGCTGTTATAACACTGAGGGGCCACGATAGGCTGTTCTCTCTCTTCCACTGAAGCTTATACAAAATTGGCTTACATTTCAGCATGAACAGTTCAAGGCTTCCTGTTAGACCTCAGAATTAATGACTTTTGGATGAAGGAAGACTTGTAAAATTGGGTATCTGTGAGGAGGTAGCATTTTTCTTACCTAGAAATATGAGTCCTCTGATCAGGGCCAGAACCAGTGTCCACGTGGTCAGTAAATAATATTGTCTGTGCTTCACCTTGAGATTCAGATTAGAGACACTAGTACCAGTTCTCAACTCAGTTTAGTGGGGACACGTTTATGTAAACCGTGATGGTTGGTTCTATGTGTCAACTTGACTGGGCCTCAGGGTGCCCAGATATTTGTCAAATGTTATTCTGGGTGTTTCTGTAAGGGTGTTTTTGGATGAAGTTAATATCTTTTTAGTCAACTGATCTTTGTTATTTTTTTCCTAAAACCATTTTATTGAGGTATTGTTGATATTCAAAAAGCTGCATAGATTTAATGTATACAACCTGATGAGTTTGGAGATGAGTGTATACCCATGAAGCCATCACACAGTCCATGCCATAACTGTATCTATCATGGCCAAACTTTTCCTCCCACCCCATCATTATTGTGTGTGATTAGAACACTTAACATAAGTTCTACCCTCTTACCACATTTTTGAGTATGCACTACAGGGTTGTTAGCTATAGGCACTTCTGGTGGAGTAGATCTCTAAGACTCATTCATCTTGCATAACTGAAACTTTGTACCCTTGAATACTTCTCTGTTTCCCCCTCCCCCCAGCCATTGGCAACCACCATTCTTCTCTGCTTCTCTGAGTTTGACTATTTTAGACGTCTCATACAAGCGGTGTCATGTATAATAGTATTTGTCCTTTTCGTGTTTGATTTATGTCACTTAGCATATTCTCCTCCGGGTTCATCCATGTTGTTGCAAACGGCAGGATTTTCTTTTTTATGGCTGAATAATATTCCATCATGTGTATATACCACACCTTCTTTATCCATCCATCCGTCAGTGGACATTGAGTTTGCTTCCATGTCTTGGCTATTGTGAATAGTGCTGCGGTGAATATGAGAGTGTAGATATCTCTTTAAGATCCTGGTTTCAATTCCTTTGGGTATATACCCAGAAATGGGCTTGCTGGGTCATATGGTAGTTCTACAGACAGACCTTCTTTTTATTGTGCTTTGCTTTATCTCACTTTGCCAATACTGTGTCTCTTTGTTTTGTTTTCTGTTTTTTTACAAATTGAAGGTTTATGACGACCGTGCATTGAGCAAATCTATCAGCACCATTTTCCCAACAACATTTGCTTACTTCCTCTCTCTGTGTGACATTTGGTAATTGTAGCAATATTTCAAACTTCAGAATTTTCAAGTATATTATATTTGTTATGGTGATCTATGATCAGTGATCTTTGTTACTATTGCAAAAAGATTGACTCACTGAAGGCTCAGATGTTGGTTAGATGTATATATGTGTGTGTGTGTGTGTGTCCATCCTAACTTGTTGAGGTGAAATCTCATTGTGATTTTGATTTACATTTCCCTAATGATACTGATATTGAGCACCTTTTCCACATACCTGTTTGTCATTTGCATGTCTTCTTTGGAGAAATATCTCTTCAGTTCCCTTGCCCATTTAAGAATCAGGTCATTTGTCCTTGTTTTTGATTTTTTGACTTTGAATTGTAGAAGTTCCCTACTGGTGATGGGCACCGACACTGGGGCAACCAGGGCCTCTGTTAGAGGCACACCCAGCCTCTATGAAAGAGTTCTAATAACAAGAACATGTACTGAGCTCTTACTATTTGCCAGACACGGCAGGAAGTGCTTTCCAAGCAGTTCTCAGTTAAGTCGCCCAACAAATGAGGGAAGTACCCTTATCACTCTTTCAGAGAAGTCAACGGACTTTCCTAAGATGACCAAGGGTAGTACAAGGCAGAACTGGGACTCGAAGTGAAATCTACCTGATAGCTCTCTAGACACCAGCTCTCCCTGATCTTTATTAATTCATTTACTCACTAAGTATCGAGTATGTACTAGTGTGCTCAGCCATGAGCTAGGCACTGGGTGTAGAGCAATAAACCAAACGGACATAACCTACCCTCTTGGAGCCCACGGTCCAGGGAGGAAGATAATTGCACAGGCAGTACCATCTGCGTGATGAAGGATGGGGTGATGGGAAGCAGAATGCAGGGAAGCACAGAGCAGGTGACATCTTGGCTATTTGGAGGAAGGGCCACTGCATCTGCAACCTAAAGAATGAGGAGTTGTTGGGGACTTCCCTGGTGGCTCAGTGGTGAAGAATCCGCCTGCCAATGCAGGGGACACTGGTTGGAGCTCTGGTCCAGGAAGATCCCACATGCCGCAGAGCGACTAAGCCCGTGCGCCACAACTACTGAGCCTGTGCTCTAGAGCCCGCGAGCCACAACTACCGAGCCCACGAGCCACAACTACTGAAGCCCACGCACCTAGAGCCCGTGCTCCGCAACAAGAGAAGCCACTGCAATGAGAAGCCTGTGCACCACAACGAAGAGTAGCGCCCGCTCACCGCAACTGGAGAAAGCCTGCATGCACCAATGAAGACCCAATGCAGCCAAAAATAAATAAATAAAAAAGAATGAGAAGGTGTTTAAGAGGCAAAGTCTCAACTCTTCTGAGTCAAGAGCGACATGAGTAGGTTTGAGTGATGGTTTGTAATTCTATCAGATGCAATGTGCCATTTTCTGTTTAAAACAAAATTGTGTGCAAGACACCTTTCAGTTGTAATTTACCTACACGCATAATTTTTTAAACCAATATAAAATCCTAATTGTAATATAGAAGAAACAAAGGGAAAGTAGTTTAAATAAAATGGAATGCCTTTCCATTTACAAGTGCTCAAGCACTAGGAAGGAGATAGAGTGAAGCAGGCAGAAAATTACACCTCTCCGTGGAATGACAGTGAATGACGAAGACGGTCATGTTATGTCGGCAACTCCAGCACCGTGAGCAGTATTGCCAACAGTGCTGGGAATTTCTAACACATGATGAATGGTGTTTGGTAATGTTCCAAATGAAACAAAGTGCAATCTTTGATTTACACAGTAGCTGTGTCCTTGGAAATCTTAGTTTGTGCAAAAACCAAATACCTGTGTTTATATGTAAAATGGAATTTGGTTTAGGCTCAGATCATTATAACCAATGTTTCATCTATCTCATGTCTGGTGGGACATTCAGAGTGATGTGGAATCATGAATAACTCTTCTGTTGTGTCAGACTGCTCTGGTAAATACGGGACTCACCCATTCCTCGTGCCCAGCACACTGTATGTCAGGAGCACCTCCCCCAGGCAGTGTGACACCAAAGATCCTCCAGAGTTTCTAAAAGGCCCTCTAGGGGTGACAACAGCTCCCCACTGCCCAAGAAACACCAAGCTACAGAAACTCTAGAGCAATGGTGACTTATAGAAGTGTATGAGACCCACATAATGCACTTTTCAATTGTCATAGATCTGATGAAAAAGGTAGAATGAAACAAAGTAGTTGACTTTTTTCCAAATTTATTTTATTCAAGTGTAGTTGATTTACAATGTGTTAATTTCTGCTGTACAGCAAAGTGATTCAATTATATATATATATATGTATACATTCTTTTTCGTATTCTTTTCCATTGTGGTTTATCACAGGATATTGACTGTAGTTCCCTGTGCTATACAGTAGGACCCTGTTGTTTATCCATTCTATATATAATAGTTTGCATGAAATTGACTTAATAATATATCTTCTTTAACCCAGTTTAGCCAAAATATTATCATTTCACCAACATAAGCAACATAAAAGATAATTACTTTTCTTATACGAAGTCTTTGAAATCCAGTATATATTTTACACTCAGAGTGCATCTCAGTTCAGACTGGCCATGTTGTAGATACTTAACAGCCTCGTGTGGCTACTGCTGTCCTATTGGATGGTGCAGCCCCAGAAACATTCCGTTCCGTTCCTTGGCACAAGGACTTCTGTTTTGAATCCTCGGTTTCCAGAACTCTGACACTTGGGGAAACCCAGACTCAGGGTTTTCAGATGGGTGTGTAGAATCCTACAAGCAGGGCCAGGACCCTGAACCTCAGCGGACACACTGCTTGGATCGAGCCACAAAGCACGTGAGTGCAGTGGCTGGGTCCCACCATCCACTCCCAGCTCCTGGACGCGACACTGTGTGAAGTAACTGCCGGTAACCGCGTGGCTCAGTGCTGCCTGCAAATTGAAGGCCCCCTTGAAAATGCTGGAAACAGATGTTCGGAAGTCTCTGACCTCTCATCATTAATTTTCAGAATTTAAATGCCTGTTAATTTCCCCCTTTTATTGCTGAGCTCCACACGGCGGCGTGCTCAATGTCAATGGGAATATCCTTTGGAGACGTTCAATATATCAAATCTGAAGGTCGCTGGAAATCTGGGCACTTGGAGGAGACTGGGAGAGAAGGGGAGGGGGCTCTGGGGGCAGAGAGCGATGTTGAAAGGACGCGTCTCTGGCCAGAATCAAGGCCTGAGCAGAAGACCTGAGCACTCACCTTCCTGCCCTTGGCCTGGGTGCACACCAGTAAGGCCTCCAGGGAGGAGACATACATGAGTGTTGGGAAAATTGAAAGCAGTGATCTGGGGGAGGCTTGCTCCCTCCTTGTGTCTGACAGCTGCCTTTCCCATCTGATCAGCTGAAGTGGCTTCCCGGGAGCTGTGCCCGGCAGTGGACAGCAGGCAGACCTGCGGCCAGGCTGACCCAGGTTCAATTCTGTTGCCTCTGCTTTCTAGCTGGAAGATCTTGGGCATGTACCTTCACCTCCATTTGCTTGGTAGAAAATGGAGGTAAAAGCCCACATTGCAGCTGGGAAATAAAATTGGTGTTTTATGGCAAGACAAGAAAAATTTAAACATAAAGTTTCTTCTCTGCCCTCTGGCATCAGAGGCAGACGCACTGTGTATCGACCAGACCTCCCCATCGGTGGAAATACCTGCTCAGCCAGAAAGAGCACCACTCTCCCAGCATCAGCAAGACCGCTCCTTAAAACAGAACATTCCCGGGCCTCCCTGGTGGCGCGGTGGTTGAGAGTCCGCCTGCCGAGGCAGGGGACGCGGGTTCGTGCCCCGGTCCGGGAGGATCCCACATGCCGCGGAGCGGCTGGGCCCGTGAGCCATGGCTGCTGGGCCTGCGCGTCTGGAGCCTGTGCTCCGCGATGGGAAAGGCCACAACAGTGAGAGGCCCGCGTAACGCAAAAGAAACAAACAAAACAAAACAAAAAAGAACATTCCTTCTTAATCTTGTAAGAAGCCACGATGACCTACTACTTGCTAGATTGTATAAACTATCAATAACGTGTCACTTAATGTACAGTCCTGTCACCAAAACTTATAACTATACTTTGACCTAATGGGTAGAACTGTTCTCGGAGCTTTCTGAGAGGCTGTTCTCAAGTTATAATCCTCAATTTGGCTCAAATAGAGTTTGCCATTTCTTTCCTAGGTTGACTGATTAATTTTTCATCAACACAGCTTTATGAGAATTTCGTGCTATAACAGATACTGCACCGGGCACTGTGCCAGGCACACAGTGAGGTCTTAAAGAGGGGAAGGAACAGACATTTATCTCCTGTCCTCAGAGCCTGGGTTGATGGCACTGATGGCATTTACAGTGACACGTGATGCCTTCAGACAGCTGAAGTTTTAACCATCTAAGGCATCTCCCAGTACTGTGCTCTGGGAAATGGAGGTGTTTTGAGCCCAAAATCTCTGGGAGAAAAATCAAGGCAGTTCTCTCCTTAGACCAGAGGCCCTGGAAAAGTGCTGTGGCTGACACCAGACTGGTACCTAGTGTGTCCAGATGATAAGCCCCCGAGCTCTTGGCTGATCTGATGCAGACCCCGCACTTCCACAGAGAGTGAGGGGAGGACGATCCATCAAGAACAGAGAGAGCATCCCCATCATTGCCAACAAGGAGAGGAGACCCCATGGGGCTACTCTGGGCCACCCCATTGCATCTGCCTGACCAGCCGGTTGAGGATCACACACGGCCTCGCCTTGGGATGGGCCCTGGGAGGAGCTGTGACCTTGACCGCCCGTTCCTCCAAGATCCTTGGTCAGGAGCTCCCGCCTCCCACCATGAAATCATTTCTCATCTGAGGCCTCCTGTGCTTTCTTTTCTTTAGACATTTCTCTGCAGTGCCCTAGTTTTTTGTTTTTTGCAGTGCCCAATTTTTTGTGAAGGAAAACGATTACACTTTATCAGTACTTTGGAGAAAATAGTGTTTCCTCACAAAAGTAAGACCCCTAGGGCTTTTAACTTCCCTTCTTTAAGAGAGGAGGGAAAAAGCTCTCAGCAGCCTACAGGGTGTCAGGCAAAGCTCAGAGAACACCTCAACTTTCACATTGTCGTTTTTTACCCTTGTAATTTTGCCCGCTCCCTAGGGGCGATGGCGGGAAAGGACACAGACTCTGGTAATGCCCCCCGAGAGCTCCTTCTGAGCCCAGGTTTGGGTGCGGGCTGACCTCCAGCTGCAGAGCTTGCTGGTGAGGTGACCTCACAGGATGGGCCCTGGGTCACCTTTCCTGCCCTCACCGGTGCTGACGAGACCACTTTCCTCTATTGAATGGGAGCAGTAGTTACCAGACTCCCCAAATTTGGGGCCTTGCTTTTGGCGTTTGCGCCCCTGGTTTACACCACCTTGAGCCCACACAGGGACAGGGAGGCCAGTGCTTCCCAGTGTTTGTTGGAAATGATCCTTTCTCCTCTACCACCAGATACTGTCTCAAGTTCCTTACCGTGAGGGAGGTACAGCAGAGGAGTTGGGGGCCCAGTCTTCCCTGTTTGCCAGGAACTGTTTCAGGACTGACATTCAAGACATTGACATTGCAGAAGTATCTCCTCACAGTTCCATGTCCTGATGGGGTGATGGTCGTACAGATCTATACGTGTGCTAACATTCCATAGTACCACGTGCTTGTGCACCCACACACGTGTGCGTATTAAAAGTGGCGAAAGCTGAATGAGGCCTACAGTTTATCTTTTAAAAAATTTACTGGGCTTCCCTGGTGGCGCAGTGGTTGAGAGTCCGCCTGCCGATGCAGGGGACACGGGTTCGTGCCCCGGTCTGGGAGGATCCCACATGCCGCGGAGCGGCTGGGCCCGTGAGCCATGGCCGCTGAGCCTGCGCGTCCGGAGCCTGTCCTCCGCAACGGGAGAGGCCACAACAGTGAGAGGCCCGCGTAACGCATAAAAAAAAAAAAAAAAAAAAAAAAAAAAAAAAAAAAAAAAAAAATTTACTGAAGTATAGTCGATTTACAGTGTGTTAATTTCTGCTGTACAGCAAAGTGATCCAGTTATACGTATATATCATCTTTTCATATTCTTTTCCGTTACGGCTTCTCACAGGATATTGAATATATTTCCCTGTGCTATACAGTAGGACCTTGTTGTTTTATCCATCCTGTATATAATAGTTTGCATCTGCTAACCCCAAACTCCCATTCCATCCCTTCCCCACACCCCCTCCCCCTTGGAAACCACAAGTTTGTTTTCTATGTCTGTGAGTCTGTTTCACAAATAAGTGCATTTGTGTCATGTTTTACATTTCTAAATATAAGTGATACCATATATCTGTCTTTCTCTTTCTGACTTACTTCACTTAGTGTGATAATCTCTGAGTCCATGTTGCTACAAATGGCATTATTTCATTCTTCTTTATGGCTGGGTAGTATTCCATTTTACACACACACACACACACACACACACACACACACCCCACATCTTCTTTATCCATTCATCTGTCGATGGACATTTGCGTTGCTTTCATGTCTTGGCTATTGTAAATAGTGCTGCTATGAACATAGGGGTGCACGTATCTTTTTGAATTAGAGTTTTGTCTGGATATGTGCCCAGGAGTGGAATTGCTGAACCATATGGCAACTCTATATTTAGTTTACTGAGGAAACTCCATACTGTTTTCCATAGTGGCTGCACCAATTTACATTCCCACCAAGAGTGCAGAAGGCTTCCCTTTTCTCCACCCCTCTCCAGTGTTTGTTATTTGTAGACTTTTTAATGATGGCCGTTCTGACCAATGTGAGGTGATACCTCACTGTAGTTTTGATTTGAATTTCTCTAATAATTAGCGATGTTGAGTATCTTTTCATGTGCCTGTTAGCCATCCGAGACCTATAGTTTAATTAATAGTATTGTACCAACGGCAATTTCCTAGTTTTGGAAGTGTACTATGGTTGTGTAAGATGTTATCATTGGGGAAAAGCTGGGGGAAGGGTACACAGGAACTCTCGATGCTTTTTTTTTTTTTGCAACATCTTCTGAATCTTAAATTATTTCTAAATCAAAGGTCTTCCCCAGAAGGTCCCTCAAGTCCTCAGGGGAATAAAGCCCTGGAGGCCTGCCCCCACCCAGCCAGGGAACGGTTTCTCGGGGGAGCAGCATTTCTGGCCTCTCTTTGGGATGTCGGCTCAGGAGTACTTTCCTCACTGGACACGAGACAGTGGTTCATACTCACTGTGCCTTTGGTCCTCAGGTCTATTCTCTGTTTCTTTAGCTCTTGGGGAAAATGTCAATTAAAAAAAATTCTGTTTCTGGTCTTTTTTTGTAGGGGTGCAGTGGGACTTGACAAGGAGACGTTGGTGGATCACGTGCTCCCCAACATACTTTGTCACGGCTACTTAGAATCACCGTCATTCAGAGAGCATCAACCTGTGAGTATCACCAAAATAGCAACAGTGAATTTTTTCATCCCCACTCCATCCTGAAACCACTCAACTTCTTCCCTTTGCTCTCCCTAGTTACCACTGTATCCTATGCCTGGCACAAAGTACATGTTCAAGAAATGGGTCTTTGAATGAATGAGTCTTAAATAGAATCAGATAACAACAAAGGGTGCTGGGTAGATCCCTGAAGTCAAACAGTTTCCTCCTGCTTTTGGCCAGCCAAGGAAAATTTTCCTTGCATTTGATTTGTGGACCTCAGAGGAGAGGCATGATGGCTAAGTTAAGAATGAGCCTGGGGCTTCTGAAAACATCTCTCCTGCAACTGCAGAGAGCCTGCAGGCAGAGCAAAGACTAGCAGAGACAAGCAAGACCTCAGTGGCAGGTGTAGGGACGGGGGAGCTGGAGAGAGAATGGAAGAGAAGAGAAAACCCTGATGTCATTGCTTGAGTTCCTGGATCCAGCTGTGCCTGAACCTTCCTTGTTGAATGCACAGAGCTGTCTGCCTCTTCCCCTGGCAAATCTACCTGGAGCAATTCCTGCTTTTAGTCCAGCACATAGATCCCTTTCAGCCTGGCCTAACTTGCCTGGAATCTTCCAAAGCCAAAGTGAGCCTGGAATGCAGTGTCCATTCCCCTCAAGCTCCCCAGGCACACCGTTCTTCTCCCCTTCATCTCTGCACTCGCCGGGGGTTGGTGCAGCAGCTGTTGTGAGCTGCTTACACACTACCAAGATCCCTCTTCTGGCTGATCAATAATGTGGAGGACCCAGCTCATGGGTCCTCCACACTTCATTGCTTATCCTCACGCATTTGAGCCAAACATGTCCAAAATGTCCAACAGCACAGAAAATTGCCATCTGAAAATTCGGTCTGAGGTAGTGATCCCAGGAGACTTCTTGGATGTGGTGCATTTTGAAAAATAAACATTTATTTAAAGTATCGGGGAAGTGACGTCAGGCAGAAAGGTGGCATGTGGGAAACCACCACAGGGCTATGAAAGGGGCCACGTGTAGCATTTGAAGGATGAACAGAGGAAGGACCAGAGGAAAAGGTGTGTGGAGGACGCTGAGGGGTGGCGGGGGGGTGGGGGGGCAGAGCGTGAGGGCCTAGGACGTCACATCAAAAAGTGAGTCCTGACAGCTGTGTAGAACCGTGGAGAGTTTCAGGCAGCAAATGACTTCAGAACTGTGTGAAAAGAATTATTCTGGCAGTCGTGTCCTCAGGATTCATCCCACTCAAGACAGCGAGATCCTTTGCTGGGGTCGCTGAATGTCAGAAGCTTCATCTGACAAGCAAAGGAACCACACACAGAACATCTCTTTAACCCTCAGGTGTGCATATAAAACACAGGGCAAGGGTGTTTGAAGAAGGAGCAGTAAACCCAGTGGTGCTCCTTGGATAATTAAAGGGGAGGCAAAGGTTCAGCAAAACCAAGTCCGTCCGCATGTGTGCTGGGCTCACAAATGGACAGGGCAGGTGTGGGTTTATTCCGGCATGAAAAAAGCAATTGGCAGAGTATATCTGCAACCCCTGTGCCCAGTCAGTGCCCCGCTTGCTTGTTTGAAAGACTATAGCTCCAGTGAGAACTTTTTTTTTTTTTTTTTTTTTTTTTTTTTGCCGTGCAGCATGTGGGATCTTAGTTCCCCAACCAGGGATCGAACTCCAGGCCCTCAGCAGTGAAAGCATGGAGTCTTAACCAGTGGGTTGCCAGGGAAGTCCCAGTGAGAACTTTTAAAAAGGTCGTCTAGAGCAAGAAAAAAAAAAAAAACAGTCAGGGAGGGGCTGTCGCATCCATCCAGGATTAGGGACTTTCCTCTTTCCAGCTTTGGCCTCAAAGGCCAAAACTGTTCATCAGACTGTTAGATGTAAAAGCCCTGAAGCTACGTCAGGGCATCAGTGATGCTATCAGTTCCCAGATGCTCGTCATTGTGTGTCAGCCCACGCAAAATAAACCCTGCTCACCAGAAACACATTCTGAGATTATTCGTGTTCTGAATAATAGACATGCATCCTTAGGGAACATCCGGCAGGTGCATTTTTGATTGGAAATTTAGATAACTGGTGAGAAATCCTGGGAGAGAGAGAATCTAACAAACGAATTTCTTCTGACTCTTGGACCACCCTTCATGCTAACAGATATTTTCATTAGTTAATGGGTCTGTCCAAAGAACTGATAAAGCTGGTTAAATATTGATCATCTGATCAGTATTATTTAAAGAACTCAAGGGACCGCACTAATTGAGATGTCTTTTCTGGCTGTGGAGAAAGCCAAGAGTTGAAAGCAGCAAGGCCGAAAACAAACAAACAAAAATCCTATTAAAAAACAAGGACTATAACAGACAGGAAGATAATGCCATTTTTCTTCAATACTAAACTAATTGCTCTCTTTAAGCTGCTTCCAGTCGCAAAAGCATTTTACAAAGTTACTGAAATGTGAGTCGCTATTGACTGTCGTTTGTCGGTGGCTGCAAAACCTTCAGTCTTAAGTTTTTAAACTCTACCGAAAAAGAAGTGCTATTCGAAAGGAACCTGTTGGTACAGCTGGCTTCCTGGAAAGACTGGGGTCCTTTACAAACGTGACCTCATCTAGTCCTCAGAATAATCTTACTGCCATTTCTATCCCCACTTTGCAGCTGAGGCATATAAAGTTTAAATAACTTAGCTGAGGTCACACAGCTGTAATTCAGAGGAAGAAGGATGTAACCCATCTCTCAAGCTTGCCAAGACAGAGTGTTATTTTCAGAATTATACACTGACCAGAGACTGGCAGTCAAGTCACTTTTAAAGGACAACACATAACACTAATATCAGAGTTTGGAACTACAATGTTTTATACCAGAAGGTAATGGGTAGGAGATTTAAAACACCCAAGGAAAGAAAATGCAAGCCAAGGACTATATATTGAGACAAACTGGCCTTCAGGTATAACATCCACAGACGCATTGTTATGAACATATTAGAATTTAGGGACTAGCATTCCCATGAGGAATCTTTCTGAGAACAAGCTTGAACCAAGAGGATGGGTGAGACATAGGCATAAGGACTGATGGTGAATATTAAAATTTACGTATAGAACTAATATTAAATGATAGAAATATGGGAGATAGGGTAGTAAGAACTATGATTCAACAATGTGTGTAGCTCAACCATCAGAATATAAAGAGAGAAGATGGAGAGCGTACGGAAGCTAGAAAAGCTAACTGACAACTTTATAATATTTACTGTGAGTAAAAATAATATTCAGACTAAATGCTGGATGATAGGGAAAGGAGGAGAAAGGTTACTTTGCTACTGTCAAGACTGGGCAAAGTAAAAAATAGATGGTATCCAAGAAAGTGGAATAAGGGTATTAAAAGGAAGCATTCGTTTAAAGGACAAAAAATACAAACCTTCCTAAACACAAAGATACATCAGAGAGAATAAGACAGGAGGTCACATAACCAAAGAATATGAGGCAGAATGTATCAATCATACCAATAAAAGTGAAGGGATTCCCTGGTGGCGCAGCGGTTGGGAGTCCGCCTGCCGATGCAGGGGTATGCAGGTTCGTGACCCGGTCTGGGAAGATCCCATATGCCGCGGAGCAGATGGGCCCGTGAGCCATGGCCGCTGGGCCGGCACGTTCGGAGCCTGTGCTCCACAGGAGGCCCACATACTGCAAAAAAAAAAAAAAAAAAAAAAGTGAGCTTAATTTACCTATAAAAATAAAAAGACCTGGACTTCCCTGGTGGTCCAGTGGGTGAGACTCCGTGCTCCCAATGCAGGGGGCCCAGGTTCGATCCCTGGTCGAGGAACTAGATCCTACATGCATGCTGCAACTAAGAAGTCTGCATACTGCAGCTAAACATGCCACAAGGAAGGTCCCACGTGCCACAACTAAGACCCAGCACAGCCAAAATAAATAAATATTTTAAAAATAAAAATTAAAAGATCTTCAGATTGGCTAGCAAAGCAAAATAAAAAATTATGCTGTATTAAAGAATTTCATTTAAAACAAAGATTCAGATAGGTTAAAAATAAAAGGGTAAAAACTGAAAAAAATTGCAAACCTATTTTAGTAATCATGTTACTGGTAGTAGTGTTTGTATCAGTATTCTGAGGTTATTACATGAGCTACTGGCGGTGGGGAGTAAATGACTAGTTATGTTGATTTGACGTTGGGAAGCAGAATTTTTTATTGAGATATAATGGGCATATAACATTGTATCAGTTTCAGGTGTACAACACACTGATTTGATATATATTGTGAAATTACTACTACAGTAAGTTAGCATTCAACACCACACATAGTTACAGTTTTGTGTGTGTGATGATAACTTTTTTTTAAATAAATTTATTTATTTTGGCTGCTTTGGGTCTTCGTTGCTGTGTGCGACCTTCTCTAGTTGTGGCGAGTGGGGGCTACTCTTCATTGCAGTGTGCAGGCTTCTCATTGTGGTGGCTTCTCTCATTGCAGAGCACGGGCTCTAGGTGCGTGGGCTTCAGTAGTTGTGGCTCGTGGGCTTGGGCTCTAGAGCACAGGTTCAGTACTTGTGGCGCAAGGGCTTAGTTGCTCCGCGGCACGTGGGATCTTCCTGGACCAGGGCTCGAACCCGTGTCCCCTGCATTGGCAAGTGGATTCTTAACCACTGCACCATCAGGGAAGCCCAAGAACTTTTAAGAGCTACTTTCTTAGCAACTTTCAAATATATACTACAGTATCATTAACTGTGGTCACTGTGCTGTACATTAGATCCTCAGGACTTATATTTATCTTATAACTGAAAGTTTGTGCCTTTCAACCACTTTGACCCATTTTCCCCACCCCTACCTACTCCCTGCCTCTGGCAACCAGCAATCTGTTCTCTGTATCTATGAGTTTTTTCTTTATTTTAATGAGTTTTTTTTTTAAAGATTCCACATATAAGTGAGATTATAGAGTATTAGTCTCTGACCTCATTCACTTAGCATAATGTCCTCAGTGTTCATCCATGTTTTTGCAAATGATGGGGCTTCCTTCTTTCATGATTGACTGCTACTCAGTTGTGTTACATATATCACAGTTTCTTTGGCCATTTATCCACTGATGGACACTTTGGTTGTTTCCATGTCTTGGCTCTTATAAATAATGCTGCAGTGAACATGGTGGGGGGCGATATCTTTTCAAGATTGTGATTTCATTTCCTCCAGATAAATACCCAGAAGTGGAATGGCTGGGTCATATGGTATTTATACTTTATATATATATATATATATTTTTTGGGGGGGGGGGCGGTACACGGGCCTCCCACCACCGCGGCCTCCCCCGCCGCGGAGCGCAGGCCCAGCGGCCACGGTCCACGGGCCCAGCCGCTCCGCGGCACGTGGGATCCTCCCGGACCGGGGCACGAACCTGCACCCCCCGCGTCGGCAGGCGGACCCCCAACCACTGCGCCACCAGGGAAGCCCTATACTTTTAATATTTTGTGGCTGTACCAACTTACATTCCCACCAGCAGTGCAAAAGTGTTTTCTTTTCTCTAAATCCTAGCCAACACCTGTTATTTCTGGTTTTTCTGATAATAGCCATTCTAATAGGTGTGACATGATATCTCATTGTGATTTCGATTTGCATTTTCCTGGTGATTAATGTTGAGCATCTTTTCATGTATCTGTTGGCCATTTGCATATCTTCTTTGGGAAAAATGTCTACTCAGATCCTCTGCCCATTTTTTAATCTGATTATTTAGGGGTTTTGCTATTGATTTATATGACTTCTTTATATTTTTTGGACTTTAACCCCTTATCAGATATATGATTTACAAATATTTTCTCCCAGTTGATGGGTTGCATTTTCATTTTGTCGATGGTTTCCTTTGCTGTGCAGAGCTTTTTAGTTTGATGTAGACCCACTTGTTTATTTTTGCTTTTTTTGACTTTGCTTTTGAAGTCAATTCCAAAAGGTCATTACCAAGACTCAATGTCAAGAAGCTTACCCCCTGGGTTTTTTTCTATGATTTTTATGGTTTCAGGTTTTACATTCAAGTCTCTTAATCTATTATTCTTTCCCCACTGTATAATCTTGGCTTATTTTTTGTAAATTAATTGAATATATATGCATGGGTTTATTTTTGAGCTTTCTATTCTGTTCCATAGATCTGTGTGTCTGTTTTTATGCCAGTACCATACTATTTTGATTACTATAGCTTTATAATATAGCTTGAAATCTGGGAGTGTGATGTCTATAGCTTTGTTCTTCTTTCTGAAGATTGCTTTGATTATTCATGGTCTTTTGTGATTCCATACAAATTTTAGGAGTTCTATTTCTGTGAAAAATACAATTGGTATTTTAAGAGGAATTGCATTGAATCTATAGATCACTTAAGGTAGTTTGGACATTTTAGCAATATTAATTTTTCCAATCCTTGAACATGGAATGTCTTTCCATTTGTGCCTTCAGTTTCTTTCATCAATATCTTATAGTTTTCAGTGCATATCATAGGTCTTTCACTTCCTCAGTTAAATTTATTTGTAGGTATTTAATTTATCTATTTGGCCATACCATGCAGCTTGCAGGATCTTAGTTCCCCCACCAGGGGTTGAACCTGTGCCCCTTGCAGTGGAAGTGTGGAGTCCTAACCACTGGACTGCCAGGGAATTCCCTATTTTATTCTTTTTTGATGCATTTATAAATAGGATTTTTAAAAAATCTATTTCTGATAGTTTATTATATATAAATGCAACTGACTTTTGTGCGTTGATTTTGTATCCTGCAACTTTACTGAATGTATTTATTAGTTCTAACAGTGTTTTGGTGGTATCTTTAGGGTTTTCTATATGTACTATCATGTCATCTGCAAATAGAGACAGTTTTACTTTTTCCATTCCAATTTGGATGCTTTTTATTTCTTTTTCTTTCCTAGTTGTTCTTGCTAGGACTTTCAATAATATATTGAAAAAAAGTGGCTAGAGTGGGAGAAAGCAGAGTTTTTAATGTGAAAGAAAAAGATACTGATGTAAGATAGAAAAGATTAAGTGAAAACTTCGTAGCTATGAATTGACTTGTAAGCATCAGTTGTACCAGCATGAACTCATAATGTATTTTATCTTAACAAAGAAATATATGTATTTCCTATATCTCTCCACTGAAAAGGCCCAGAGGCAAGATCTTGGTCTTAAATACACCCACCCCCACCCCCAGAAAAAGAAACAGGATCTTTGGAGAAACGGCTGATTCCAGATCTTGGCAAGAAATGTACAAAATAATTGGGGAAACATCTTATACTAGAAAATAGGGAAACTTAAAAAAAAAAAAAAAGACTGAGTTGTGTCAAAAAAAATTTAGGAGCCAATTTGGAAAAGGTTCCCTAAAAAAAAAAAAAAAAAGTTTCCCTTTGGCCAGAGATGGTATAACTGTGGCATCAATAGGGACACTATCAATAACTGCATTGGATTTAGTTAGATCAGATATGTGTAAATGCATGAGTATTTGATTATCTTTTTAAAACCCTCAGAAGTAAGCTACTATATATAGAATGGATAAACAGCAAGGTCCTACTGTATAGCACAGAGAACTATATTCAATATCCTGTGATAAACCATAGTGGAAAAGAATATATATATGAAAAAAGAATGTATATATATATATATATATATATATATATATATATATATATGTATAACTGAATCACTTATCTGCACTTCAATTAAGAAAAAAACCCCTCAGTTACCTTTGGGGGAAAGGGGTGACTGGTGAATAGAGGAAAAGAATAAGTGCTTATCTTGTTTTCTCCTGTATGAATTGTACCTTATTGTAACCAAATAATTGATGAGGAAAGTTTCTCCTTATAAAAGGCTTCCACTTTATAAATGGATAAAGAATGATAGAATGTAATTAAATCATTATATTTGCAACATATAATGAAGTAATGGATGTAGACGATAATAGTCAATAGATGGTACCATCACAAAAAGAGATAAGCAGATAGTACATGCTTCCTCTTGGAAGTACACACCACCACCCATGAAATGTTTTTGCCAAAGTAACCTTATCTCGTATTCAAGCCTCTATTCCTCAGAGAGGTTACTACTTTCAAATGGCACCCCTGCTCTTTACACAGCTTCACTTTTCGTCATAGTACTTATTATGGTAAAAATGTATTTTATGATGATTTGATTGACCTGTTCATTGTCAGTTGACACTACTAGATTATAAGCTTTCATAGACAGGGAATTTGTCATTCTCCTTCAACATTTTATTCTCAGCACACTGAATACTGCTTGGTACTTAACGGGCACTAAGTAAATATTTGGGTCAATGAGTTCATGACTCCCAAAGGATCACTCTATCGTCAGCTAATACCTCATGGAGGATTAGTTGATAAACAGTTGAGGGTGTAATTCTGCAAGCATGGAAAAAGGGAGGCAGCTGGAAGTTTGGCATAAAGAAAAGAACTGTAGAGGGTGAGTGAGGAAAAAGGGAGGTTTGGGGGGCAAGAGAGGAAGGACGAGACTAGCTTCAGAATTTGAATGGCAGTTTGACAAAAATGAATCCTTTTAACATGTGGATTCCTCTTTTCAACACTGGTTTTGCTTTGATGGTGGCATGTTTCATGCATGAAGTCTGCATGGCATAGTGGTTGAAAATATGTTTTGAAGTCTGATATTGTCGCTGTTTGACCCTGGGCAATCATGTAATTGTTTTGAACCCCCCTTTCTTCATGAGAAAACTGAGGTTGATGACATCTTTCTTAGAGGTTGATAAGAATTCAATGAACAGAATGGGAAAGGGTCTGGCACAGAGCAGTCACTCAACCCATGATAAGTCTAGTCACTCTAGCCTTGTCATAGATAAACAAAGGGGTCATCCATGAGTCCTTTCTAAGTCTGTGGGGAAGGGTGGTTCTTCGCAGTAAGCCATTTCTGGGACACACAGGGCAAGGCTCAGTTCAACACTGTCAACTGAATACCAAGAATTATGTAAAATGCCTATAATAACAGGAATGTGAGAAAGAATAACACTTGACACCAATAGTTAACTTTCACTTCTCTGATCTATTTTAATACACCGTAACGCTAAGTACTAGATAGGGTGTGCATCTAAGACAACGTGCATCATGAATAAGACAGTAATATCTGAGTTATGAAACAATAATATTATATTTCAGTGTTACCCATAAAGCCTCTGGCATTTGGGATTTTCATTCAAATAAAAATATAATTTCAGCCTGCTTGTGCTTAAGATTAGGTTGAAATCTTTTTGATTCAATGCAGATGTTTTTAGGTCTCAATTTTCAATGTTTAAAAACTGTTTCCAACTGAATAAGTCTTTAACCAGCCCAAGTTACTTACAGCTTGAAGTATGTATGCACTTAGATTTCAGAGTTCATTATTTAAACTTATATTTTATAAACTCATTGTTAGTCATTAAAGTCTGCTATTACTTACGCTCAGCGGGTTTATTTCAATTCCCAGTATTTAAGCTCTTCTCGCAGTTAAAATACCAAAAAGGCTTTACTCTACATTATGTACCAACAGCAGGAAAAAAACCATTTTCATAATTGAAGTAACTCTCAATTTATGAATACAAAACACGTACAAGATCAAGGAAGTGCCTGCTACCCATCCGCTGTATCATACACCAGAGGAATTTTCTTTTCCCACACAGAAAAAGAGGAAAGAAATGCCCACACAGATGGTTTTTGGAGTGTGGGTGGGGGAAATGGGAGAATGGTATTAATGACCAGCAATTATCAGCCCCTTGAGAGAGAAATAGGCATCTTAAACTGTGCTTATAATCTCCTTCCCTGCACACACCCGACCCTCAAGGCAGGGTGCTTTCATGTTTCCACGAATGACTGTTTATTTCATTCACATTTCGCAGGGGAAAGAAAGCCAGCACAGCAGTTCTGGGACACACACTAGTGATTAACTAGTTACCAGTGTCCATGGAGCGCACCTACAAGCCGTGACCAGTGGGACTGCTCCTGCCCACACGTGAACCCCACGTGACAGGCCAATGCAAAGTAAACAGGAGTCCCCTCATTAAAAAAACAAAACAGGGCTTCCCTGGTGGCGCAGTGGTTGAGAGTCCGCCTGCCGATGCAGGGTACACGGGTTCGTGCCCCGGTCCGGGAAGATGCCACATGCCGCAGAGCGGCTGGGCCCATGAGCCATGGCCATTGAGCCTGCGCGTCCGGAGCCTGTGCTCCGCAGCGGGAGAGGCCACAGCAGTGAGAGGCCCGCGTACCGCAAAAAAAAAAAAAAAAACCAAAAAACCCTATCCAGCAGGGCCTTCCTCTGGTTTAATTATATAAAGTTTTGGATAGAATTTTTCTAACCTAATGGATTCCTGATTGAACAATGACACCACCGGCACGTGCTATTTTCCCATCCCCACCGAAGTCTGCTTGTTAAAGATAAGTGCTCCAAGTTTAATTTATGCCTTTTCCTGTGGAGTCTGATGGAAAATAAAAGCCAGTGTCTATTTAAGAATTGTAATAATGAGATTCTTTTCCAAAGGAACAGGCAAAGATCTTCAGGAGAGGTGGTAGTAATATCTCCCATGTAGCCACTAGAAATGTCATCGACTTATGAAATTATCTACTAGCCCTTTTAACTTCAAAATGACTAAAAGAGCTTCTTGGTTGGACCACTGACTTTAATAGGAGACCTGTCCACATTTGCCCTTTAGGGAATTCACATTTTCTCTGAACCATCCAATTCAAGAATGAACCTATTTAACATTTTCCTTAGCACAATACAAAGATTAATTAAGCAATAATCTCTTCAAGGCTGCTCACTAGTGGTTGTAACCAGGTTTGCTAGCTAACTTCCTGAAGCTAAATCCATGATGGTGAATGTCCTAGGCAACTGGTTAACCATAGTAACAGTTTTGACAAAGTTTATTGCTACCTTCAATTGCCCTTGATGGTTTGGAACAGTTGTAATGAATTTATAAATATTACACATGAGACAGCAGTGCAGATGGAAAAAATTGGCTTTTATACACGGGGGGGCCTGAGACAGCAAGAATGAAGATAATAATTGAAATGGGATTGCTGCCACAAATGTAAAAACTGTATCCTAGTTTTCATTTTAAAATAATTATTATTTTTAATCATTTTGTCCTTTTTCCCCATCACAGATGAAATTGACGTGCAAAAATAATGCGGAGAACTAAAGTCTGGCAACTAGAGAGTAAAAATTAATGAGGCCTAAGAAATCTCCACGACCTATATTTGTATGTTAATATGAAAAGAAAAACCCTACACTAAAAGGATGAAAATTTTAAGTGGAATTAACTAGAACCTGACCAAGTATAATGGTTCTATCACAAAACTCCTGTCCTTACTTAAAGGAATAAATCCAAAGGAAAAAAATTGTATGACAGAGTAGAAAATTTTAACCTACCACAACTGGATTCAGTAAACATCTGTGTTCACTATTGTTAAAAGATAAACTGAAGCGTGTTAAGAATCATCTTAAGAGTTTCGGAAACAGAATCAGGGACACTGAGAATAGACTGGTGGTTGCCAAGGCAGGGGTCGGGGGATGGGAGAGGGGTGAATTGGGAGTTTGGGGCTAGCAGATGCAAACTATTACATATAGAATGGATAAACGGCAAGGTCCTACTGTATAGCACAGGGAATGATATTCAATATCCTGGGATAAACCACGCTGAAAAAGAATATATATGTATAACTGAGTCACTTTGCTGTACAGTAACTAACACAACATTGTAATTCAACTGTACTTCAATAAAAAAATAAAAAGAATCTTAAGAGTTTCAAATTGGGCAGCACCAAACCGGAAGTGGTTAGGAGCCCCTTCTCCAAGGGGAGCTGCAACATGACTTTTATAGAGAAGAGGAAGAGGCAAAGCAAGGAACTTATTTGATTGGCTGTAGCTTAAGCTGTGGCCTCACCTGGGAAAGCTTCATTGGCTGCTTGTGATTGGTTGTCCTTAGGTTTGTTTTTGTTTTTTCTTAATTTATTTTATTGAAGTTTAGTTGATTTACAATGTTGTGTTAATTTCTGCTGTACCGTAAAGTGATTGTTACATATATTCTTTTCCATTATGGTTTATCACAGGATATTGACTATAGTTTCCTGTGCTATACAGTAGGACCCTGTTGTTTATCCATTCTGTAAATAACAGTTTGCACCTGCTAACCCCAAACTCCTAATCCATCCCTCCCCCATCTCCTCTCCCCTTTGGCACCTATCAGTCTGTTCCCCGTGAGTCTATTTCTGTTTTGTAGATAAGTTCATTTGTGTCATATTTTAGATGCCACATATAAGTGGTATCATATGATATGTCCTTAGGTTTTGATTTCTGAACCTTGAAGCATTTCAGGCTTATGCTTTGGTTTGCCTGCAGAGGCTGCTAAGGCGTCAGAGCCGCCTCAGTCTAACGGCCTCCTTGTTGAATTAATTTAACACTATGTTCAAGTGAAAAAGCACTGGAACGACATGGGAATGGGGACTAAAAAGTTCAGTTTAAAATGGTCTCTGGGGGAATTCCCTGGCGTTCCAGTGGTTAGGACTCCGTGCTTCCACTTCAGGGGGCACGGGTTCGATCCCTGATCGGGGAACTAAGATCCCACATGCCGAGCGGTGTGGCCAAAAAAAAAGCAAAAGCAAAAAATGGTCTCTGAATACAAGTTGTTCCTAATCTGGAAAACAATCTGGACACGTATCCAACCAACTAGAATACAACTGCAGAAGTGATGTAATAGGGACTCTAATAATGTACAGTGGAGATGTGCTATGATAGGCAAATAAAAAAAAGTGCAGAGAGGACAGAGTGTTTAATTGGTAACAGGAAAAGAAAAAATTCACCGAAGTGGCATTTGAGCTGTATCTAAAGGATAAATACAAATTTGATAAATAATACAGGAGGCACTGGAGTGATAAGTAGGCAGGTGGTACTCAGGGCAGAAGCAACATCCAACATTTATTAGGAAAGTATTTCTATGTCTGGCACTGGGATGTAGGGGAGGAAAAAGTTTTCCTCAACCCTTTTAGGATCCCTGGCTAGGTCTGAAAATTAAATAGGTAGATTCACAGGAGAAAAGCATTCAGGTTTATTTGATATAAATTTATATGATACAGGAGCTCTCATAAGAAAATGAAGACTCGAAGCAGCAGTTAAACTTGAGTGCTTTTCTGCTAGGTTTGATGAAGAGTGGAAGGTTGTGGAGAAATATGATGGAACAAAGTGGGTAGCAGCTAAGTGTAATAAACTGGGGGAAACTCTGCAAGACCTGCTTGCTTGGATGCTTCTCGGCATCCCACCATCTTGGAGATAAGGGAGGACACCTCTCACATGAGGCTCTTGGGACCTATTTCAAGGGAAAAGGGTGGGGGAAGGTCAGAGATCTTTCTGCTGCTGTTTTTCTCAAATTCCTTCAGCCTAAAATAGCACACCAAGGTGCCATATCTTGGGGTAGCTTGTCCTTGAAAGCTGCACGTGGGCTTTCTCTAGTTGCGGCGAGCGGGGGCTACTCTTCGTTGCGGTGCACGGCCTTCTCATTGCGGTGGCTTCTCTTGTTGCAGAGCGCGGGCTTCAGTAGTTGCGGCGCATGGGCTCAGTAGTTGTGGTGCGTGGGCTTAGTTGCCGCGCAGCATGTGGGATCTTCCCTTACCTGTGGACCACCAGGTAAGCCCTGGGGTAGCTTGTTCTGAACCCTGTCAGTGTCCTACATCGGACACACAAAGGTGGATGAAGACACAGTATCCAAGGTGCTCAGAATCTCACAGAGGATGAACAAGCACACGGAGCCATTGGAGGTCGTAATGGGAGGGAGATGCAGCTAGAAGGTAGATTGAGGTGAGACTGTGAAGGGCCTTTACAGACCAAGCGTGTGTTTGGATTTTGCTCCATGGAAAACAGGAAGCATTCACAGAATTTTAAGCAGAGGAGTGACAGAGAAATTCCTGGAAACTTAAAACAGCCTACAACCCAACTCCCTTACTTTATAACTTGAGGAAGTGACACTCAGAGAGACTAATTGACTTGCTTAAGGTTATTATTTGAAAGTGCCAAGACCCCAGCTAGAAAACAGGTCGATCACATCTGTATTTTAGGGTAACTTAGAAAGATTATTCTGGTGGCAGTGGGGAGAATGGATCTGAATGGGGGTGTCTGAATGATAAAAAGCATAGTCCAAATCAAGAAATGAGACCAAGGATTTAGTATTAATGGACGCTTTTGTGTCGTTTTCATGTTTTTGTTTAGTTTCCAAACTTAACGTGCTTTTAAATCAGAATCATCCTTCATATTCATTTTCATATAGTTCTCCCGATGCTTCTTATCACGCGTTAAATAAAGTGGAATTCCCCGTTGCCTGCCTGCAAGTGCTAGGAATCCTGTATACACAGCAGGGTGTTTTGCCCTAATTTGTTGGTTATGCAAGAATGAACTACTGTTGGGCTCAATTAATTGTACATAGATAGTTGTATGGTATACTTAATGGTTGTTATTGGATGCAATTTGCAATGTTTAATAAAAAACTTTATTCTTTGAGTATTTTAAAGATAATGACGTGAACCTCCTATACTTGAACTGTGGCTGTAAGGATGTACGGGATGGAGAAGGGACCAGCTGTATCCCTCTGCTAGGGCTGCCATAGCATGGCACCACATAGTGGGTTAAAAACAGAAATTTATTTTTTCTCAGTTCTGGACGCTGGAAGTCCAGATCAAGGTGTGCTGGCCGGGTTGACTTCCTCTCGCCTTGGTGCGCAGACGGTTGTCTCTCTTGCTGCCTCTTCACATGGCTGCTCCTCGGTGTATACACACCCCTGGTGTCTCTTCCTCATAAGGACATCAGTCGTATTGGATTAGGGTCCCATCCTGTTTCATTATAACTTAATCACCTCTTTAAAGACCTCATCTCCAAATATGTTACCTTCTGAGGTATTGGGATTTCAAAATATGAATTTGGTGAGGGGGACGCAGTTCAGCCCATAACATTATTCTATAAAGAATCGGTTAGATGAAAATGATAGCTGCAGGTATCTTGCGTTTGCATAGTAAATTACAGTTTACACAGCAATTTTAAATGCTTATCTCATTTAATTTGAATAGACTTTTGTTATTTGGTCCAATGTTTTCTTGGATATAGCTGTACCTACAGAAGAATCGTGCTGATAATTAGAGCTTATGTGGAATGATTAAAGGATGCAGGTTGAAAGATCTGCAAATTATATTCCAGTAATCTTCAAATCCCAGCTCTCTCTAGATACAGCTTATTTTGCAGATAATATGTAAACAGACAAATGTAAAAGGTGTGATTTAAATGACATATCTTTTACCTCTTCTGATAAAGGAAGAAATCCAGTTTAACAGCACTGAACTAAGCTAAAGAATTAGAAAGAAGGCTTGAAGGCTTGACTGGGGCTGGAGGATCTGTTTCCAAGATGCAGCACTCAAATGGCTATTGACAGAAAACCTTCCTTTGTTTCTCACCACATGGGCTTCTCCAAAGAGCGGTTGGAAATGTTCTTGTGACATGGCAGCTGGCTTCCCCAGAGCAAGTGATCCAAGAGAGCAAATAAGAAGCCAAAATGCCTTTTATGACCTAGGCTTGCAGTCACTCACCTTCGCCATCCACGCTTCTCCATTTGTTAAAGACGAATCATCAAGTCCAGCCCATGTTCAAGACGAGTTCCCTTAGTTATTTATTTTTTATTTTTTTATTGAAGTATAGTTGATTTACAATGTTGTGTTAATTACTGCTGTACAGCAGAGTGATTCAGTTGTACATATATGTACATTCTTTCTAAAATATTCTTCTCCATTACGTTTATCATAGGATATTTAGTTCTCTGTGCTCTACAGTAGGACGTTGTTGTTTATCCATTCTATATATAAAGGCTAACACCAACCTCCCACTCCATCCCTCCCCCAAAACTCACCCCCTCAGCAACCACAAGTCTGTTCTCTATGTCCATGATTCTATTTCTGTTTCATAGATAGGTTAATTTATTTCATATTTTAGATCCCACATATAAGTGATATCATATGGTATTTGTCTTTCTCTTTCTGGTTTACTTCACCTAGTATGATAATCTCCAGTCCACCCATGTTGTTGCAAATGGCATTATTTCATTCTTTTTTATGGCTGAGTAGTATTCCACTGTATATATGTGCCATATCTTCCTTATCCGTTCCTCTGTCAGTGGACATTTAGGTTGTTTCCATGTCTTGGCTGTTGTGAATAGTGCTGCTGTGAACAATGGGGTGCATGTACCTTTTCAAATTAGTTTTTTATGGATGTATGCCCAGGAATGGGACTGCTGGATCATATGGTAATTCTATTTTTAGTTTTTTGAGGAACCTCCATATTGGTTTTCATAGTGGCTGTACCAATTTACATTCCCATCAAGAGTGTAGGAGGGTTCCCTTTTTTCCACATGCTCTCCAGGATTTATTATTTGTAGACTTTTTAATGATGGCCATTCTGACTGGTGTAAGGTGGTACCTCGTTGTAGTTTTGACTTGCATTTCTCTAATAATTAGCGACATTGAGCATCTTTTCATGTGCCTATTGGCCATCTGTATTTCTTCTTTGGAGAAATGTCTATGAAGGTCTTCGGCCCGTTTTTGGATAGGGTTGTCTGGGTTTTTTTGTTGTTGAGTTGTATGAACTGTTTGTATATTTTGGAAATTAAGCCCCTTGTAGTCGCATCATTTGCAAATATTTTTCTCCCATTCTGTTCCCTAAATTATTACTTGGAGAAGTAGATAAGTAGATGGAGCATCTGTCTGTCTGTCTGTCTAGCTGGCTAGCTAAGATATATTTAATCTATATTAATGTCAGGAGGAAAATCTGACCCAGAAGCCATAACTTTTTTTTTTCAGAAGCCATAACCTGAATTAAGTTTGTGATGTAGGAAGATTGAGAAGCATTGGAGGATTTTCATAGTCAAAATCCTGTCCTATTCCTCACTCTCATTGCTAAGCAGTGAGACCTTTTCCTATCCTGTGCTCTTAGTTCCTGACAAGCCAACTGACACATCTTTGGCCTGTCTCTGAGACATTGTATGTCAGCTTTCTGTCTAAATCTTATGATTCTCTAGCACCTGCTTACTTGATAGATGAGAAAGCCAAGGTACAATGGCTTGCTCGAGGTCCCATTGCCAGTTTGTGGCGGAAGTAGGATTAGAACCCAGGCCTCTGGACTACTGTTAAGTTTTAAGAGGTTGGTGTCAACAGGACTGAACCTGTGTCCGTGTTCCTCCTTACTACTGAAATTGCGGAAGACACCATTTTTGGCAAACCTAACATCTATATCCAACCCTCATCTCCTCTCGTCATTTCTAATATAAGGGCTAGAAAATTGAAATACTCAATTTCCCAGCTTCCTTTGCTTCTAGAGTTGGCCATGTGTTAATTATGATAAAGGAAATAAGGATAAAGAGAGGAAATATAATTCCCACCTATCAGAATGACATCAATAAAATGAACTAACCTTCATTTATTTGGTCTATATTGATATAATAATTCCAAGTATTTATTATTGGTGTTCATCTAAGACAGAATGCATCCCGATGGAACTGTATGAGCTGAGAATTAAAGTGCCCATTGGATTCAGTTTTGGTTTGGAGAGGATTTCAGTAGGAACATGGTGGCATAAATCAATATTGATCCCAATTTTCCTCCTTTAAATTGTACTGAAGCAACAAAGTGATGGTAAAAATACTCCGCAAGTTCTATTTCCCATCAAATTAGGAGACCGATATGATCTTCAAATGCCAAAGCAGACGTAAGGGCTTCCAGAAGGGCTGAGATTGAGCAGAAGTGTGGGGAGAAAGTGAAAGGAGGCAGTGCAGTGAGTCAACAGGGACCTGACAGCACCAGATCTCAGCAAAAAAATACTCTTTCTGGACATGAAACGTTCCCCTCTGAAAAGCAAAACTGTGTCCCTGATTTGTAACAACCATTTAGGAGATGCAGAAGAGCAAGACTGGCAGTAGATGTCTTCCTGGACATGGTCTGGCTCAGAGAAAGAGGAGGCAGAGCCCTATACAATTCCATTATCCCTCTCAATGTTCGCCTTGAGGTAAAATTCGAATTTCGTATGTAGCCTGCACTTTCTAAACTTCAGTTATTTGAGCACCAATAATTTTTGTCCTATCTCCATACCACCTGTTCTACTTAATTTGTTCAGCCATTTATCCTAAAAGGAAATGTCATATTGCTACAGTTAATTAAAAAAAAATCTGTACCACTTGCCCAAAATAGAAATAACAAACATTAAATATAATAGTTACAACAAAAAGGTCTTGTGTACCCCTTTGGGAAACACTCTAATACTGTCCAAAATGGTAGCCACTAGTCACACATACTTGTTTAAATTTAGTTAATGTTGCATAAAAGTTTAAAGACACACACTGGCTAGGGCTTGCCTGGTGGCACAGTGGTTGAGAGTCCACCTGCCGATGCAGGGGACACGGGTTCGTGCCCCGGTCTGGGAAGATCCCACATGCCGCGGAGCGGCTGGGCCCGTGAGCCATAGCCGCTGAGCCTGCGCGTCCGGAGCCTGTGCTCAGCAACGGGAGAGGCCACAACAGTGAGAAGCCCGTGTACCTCAAAAAAAGCAAACAAAAAAAAAACCACACACTGGCTACATTTCAAATACTCAGTGGCCACATAAAGCTATTATATTGGGCAGTGCATATACAGAGCATTTCCATTACTGTAGAAAATTCTGTTGAATAGCACTGTCCTAGACCCTCCCTCTAGCATTTCCCCCACCCGATTCCCCCCACTCCATCCAAAGATGAGCTACAGTAGGATTTCAGTTCTTGTAATGGACCAAAGCTCTTTTCCTAGTTCAGGGCTTTGCACATTGCAATCCCTCTGCCTGAAATTCTCTTCCCATTCCTTGTCCTGCTAGCTGCTTTTTAGGTTTTAGGTGTCATTATATACATAAAACCTTCTCCAACCATCAATCTAAACCAATACCCCATCCCAACCTTCACTCCATTATTTTCCAGCTGACTGGGACTGACTGGTTTTTCCTTTCATTGCAATTATTGCAGTTTACAATTATTTTATTCATATGTCTCTTTACTTCCCCATCTTTGCCGAAGCTACTCCACTTATATTTCTAACACAACCAAAAGAGCGTTAGTTTGGAAAAGAATGTGTCTGAGTTATTCAAAATGACTAAGTCCACAAAAATGCATATCAAGACAATATGATGGGAAATATGAAAGACGAAACAGTTTAATAAAGTTGGGAAGTTATATCTGTAGATCCATGTAGGTTATTTAAAAAAATCTTATTTCACATCTCCAAGTACAGGTTTCCCCTAGAGTATGCCACTGCTTTCAAAATACTCAAATAGATTAAAAAATTAATGAATAAATGCAGTTTATTATATAGTTTAGAAATTTTTAAAGCAAGCTGATAATAAAACAAGTCCAAGTTCAAATTTAAATACAATATTTAGAAAGATGGCTATATAATTTTAGCTAGGGAAATAAATAAAAGGAAACACCCCTTGAAAGTGGGAGGGGTGCATACACTTTTTTTTTTCAGCATGTAGGAATTTTTTTTTCTTGAGATATAATTGACATAACATTATATTAGTTTCAGGTATACAACCTAATGATTCAATATTTGTATATACTGTGAAGTGATCACCAAAGTCTTGTGAATATCCATCACCACAGGTACTAACAATTTTTTTCTTATAATGAGAAACATTAAGATCTACTCTCAGCACCTTTCAAATATGTAAGGACAATATTATTAACTATACTTATCATGCTGTACTTTACATCCCCAGGACTTATTTTACGACTGGAAGTTTGTACCTTTTGACCACCCATTTCACCCACCCCCTATCCTCCACTTCCTGCAACCACCAATCTATTTTCTGTATCTAAGAATTTTTTTTTTTTTAGATTCCACACATGAGTGAGACCATACAGTATTTGTGCCTATATGACTGACTTATTTCACTTAGCATAATGCCCTCAAGGTCCATCCCGTGTTGTTGCAAATGGCAAGATTTCATTATATTTTTATGGCCGAGTAGTATTCCATTGTGTGTATGTGTATTTATATACATACCACACTTTCATTATCCATTCATTTACCAGTGGACACATATGTTGCTTCCATGTCTTGCATACTGTAAGTAATACTGCAGTAAACATAGTGGTGTACATATCCCTTTGAGTTAGTGTTTTTGCTTTTGTTACTTTGAATTTTATTTATTTATTTTTTTATACAGCAGGTTCTTATTAGTTATCCATTTTATACATATTAGTGTATATATGTCAATCCCAATCTCCCAATTCATCACACCACCACCACGCCTGTCCCCTGCCGCTTTCCCCCCTTGGTGTCCATACATTTGTTCTCTGCATCTTTGTCTCAATTACTGCCCTGCAAACCAGTTCATCTTTACCATTTTTCTAGGTTCCACATACATGCGTTAATATACGATATTTGTTTTTCTCTTTCTGACTTACTCTGTATGACAGTCTCTAGAGTCATCCACGTCTCTACAAATGACCCAGTTTCATTCCTTTTTATGGCTGGGTAATATTCCATTGTATATATGTACCACAACTTCTTTATCCATTCGTCTGTCGATGGGCATTTAGGTTGCTTCCATGACCTGGCTATTGTAAATAGTGCTGCAATGAACATTGGGGTGCATGTGTCTTTTTGAATTATGGTCTTCTCAGGGTATATGCCCAGTAGTGGGATTGCTCGGTCATATGGTAATTCTATTTTTAGTTTTTTAAGGAACCTCCATACTGTTCTTCATAGTGGCTGTATCAATTTACATTCCCATCAGCAGTGCAAGAGGTTTCCCTTTTCTCCACACTCTCTCCAGCATGGGTTGTTTGTAGATATTCTGATGATGCCCATTCTAACTGGTGTGAGGTGATACCTCATTGTAGTTTTGATTTGCATTTCTCTGATGATTAGTGATGTTGAGTAGCTTTTCATGTGCATCTTGGCCATCTGTATGTCTTCTTTGGAGAAATGTCTATTTAGGTCTTCTGCCCATTTTTGGATTGGGTTGTTTGGTTTTTTAATATTGAGCTGCATGAGCTGTTTATATATTTTGGAGATTAATCCTTTGTCCGTTGATTCATTTGCAAATATTTTCTCCCATTCTGAGGGTTATCTTTTTGTCTTGTTTATGGTTTCCTTTGCTGTGCAAAAGCTTTGAAGTTTCATTAGGTCCCATTTGTTTATTTTTGTTTTTATTTCCATGATGCTAGGAGGTGGATCATAAAAGATCTTGCTGTGATTTATCTCAAAGCGTGTTCTTCCTATGTTTTCCTCTAAGAGTTTTATAGTGTCCAGTCTTACATTTAGGTCTCTAATCCATTTTGAGTTTATTTTTGTGTATGATGTTAGGGAGTGTTCTAATTTCATTCTTTTACATGTAGCTGTCCAGTTTTCCCAGCACCACTTATTGAAGAGACTGTCTTTTCTCCATTGTATATCTTTGCCACCTTTGTCATAGATTAGTTGACCATAGGTACATGGGTTTATTTCTGGGCTTTCTATCTTGGTCCACTGATCTATGTTTCTGTTTTTGTGCCAGTACCATATTGTCTTGATTACTCTTTGTAGTATAGTCTGAAGTCAGGGAGTATGATTCCCCCTGCTTCGTTTTTTCCCCTCAAGACCGCTTTGGCTATTCGGGGTCTTTTGTGTCGCCATACAAATTTTAAGATGATTTGTTCGAGTTCCGTAAAAAAATGCCATTGATAATTTGATAGGGATTGCATTGAATCTGTAGATTGCTTTGGGTAGTGTAGTCATTTTCACAATATTGATTCTTCCTATCCAAGGACATGGTATATCTCTCCATCTGTTGGTATTGTCTTTAATTTCTTTCATCACTGTCTTATAGTTTTCTGCATACAGGTCTTTTGTCTCCCGAGGTAGGTTTATTCCTAGGTATTTTATTTTTTTTTGTGGCAATGGTAAATGGGAGTGTTTCCATAATTTCTCTTTCAGATTTTTCATCATTAGTGTATAGGAATGGAAGAGATTTCTGTGCATTAATTTTGTATCCTGCAACTTTACCGAGTTCATTGATTAGCTCTAGTAGTTTTCTGGTGGCATTTTTAGGATTCTCTATGAATAGTATCATGTCATCTGCAAACAGTGACAGTTTTACTTGTTCTTTTCCAATTTGTATTCCTTTTATTTCTTTTCCTTCTCTGATTGCCGTGGCTAGGACTTCCAAAACGATGCTGAATAATAGTGGTGAGAGTGGATATCCTTGTCTTGTTCCTGATCTTAGAGGAAATGCTTTCAGTTTTTTACCATTGAGAATGATGTTTGCTGTGGGTTTGTCATATATGGCCTTTATTATATTTACATAGGTTCCCTCTATACCCACTTTCTGGAGAGTTTTTATCATAAATGGGTGTAGAATTTTCTGAAAAGTTCTTCTGCATCTATTGAGAGGACCATATGGCTTTTATTCTTCAATTTGTTAATATGCTGTATCACATTGATTTGTGTATATTGAAGAACCCTTGCATCCCTGGGATAAGTCCCACTTGATCGTGGTGTATGATCTTGTTAATGTGTTGTTGGATTCTGTTTGATAGTATTTTGTTGAGGATTTTTGCATCTATATTCATCAGTGATATTGGTCTGTAATTTTCTTTTTTTGGAGTATCTTTGTCTGGTTTCGGTATCAGGGTGATTGTGGCCTCATAGAATGAGTTTGGGAGTGTTCCTTCCTCTGCAGTTTTTTGGAAGAGTTTGAGAAGGATGGGTGTTAGCTCTTCTCTAAATGTTTGATAGAATTCACCTGTGAAGCCATCTGGTCCTGGACTTTTGTTTGTTGGAAGATTTTGAATCACAGTTTCAATTTCATTACTTGTGATTGGTCTGTTCATATTTTCTGTTTCTTCCTGGTTGAGTCTTGGAAGGTTATAGCTTTCTAAGAATTTGTCCATTTCTTCCAGTTTGTCCATTTTATTGGCATAGAATTGCTTGTAGTAGCCTGTTAGGATGCTTTGTATTTCTGAGGTGTCTGTTGTAACTTCTCCTTTTTCATTTCTAATTTTATTGATTTGAGTCCTCTCCCTCTCTTTCTTGATGAGTCTGGCTAATGGTTTATCAATTTTGTTTATCTTCTCAAAGAACCAGGTTTTAGTTTTATTGATCTTTGCTATTGTTTCCTTTGTTTCTATTTCATTTCTTTCTGCTCTGATCTTTATGATTTCTTTTCTTCTGCCAACTTTAGGTTTTGTTTGTTCTTCTTTATCTAGTTCCTTTAGGTGTAAGGTTAGATTGTTTACTTGAGATGTTTCTTGTTTATTGAGGTAGGCTTGTATAGCTATAAACTTCCCTCTTAGAACTGCTTTTGCTGCATCCCATAGGTTTTGGATCACAGTATTTTCATTGTCATTTGTCTCTAGGTATTTTTAACTTTCTTCTTTGATTTCATCAGTGATCTCTTGGTTATTTAGTAACATATTGTTTAGCCTCCATGTGTTTGTGTTTTTTACCCTGTAATTCCTTTCTAATCTCATAGTACTGTGGTCAGAAAAGATGCTTGATATGATTTCAGTTTTCTTAAATTTACTGAGTTTTGATTTGTGACCCAACATGTGATCTATCCTGGAGAATGTTCCGTGCATGCTTGAGAAGAAAGTGTAATCTGCTGCTTTTGGATGAAATGTCCTATAATATCAATTAAATCTATCTGTTCTATTGTGTCATTTAAAGCTCCTGTTTCCTTATTTATTTTCATTATGGATGATCTGTCCATTTGTGTAAGTGAGGTGTTAAAGTCCCCCACTATTATTGTGTTACTGTCGATTTCCTCTTTTACAGCTGTTAGCAGTTGCCTTATGTATTGAGGTGCTCCTATGTTGGGTGCATATATATTTATAATTGTTATATCTTCTTCTTGGATTGATCCCTTGATCATTATGTAGTGTCCTTCCTTGTCTCTTGTAACATTCTTTATTTTAAAGTCTATTTTATCTGATATGAGTATAGATACTCCAGCTTTCTTTTGATTTCCATTTGCATGGTATATCTTTTTCCATCCCCTCAGTTTCAGTCTGTATGTGTCCCTAGGTCTGAAGTGGATGTCCTGTGGACAGGATATAGGTGGGTCTTGTTTTTGTATCCATTCAGCAAGTCTGTGTCTTTTGGTTGGAGCATTTAATCCTTTTACGTTTAAGGTAATTATTGATATGTATGTTCCTATGACCATTTTCTTAATTGTTTTGGGTTTGTTTTTGTAGATCCTTTCTTCTCTTGTGTTTCCCACTTAGAGAAGTTCCTTTAGCATTTGTTGTAGAGCTGATTTGGTGGTGCTGAATTGTCTTAGCTTTTGCTAGTCTGTAAAGCTTTTGATTTCTCCATCGAATCTGAATGAGATCCTTGCCGGGTCAAGTAATCTTGGTTATAGGTTCTTCGCTTTCATCACCTTAAGTATATCATGCCACTCCCTTCTGGCTTGTAGAGTTTCTGCTGAGAAATCAGCTGTTAACCTTATGGGAAGTCCCTTGTATGTTATTTGTCTTTTTTGCCTTGCTGCTTTCAATAATTTTTCTTTGTCTTTAATTTTTGCCAAGTTGATTACTATGTGTCTCGTGTTTCTCCTTGGGTTTATCCTGTATGGGACTCTCTGCGCTTCCTGGACATGGGTGGCTATTTCCTTTCCCATGTTAGGGAATTTTTCGACTATAATCTCTTCAAATATTTCCTCCGGTCCTTTCTCTCTCTCTTCTCCTTCTGGGACCCCTATAATGCGAATGTTGTTGCATTTAATGTTGTCCCAGAGGCCTCTTAGGCTGTCTTCATTTCTTTTCATTCTTTTTTCTTTATTCTGTTTCACAGCAGTGAATTCCACCATTCTGTCTTCCAGGTCACTTATCCGTTCTTCTGCCTCAGTCATTCTGCTATTCCTTCTAGTGTAGTTTTCATTTCAGTTATTGTATTGTTCATCTATGTTTGTTTGTTCTTTAATTCTTCTAGGTCTTTGTTAAACATTTCTTGCATCTCCTCAATCTTTGCCTCCATTCTTTTTCCGAGGTCCTGGATCATCTTCACTATCATTATTCTGAATTCTTTTTCTGGAAGGTTGCCTATCTCCACTTCATTTAGTTGTTTTCTGTTTTTTATCTTGTTCCTTCATCTGGTACATAGCTGTCTGCCTTTTCATTTTGTCTGTCTTTCTGTGAATGTGGTTTTCCTTCCACAGGCTGCAGGATTGTAGTTTTTCTTGCTTCTGCTGTCTGCCCTCTGGTGGATGAAGCTACCTAACAGGCTTGCTGGGAAGGACTCTCCAGCCCCGTTTTGTCCCCTTAAGACTGCTTTGGCTATTCAGCGTTTTTTGTGTCTCCATACAAATTTTAATATTCTATGATATCTTTCTGTAAAAAATGCCATTGGTAATTTGATAGGGGTTGCATAAAATCTGTAGATTGCTTTGGGTAGTACAGTCATTTTCACAGTATTGATTCTTCCAATCCAAGAAACTGGTATATCTCTCCATCTGTTTTTTTTCACCTTTAATTTCTTTCATCAGTGTCTTATAGTTTTCTGCATACAGATCTTTTGTCTCCACAGATCTTTTGTCTCCCTAGGTAGGTTTATTCCTAGGTGTTTTATTCTTTTTTTTGCAGTGGTAAATGGGAGTGTTTCCTTAATTTCTTTTTCAGATTTTTCATCATTTTTACCAAATGAAATTTTACTGAATTCATTGATTAGCTCTAGTAGTTTTCTGGTGGCATCTTTAGGATTCTCTGTGTACAGTATCATGTCATCTGCCAACAGTGACAGTTTTATTTCTTCTTTTCCAATTCGTATTCCTTTTATTTCTTTTTCTTCTCTGATTGCCGTGGCTAGCACTTCCAAAACTATGTTGAACAATAGTGGTGAGAGTGGACTCCTTGTCTTGTTTCTGATCTTAGAGTAAATGCTTTCTGTTTTTCACCATCGAGAATGGTGTTTGCTGTGGCTTTGTCGTATATGGCCTTTATTATGTTGAGGTAGGTTCCCTCTATGCCCAATTTCTGGAGAGTTTGTATCGTAAATGGTGTTGAATTTTGTCAAAAACTTTTTCTGCATCTATGGAGATGATCATGTTTTGTTTTTTTTTAACGTCTTTATTGGAGTACAATTGCTTTACAGTGGTGTGTTAGTTTCTTTTTATAACAAAGTGAATCAGTTATACATATACCTGTGTTCCCCTATCTCTTCCCTTTTGCATCTCCCTCCCTCCCACCCTCCCTATCCCATCCCTCTCATTGGTCACAAAGCACTGAGCTGATCTCCCTCTGCTATGCGGCTGCTTCCCACTATCTATTTTACATTTGGAAGTGTATATATGTCCATGCCACTCTTACTTTATCACAGCTTACCCTTCTCACTCCACATACCCTCAAGTCTATTCTCTACTAGGTCTGTGTCTTTATTCTCATCTTGCCCCTAGGTTCTTCATGACTATTTTTTTTTCTTCTTAGATTCCATATATATGTGTTAGCATACAGTATTTGTTTTTCTCTTTCTGACACACTTCACTCTGTATGACAGACTCTAGGTCCATCCACCTCAGTACAGGTAACTCAATTTCGTTTCTTTTTATGGCTGAGTAATATTCCATTGTATATGTGTGCCACATCTTCTTTATCCATTCACCTGTAAATGGACACTTATGTTGCTTCCATGTCCTGGCTATTGTAAATAGAGCTGCAATGAACATTTTGGTACATGACTCTTTTTGAATTATGGTTTTCTCAGGGTATATGCCCAGTAGTGGGATTGCTGGGTCATATGGTAGTTCTATTTTTAGTTTTTTAAGGAACCTTCACACCATTCGCCATAGTGGCTGTATCAGTTTACATTCCCACCAACAGTGCAAGAGGGTTCCCTTTTCTCCACACCCTCTCCAGCATTTATTGTTTGTACATTTTTAGATGATGGCCATTCTGACCGGTGTGAGGTGATACCTCATTGTGGTTTTGATTTGCATTTCTCTAATAATTAGTGATGTTGAGCATCCTTTCATGTGTTTGTTGGCAATCTGTATATCTTCTTTGGAGAAATGTCTGTTTAGTGCTTCTGCCCATTTTTGGATTGGGTTGTTTGGTTTTTTGATATTGGGCTGCATGAGCTGCTTGTAAATTTTGGAGATTAATCCTTTGTCAGTTGCTTCATTTGCAATTTTTTTCTCCCATTCTGAGGGTTGTCTTTTCGTCTTGTTTATGGTTTCCTTTGCGGTGCAAAAGCTTTGAAGTTTCATTAGGTCCCATTTGTTTGTTTTTATTTCCATGATGCTAGGAGGTGGGTCAAAAAGGATCTTGCTGTAATTTATGTCATAGAGTGTTGTGCCTGTGTTTTCCTCTAAGAGTTTGCTAGTGTCTGGCCTTACATGTATGTCTTTAATCCATTTTGAGTTTATTCTTGTGTATGGTATTAGGGAGTGTTCTAATTTTATACTTTTACATGTACCTGTCCAGTTTTCCCATTTATTGAAGAGGCTGTCTCTTCTCCACTATATGTTCTTGCATCCTTTATCAAAGATAAGGTGACTTTACGTGCGTGGGTTTATCTCTGGGCTTTCTATCCTGTTCCATTGATCTGTATTTCTGTTTTTGTGCCACTACCATACTGTCTTGATTACTGTAGCTTTGTAGTATAGTCTGAAGTCAGGCAGCCTGATTCTTCCCACTCCGTTTTTTTTTCCTCAAGATTGCTTTGGCTATTTGGGGCCTTTTTTGTTTCCACACAAATTGTGAAATTCTTTTTTCTAGCACTGTGAAAAATGCCAGTGGTAGTTTGAAAGGGATTGCATTGAATCCGTAGACTGCTTTGTGTAGTAGAGTCATTTTCATAATGTTGATTCTTCCAATCCAAGAACATGGTATATCTCTCCATCAGTTTGTATCGCCTTTAATTTCTTTCATCAGTGTGTCTTATAATTTGCTGCATACAGGTCTTTTGTCTCCCAGGTAGGTTTATTCCTAGATATTTTATTCTTTTTGTTGCAGTGGTAAATGGGAGTGTTTTCCTAATTTCACTTGCAGATTTTACATCATTAGTGTATAGGAATGCTAGAGATTTCTGTGCATTCGTTTTGTATCCTGCTACTTTACCAAATTCACTGATTAGGTCTAGTAGTTTTCTGGTAGCATCTATAGGATTCTCTCTATATAGTACCATGTCATCTGCAAACATTGACAGTTTTACTAGTTTTACTTCTTCTTTTCCAATTTGTATTCCTTTTATTTCTTTTTCTTCTTTGATTTCCATGGCTAGGACTTCCAAAATTATGTTGAATAGTAGTGGTGAGAGTGGACATCCTTGTCTCATTCCTGATTTTAGAGGCAATCCTTTCAGTTTTTCACCATTGTGAATGATGTTTGCTGTGGGTTTGTCATATATGGCCTTTATTATGTTGAGGTAGGTTCCCTCTATGCCTACTTTCTGGAGGGATTTTATCATAAATGGGTGTTGAATTTTGTCAAAAGCTTTCTCTGCATCTATTGAGATGATCATATGGTTTTTCTCCTTCAGTTTGTTAATATGGTGTATCATATTGATTGATTTGCGTATGTTGAAGAATCCTTGTATTCCTGGGATAAACTCCACTTGATCATGGTGTATAATCCTTTTAATGTGCTGTTGGATTCTGTTTGCTAGTATTTTGTTGAGGATTTTTGCATCTAAGTTGATCAGTGATATTGGCCTGTAGTTTTCTTTCTTTGTGATATCTTTGTCTGGTTTTTGGTGTCAGGGTAATGGTGGCCTCGTAGTATGAGTTTCAGAGTGTTCCTCCCTCTGCTATATTTTGGAAGAGTTTGAGAAGGATAGGTGTTAGCTTTTCTCGAAGTGTTTGATAGAATTCAGTAGTGAAGCCATCTGGTCCTGGACTTTTGTTTGTTGGAAGATTTTTAAATCACAGTTTAAATTTCATTACTTGTGATTAGTCTGTTCATATTTTCTGTTTCTTCCCGATCCAGTCTTGGAAGGTGTGCCTTTCTAAGAATTTGTCTATTCCTTCCAGGTTGTCCATTTTATTGGCATAGAGTTGCTTGTAGTAATCTCTCATGATCCTTTGTATTTCTGCAGTGTCAATTGTTACTTCTCCTTTTTCATTTCTAATTCTATTGATTTGAGTCTTCTCCCTATTTTTCTTGATGAGTCTAGCTAATGGTTTATCAATTGTTTATCTCCTCAAAGAACCAGCTTTTAGTTTTATTGATCTTTGCTATGGTTTCCTTCATTTCTTTTTCGTTTATTTCTGATGTGATCTTTATGATTTCTTTCCTTCTGCTAACTTTGGGGTTTTTTTGTTCTTCTTTCTCTAATTGCTTTAGGTGTAAGGTTAGGTTGTGTATTTGAGATGTTTATTGTTTCTTAAGGTAGGATTGTATTGCCGTAAACTTCTGTCTTAGAACTGCTTTTGCTGCATCCCATAGATTTTGGGTCATCATGTTTTCATTTTCATTTGCTTCTAGGTATTTTTTGATTTCCTCTTTGATTTCTTCAGTGATCTCTTTTTTATTAAGTAGTGTATTGTTTAGTCTCCATGTGTTTGTATTTTTTTTTTTTTTTACAGATCTTTTCCTGTAATTGATATGTAGTCTCATAACTTTGTGGTCAGAAAAGATACGTGTTACGCTTTCCAGTTTCTTCAATTTACCAAGGTTTGATTTGTGACCCAAGGTATGATCTATCCTGGAGAATGTTCCATGAGCACTTGAGAAGAATGTGTATTCTGTTGTTTTTGGATGGACTGTCCTATAAATATCAATTAAGTCCATCTTGTTTAATGTATCATTTAAAGCTTCTGTTTCCTTATTTATTTTCATTTTGGATGATATGTCCATTGGTTAAAGTGGGGTATTAAAGTCTCCTAGTATGATTGTGTTATTGTTGATTTCCTCTTTTATGGCTGTTAGTATTATGTATTGAGGTGGTCCTGTGTTGGGTGCATAAATATTTACAATTGTTATATCTTCTTCTTGGATCGATCCCTTGATCACTATGTAGTGTCCTTGACTCTTGTAATAGTCTTTATTTTAAAGTCTATCTGATACGAGAATTGCTACTCCAGGTTTCTTTTTTTCTTTTTCCTTTTTTTTTTTTTTTTTTTTTTTTTGCTGTACGTGGGCCTCTCACTGTTGTGGCCTCTCACGTTGCAGAGCACAGGCTCCAGATGCACAGGCTCAGCGGCCATGGCTCACAGACCCAGCTGCTCCGCGGCATGTGGGATCTTCCCAGACTGGGGCACGAACCCGTGTCCCCTGCATTGGCAGGTGGACTCTCAACCATTGCGCCACCATGGAAACCTGACTCCAGGTTTCTTTTGATTTCCATTTGCATGGAATATCTTTTTCCATCCCCTCACTTTCAGTCTGTATGTGTCCCTAGGTCTGAAGTGGGTCTCTTGTAGACAGTATATACACAGGTCTTGTTTTTGTATCCATTTATCCAGTCTATGTCTTTTGGTTGGAGCATTCAATCCATTTACTTTTAAGATAATTATCGATATGTATGTTCTTATTACCATTTTCTTAATTATTTTGGGTTTGTTTTTGTAGGTCTTTTCCTTGTGTGTGTTCCCTGCCTAGAGAAGTTCCTTTAGCATTTGTTTTAAAGCTGGTTTGGTGGTGCTGATTTCTCTTAGCTTTTGCTTGTCTGTAAAGGTTTTAATTTCTCCATCAAGTCTGAATGAGATCCTTTCTGGGTAGAGAAATCTTGGTTGTAGGTTTTTCTCCTTCATCACTTTAAATATGTCCTGCTGCTCCCTTCTGGCTTGCAGAGTGTCTGCTGAAAGATCAGCTGTTAACCTTATGGGGATTCCCTTGTGTGTTATTTGTTGTTTTTCCCTTGCTGCTTTTAATATCTTTTCTTTGTAGTTAATTTTTGATAGTTTTATTAATATGTGTCTTGGCGTATTTCTCCTTGGATTTATCCTGAATGGGACTCTCTCTGTTTCCTGGACTTGATTAACTATTTCCTTTCCCACATTAGGGAAGTTTTCAACTATAATCTCTTCAAATATTTTCTCAGTCCCTTTCTTTTTCTTTTATTCTTCTGGGACCCCTGTAATTCGAATGTTGGTGCATTTAATGTTGTCCCAGAGGTCTCTGAGACTGTCCTCAGTTCTTTTCAT